>NW_023425449.1:37306751-37641751 GCF_014108245.1 Pipistrellus kuhlii | reverse complement strand
CTAACTCTCTATCTCTCTCCCTTCCTCTCTGTAAAAAAAAAAATCAATAAATATATATATATTTTTAAATCTTCTAAGCTTACAAAGCCAAAGGTACTAGAATTCACTATTCATGTTTTATGAGTATGTATTTAAGAACTCAGGAATTGGAACATTAGGATGGATCCACACTTCCTTTTAGATCCTGATTTCAAAATAATTGGCTTTTATGTTAATTTGTAAACAAAAACATACTTTCGATGAAGAGTAAAAATTGCATACCTTGTAAAGTGAACACACCCTTCAGTGAACTACGTAGGCGGTCCCACTCTGTGCCTCACGGTGGTCCACGCAGAACTCCAGCCCAGAACCGCACTCCATGGACACAAGGACTCTGCCCTATGTGTGCATCTGTGTGTCCCCTGCACCCAGCACCGGGCCCATACTTAGCTCTCTATACAGTAAGCGCTTGTGAATTGAATGGGAGAGGTAGTGCTAATGTAACCTGTCAGAGGTGTCACTTTCCAGGGGAGGGGAAAAAATGAGTTGGTTGCTCTTGCTTCTGAAACACAAAGTGAATATGGAAGGATTTACACATACACTGTATCTCCAACCATCCCCCACGTTAATAGATATCACAACTTCCTTTAGTCTGTTATCTCTACATAAATGAAACGTGGTGGCATTTCTACCGCTAACACTTAAGGTAGACATGGTATTTAAAGACAAACAACAAGAAAATGAGAGATTCACAAAACTGAAGGTAAAATAGGTATTTCTCAATAATTCAGAGGATAAATGAAGGAAGTAAGGGTTTCGAGTTCTTCTCCTTTTCAGCAGCAATGTGAGTTTTGAACAGATATCTGTTCCCCTGTCCCCCAAATCTCAAGGGTGAGCTGATCTCTCGAACTACAGTTTCCTGGCAGCTGCAAGGTCGCTTTCAAGCTGCGTCATCTGTGTTTCTGTTAGGTAGCTATCACATGCGAATGCAAGAACTGCAAGGTCTTTGCTGGCTTTTCTATCACCAGAACAGCTTTCTCTCCGCATATTGGTCAAGTGTATTAGCTGTTTCAGCTTTTTCTTCCGTGATCAACGCAGATTCTTAAACTTTCATTGATGTTTGCATTGCATTTGAGATCCTGGCTCTAATGAGCAATTAATGTGCATGATGCCATCTCTATTCTGTTCATTATATTCTCTAAACATTATGATAGACCTACTTAGGAAAAACAACAACAAAACAAAACAAAACAAACAAACAAAACAAACAAGCAAGGCCGAAATCGATTTGGCTCAGTGGATAGAGCGTCAGCCTGCAGACTGAAAGGTCCCGGGTTCGATTCCGGTCAAGGGCATGTACCTTGGTTGCGGGCACATCTCCAGTGGGGGGTGTGCAAGAGGCAGCTGGTCGATGTTTCTCTCTCATCAACGTTTCTAACTCTCTATCCCTCTCAATTCCTCTCTGTGTAAAATCAATAAAATATATATTTAAAAAAAAAAAAAGCACGTCTCTGGTAGTACAGCTAGTATAAATGTGGAAACTGAGGACTATCAGAGTGAGACCAATGGTCTCAATCCCGAGTTCTGTCACATTGGCTACTGAGACATCCTGGGAATGGAAAGTCTAAAAGCAGGATTTCCACACACTTGTTTTACGTAATGGAGATGTCCCTCTTAAGAATTGTTTTAATATGCTTAGTCAATTTGATTTCTTATTTTCCCAGTTAATTACCAAATAATTAAGTTGAAACTTTTATTGCATTTTGCAAAAGCATTTCATACCTATTTTCTCATTTCCCATTCCTATTGTAAAGTATTTTCACTCCATACAAAAGAATACAATTTCAAATCCTTTGCCCTTTCCTCTGTATCATGCTATTCTTTTCCTTGAGAGATTTTTGATTTTATAGTATATATTAATTGGTCAATAAATTGATTGGTCAAGGAAAGATTGTGTTTATATTAGAATAATTACAATATACCTAGTGATAGTGATGATATTTTGCTCAAATTGAGTCACACATCAGTACATTTCCCCTAAATAAAGTCATCTCAAAAAATCATCCACTTGTTTTGAGTGATAATCGTAATGCTTGCTTAGCAAAGGAAAATAAGTATCCCTTTGATTTTCCCACCCAGTGAGGTTGCATTTTACCATTTGCATTGGCAGAAGGCAATTGTGCTTAGTGGAGGATTTCCAGAACCAGGAATGCAATCACTATCAAAAACCAGATAACACTGGCAGCTATTAATGTGTAGTTTGACCATTTTGGGATTGGGTGGTAGAATAGGAGATAAGGAGAGAGGGACATGTGCTTAATCACAGAGAATAATTCAGATAGACCTGAAGGATTGGGGGTACCACACTATAAGCTGTCAGCCTGTGTATCGTAAGGTAGAATTAAGGAAGCTGGAATCTATGCAGCTAGCACAAAGATTATAAGATGGAATCATGGGACGCAGAACCGCAGTCACACGCACTAAAGGTTATAAGTTAAAACCCAGAGATACTAGATGTGGGCAGTGAACACCAGGTGTTACAAGGTGCAGAGTAAAATGATGGTTTCTCTAAATCTCAGTTTTCAAAAGGCCTTCACTGGAGCTTGCTGCTGCTTAATGTGCCATAAAATCAGAAAATTAGTAATTTGGCTAGTACTATTACCATGCATTAGGTGATTATTATTGATTGTTGTGATTCAGAAGTCTTCTGCAATTGTTACTCTATACAATGTATTACAGTTATTAGGACATTACTTTATGGAGGCCAAGAACAATGTTATCTGTTTTTGATGCACTGTTCTGGCAGGTAGGAGGTACACACAAATGCATGCTGGGTTGAACTGATGCCTTCAACAGAAATACTAATAGTGACAGTGGGATGTTAAACACACACCAAGCTCCTATATAGGCATACATCAGAGAGATTGCCACTTAGGTTTCAGACCACAGCAATAAAGCAAATATCATAATGAAGCTAGTCACTCAAGTTTGCTGGTTGCCTAGTGCATATAAAATTTATGTTTACACTACACTGTAGTCTATTAAGTGTGCAATAGCATTATGTCTAAAAAATGTGTGCACCGTAATTAAAAAAATAATCTATTGTTTAAAAAATGCTAGCCATCATATGAGCCGTCCGTGAGTCTTAATGTTTTTGCTTGTGGAGGGTTCTACCCTTGATGTTGATGGCTCCTGACTGATCAGGTTGGTGGTTGCTGAAGGTTAGGGTGATGTGGCAATTTCTTACAGCAAGACAACAGTGCAGTTTACCTCCTTGATAGACTATTTTTAATTAAATTTATTGGGATAACATTGCTTAATAAGATTATACAGGTTTCAAGTGTACATTTCTAGGATGCATGATCTGTCTATTGCATTGTGTGCCCACAACTCAAAGTCAAATCATCTTCTGTCACCATATATCTGGCCCTATTTACCCTTTATTACCATCCCTTCCCTCTGGTAACCAGCACAACGTTGTTAGTGTTTATGAGTTTCAGTTTTATATCCTATATATGAGCGATATCATATGATTCTTGGCTTTTTCTGACTTATTTCGCTTAATACAATATTCTCAAGAACCATCCATATCGTCACACATGGCAATATTTATCTTTCTTCATGGATGGGTAATATTCCATAGTATGTATGTGTCACAGCTTCTTGATACAGTCTTCTATCAAAAGACACCTTGGTTGTCTCCATGTTTTGGCCACTGTGAATAATGCTGTAATGAGCATAGGGGTGCACATATCTTTGCAAATAATTGTTTTTTAGTTTCTTGGGTAGATACTCAAGAGAGGGATTGCTGGGTCATTTAGATACTCTAATCTCAAGTTTTTTAGGAACCTCCAAATTGTTTTCCATAGTGGCTGTACCAAGTTACATCCCCACCAGCAATGAATGAGTTTCCTTTTTCTTACACCCTCTCCAACACTTGTTATTGCATGTTTTGTTGATAATAGTCATTGTAAAAAGTGTGATGTGGTATCTCATCGTAGTCTTCATTTGTGTTTCCCTATTAACAAATATATGAAAATATGTTGAACATATTTTCGTATATTTGTTAGCCATTAGTATGTCTTCATGTGAAAAGTGTCTGTGCAGGTCCTCTGCCCATTTGTTATTGGATTTTTTGTTTTGGTATTAAATTGCATAAATCTTTATATCTTTTGGATTTTATCCCCTTGTCAGAGCTGTTTGCAAATATTATCTCCCATTCAGTTGGTTGCTTTTTTTTTTTTTTTTTTTTTTTTTTTTTTGGTGGTTTCTTTTGCTGTGTAGAAGCTTTTTAGTTTGACATAGTCCTATTATTATTATTATTATTATTGCCTTTACTTACCTTACCTATGGGTTCAAATTCATAAATTCTTCTCTAAGACCAAGGTCCATAAGTTTAGAACCTGTGTTTTCTTCTATGTATCTTATTGTTTCAGATCTTATATTTAGGTCTTTGATCCATTTTGAATTAATTTTTATACATGGGCACAAACTATAATCTAGTTTCATTCTTTTGCAAAATAAAGAACTAAAGATAGGCTCATTCTTTCATGAACAATATCTCTGTGGCATGTGATGCTGATGATAGTATTTTACCCACAGAACTCCTTCCAAAATTGAAATATATCCTCTCAAACTTTGCAGCTACTTTAGCAACTAAATTAACCTAATATTCTAAATCCTTTCCTGTCATTTCAACAATTTTCACAGTGTCTTCACCGAGAATAGATTCCATCTCCAGAAACTACTTTGCTCATCCATCAGAAGCAACTTCTCATCCATTAAAGTTTTATCATGAGGTTGCTGCAATTCACTGGCATCTTCAGGCTCTAATTCTAGTCTTTTGCTATTTCCACATCAGCAGTTACTTCCTCTACTAAAGTCTTGAACCCCACAAAGTCAGCCATGAGGGTTGGAAACAACCACTCAGCTACTATTACTGTTGCTACTTTAACCTTTGAAAATGAATCACAAATGTTGTTCCTAATGGCATCTAAGACGGTGAATCCCTTCTATAAGGTTTTCAATTAACTTTGCCCAGATCCATCAGAGGAATCACTATCTATGGCAGCTAAAGCCTTACAAAATGTTCTTAAGTAATAAGACTTGAAAGTCAAAATCACTCTTTGATCCATGGGCTGCAGAATCATCGTTGTGTTGTGTTGTGTTGTGTTAGCAGGCATGAAAACAGCGTTAATCTCATTGTGCAGCTCTGTCACAGTACTTGCATGACCAGGTACATTGCCAATGATTCATTTTTCTAGGGTTTTTCAAGTGATGAATGAACATTGGCTTCAACTGAAAGTCAGCAGCTGCATTATCCCCTGACAAAAGAGTCGACCTGTTCTTTGAAGCTTTGAAGCCAGGCATTGACTTGTTCTCTCTAGCTGTAAAAGTCCTCAAAAGCATCTTCTTCAAATGTAAGGCTGTTTTATCTACATCTGATGCTTAGTGTAGTCACCTCCATTGATTATCTGAACTTGATCTTCTGGATAACTTGCTACAGCTCCTACATCAGCACTTGCTGCTTCACCTTGCGCTATTAGATTAGGAAAAGGACTTCTTTCCTTAAACCTCATGAGCCAATCTCCACTAGCTTCAGACTTCTTCCACAGCCTCCTCACCTTTCCCAGCCTTCACAGAATTGAAGAAGTAGGGCATTGCTCATGATTAAGCTTTAAGGGGATGTTGTGACTGGTTTATCCTATCCAGATCACCAAAGCATTCTCTATCTCATCAATAAGGCTATTTCACTTCTTACCATTCATGAATTCACTGGAGTAGCACTTCTCATTTCCTTGAAGAACTTTTCATGTGCTTTCACAGCTTGGCTAACAGTTTGCCACAAGAGACCTAACTTTAAAATTACTTTGGCTTTCAACATGCCTTCTTCACTAAGCTTAATCATTCCTAGATTTTATTTAAAGTGAAAGACATGTGATTCTTCTTTTCCATTGAACACTTAGAGGCCATTGTAGGGTTATTAATTGGCCTACTTTCAACAATCTTGCATCTCAGGGAATAGGGAGGCCAGAGGAGAGGGAGAGAGACTGAGGAATGGCTGGTTAATAGAGCAGTTGAAACACACCATGTCTATCCGCTAAGTTTGCCATTTTATTATGGGTTGTGGTTTATTTCACCCCAAAATCACAATAGCAACATCAAAAATCACTGATTACTGGTCACTGATCACTGATCACTGATCACCATAACACATAAAATAGTAACGAAAAATTTGAAATATTTGAGAAATACCAAAATGTGTCACAGAGATACAAAGGGAACAAATTCTGTTGGGAAAATGGCGCTGATAGACTTGATCAACACACAGTTGCCACAACCCTTCAGATTGTAATTAAGAAGTACAAAGTGGTGGTTACAAAATTGTCATGGGGATGTAAAGTGCAACTTAGGGAAGATAGTCAATAATATTGCAGTAATTATTATGGTGCCCGGCAGGTACTGGAAATATTGAGGGGAACACTTTAAAAAGTACATGATTATCTAACCACTATGTCGTACACCTGAAATCAAAACTAAATAATATTGAAATTTAAAAAATAAAAGAGTATTCAGTAAAAAAGTACCTTAAATTTGTAAAATAACAACATTCATAAAAAGACTGTACATTGTAAAAATAGATAAATTCACGAATTTGGAATTTTATGCAATAAAAATCAATCAATAAGTTTCCAAAATCTGAAAGTGAATAGGTTAAATGAGCAATTGTCATTACAATTATGAGCTATAATATTCTCTTTTAAACGTACCATAAATTTTGTGAGAAAAACATGGCTACTTTAATTCTGAGGAACAAACATGATGATTGAGCATATTTTTCACAAAGAACATCTGAGTCCTTTAAAAACAAAATGAAAATCTCAAAAATAGGTTTGAGGTTCAAAAGTGATATTCTTCATGTGTTTTCAGAAAACACTCACTGTTATTTATATTCAGGGTTTGTGGCTGTATCTTGAGCAGTAATAATTCTCACTAGAAATTCTGTGCCAATGGAATGTGGGCTTTTTTGTAACATATATTATTCAAAATATATGTTTAAAGCTAACGTATGGCCATGTTGAATTGGAATCCAGAACAGGGCTTCCAAGCCATCTTCAGTTTCCATAAAAGCTTCAGTAGTCATTAGCTGTGTAACACTAAACTCCTCAACCACCCTGCGTCTCAGCTTGTTCACTTGTAAAGTCTATACTAATAAAAGGGTAATATACTAATTAGACCAGATGTGCTAACAAAGCCATGGTGGTGGGGCCAAGGCAGAGGCAATTAGGGGTGATCAGGCTAGCAGGGGAGAGCAGTTAGGGGGATCAGGCCGGCAGACAGGCAAGCAGTTAGGAGTCAGCAGTCCCGGATGGTGAGAGGGATGTCCCACTGATGGTTTAGGATAACATCGCCTGAGGGATCAAAGATTGGAAAGGGTGCAGGACCAGCTGAGGGATACCCCCTCTCCATGCATGAATTTTGTGCACTGGGCCTCTAGTGAGAACATAATATCTACTTCATACAATACTATAAAATAAATAATACATTTGGTACATTTTGACATGGTATTCATTCAATAAAAAAGCTATTAATATTATTATTCTAGGTAATTACTTTTTATCTTAAAAGTTTAATTGTAGGAAATGAAAATTATTATAGAACCACCGTGTATAAAAACCACTATATTTTAAAATATCATTGTTTTTTTCTGGCCAGCATGGCTCAGTGGTTGAGAATTGACCTATCAACCAGGAACTCAGGGTTCCATCCCTGATTAGGGCACATGCCTGGGTGGTGGGCTCAATATCCAATGTGGGATGTGCAGGAGGCAGCCAAACACTGATTCTCTTTCATCATTCATGTTTCTATCTCTCACTCCCTCTCCCTTCCTTTCTAAAATCAATAAAAAATGTATTTTTAAAAACATATCATTGTTTTTCTGAAAGTTGAATTTCTCCTTATGCTCTTGTATTAAAATATTTCAAAGATATTCTTTGCAATTATATGTTTAACTTTCCCTGATATCTATACTAATAATAGACAAATATGTAAATTGACCATACCTCTGCCACACCCACAGCCAATCAGGAGTGAGTATGCAAATTAACCTGACAAAGATAGCAGGCCTGTGGGCAGCACACACGCATGCAGGCACCAAGCAGCCGGGGGCAGGGCAGGATGCCCACAGCCGGGCCTGAGAGCAGCTGGAGTTCACAGTCCTTTTGGTTTGTGCAGCCCCTGAATCTGAAATGGAAACAAAGAGCACAGGGAGCAACAAGAATGCTGGGAATTGTAATTTTGGTGCACCACACCCCTAGTGTTTTTTATAATAACAAGTCCAAAACAAGTTTATGGAATTTTTAAAAACCTGCTTTGTGAAATTATCTAGACACAAATTATAATTCAATTAAAATTACCTTTAACAGAATGGAAGTGTCATCATTAAATGGAAAATTCTTTGTCTTCAGTTTTCAAGTTTGATTCTGATATATTTAATGTGGATTTCTTTGGGTTTATACTTTTTGGGTTTTACTCAGCTTTCTTGAATCTTATGGTTTATGCATTTAACCACATTTGGGGAATTTTCAGTCATTATTTCTTTGAGTAATTTTTCAGGGGATGTTAATAACATGAATATTAAATCTGTTTAAATCATTCTGTAGGTCACCAAAACTCTGTTAATTATTTTTTCTTTGATCCACATGCCCAGGTTGCAGACTTGATCTCTGGCAGGGAGCATTACCTGTTCAGATCAGGTAATCTCTATTGTTCTATCAAGTGCATGATTTGTTCCTCCTCATAATCAATCTACTATTAAGCTGATCCAGTGAGATTTTATTTTTTATATCTATATTTTTACAGGTTTTATAATTTCTTTTTGTTTATAAAAACGCATACCATTTTTGGCTAAGGTTTTTAATGTTTCTCATTTATTATAAGAGTTTACAATTATTTTTTGAAGCAAATTAATGAATTCTACTTTCAAAGTCTTATCCAATATCTGAGCTGTATAATTGTGGGCATCTTTTAATTGTCTTTTCAGTCAAATTGTGATTATTCTGGTTATTAGAATGATGTGTGATTGTGGATTATATCCAGGACTTCTGGGATATGTGGTGGGATCCTGGATCCTATTTCATCTCCTTTCCCTGTAGGCAGGCACCCTGATCAGCTGGAGCACGCAGGTCTGGGCAGAGGTGGGTGTGAAGGTTCTCCCCTAACCCACTGATGCTGAGTCTGCAAAGGCAGAGAGCAGTACTGAGCCTCCTTGCAGTTGCTGGGTGGGGATAGCAACTCAACTCCCTGCTGACTCCACTGAAACTACCAAAAAAGCAGTGCCAACTAGCACCGTCTCCCACCTCCTTTCCTCCTCCTACTGCCTCACTGTGACAGGTGACAGAGGGGTGAAGCTCATTTCCATGCTGGCTGCCCTGACACTGGGGGATGAGGGAGGAGGGTGCTGCATAGCACTAACTTGCACTGCCTTATTCCACTGTGTTGCTGCCTTTTGGGGTCAAAGTTTCTCTCTTTCTTTGGCCTAACTAAGAACACTCTGAGGTGGGTAATCAGAGTACTGCTGTGGGGGTGAGGGGGGCAGTGAGGAAAGTTTCTCCATTGGCATTTAGATGGAGTAGAGCAGGTGTTGGCAGGCCTGGCCCTGTACCTCAGTTGATAGGAGTACCAGCCTAATAGGCCAAGGTTTCAGGGCACATACAGTAATCAACCAACGATTGCATAAATAAGTGGAACAGCAAATCAATGTCTCTCTCTCTCTCTCTTTCTCTCTCTCTCTCTCTCTCTCTCTCTTTCTCTATCTCTCTCTCTTCTATTATAATGAAACTATGTAATGACATTATATATGTTTTATGTACTCATATAGGATGTGCCAGTACCTATGAGTTATATCCATAAGCAACTTCTTTTTTATTCTTTAAAGAATAGTGTTCCTGCAAGCCTAATTTAGCAAACCATTGGTTATTGATGTTATAAAAAATGGAAATAATTTTGAAATTGTGTTTAGCCAATTCATTCTCATTAGCAGAAGGCTCCTCCATTGTGTAATCGGACTAAGCTGGTGCTAGGAAGCAGCGAGGTGGTGGTAAATTCTGTCATTACCCCTCATGGCTCCAGGCAGTGAGGAGGTCTCCCTGAAGGTCACGCTTCTCATTTGGAAATGGTATCCGTGGGTCTCTGATAGACTATGTTATTATCTCTACAATCCTTTGCAGCTTTCAAGTTTTTCAATAGATAAACTGCCGTATACTAATTTTTAGAGGTACTAGAAATGAAATATGATTCAAAGCAGGCAAACACAAACAAAATTACATGTTTAGGAATAGGAAGAATGAGTGTTTAGCAGCACCTCACCCAGTATATTTGGCTTTTCTTGGAGAGAGGAACATTTATGATCAAATTCTTCCTGACCATGGCCTTCTGAGGGCCACAGCTGGGCCTGCTCTGAGCCCTCTCCACTGCGCTGGTGGCCTGCTGTTTTGCTTTCGAAGGCCCTGGATAGGCTCTTGCTAATACTTCAGACCTATGCCTCACACTTGAGCCATATCTCTCTAATGAATGCCTGTTCACCATCAGAACTCAGTGCCCAGGGAGAACCAGACCTCTTGATCCTTGCCCTCTGAATATCTACTTACTGGCTCTCAGGGTCCGCCGCTCTGTGGGGTAGTCAGCCTGGTAATGTGCTCTCTTCAGGAATCCCGGGTTCAAACAGCGCATGTACCCACTAGCTGCTATGGTGATAGATGACCTCAAGCTGCTTAGACTGGTCCAAACTTCAGGTGTATGAATTCCTGGAAGTCTGGACTTGCCCCTTTGATGCTGTAACCACCACAGTGTCCCTTCCGCTCTCTCTGGGTGCCTATCTCTAATGAGGTTTTTCCCACCACCATGGCTTCTTTCCTGTCCTATCCAGGCCTCTATATGCTCACCCAGGCCAGCCAGAGTGCAGCCGTGATTGTTAGTGCCCCGCTAAGGCACCTATTCCCATTCCTTCCTTTAATAAGAGCAGAAAATGCGCGAAAGCAATGCATTATACTCCTTTCTTATTACATCTTGATCTATTGATGCAATGCCCTGGTATTTTTCTCCCAATCAGGACAGGCATTTAGCTCCATTAGTAAGCTAATCAGATGCTGTCTCTTGCCCTCAGAAAGGAATCTAAATGCATGGCTTATCCTAAAAGCCTTTGTAAGAGTAGAATTTTGAGGAATTTCAAGGAAATGGCTAGATAACAACACTAGAGAAAGAGAGAGAGATAACCTTAATAGATAAAGATGAGAGAGGGGAAAAGAGAGAGATGACAGAAAGTTGTTAGCTCACAGCTGTACAGGGACCAGTTTTTAACATAGCCCACTATGGATTTGATCATCAATCGAATCATTTTTTTTCGTTTGTTTAATTCTTAAAATTTAAATCTGTTACATTTAAATAGTATATAGGTGTTTTGTTTGCATTTACTTTTAATGGAAAGCTACCAATGTATTTGCATTGCATTTAATGCAAAACTACACTATACAGCTAACTGGTGAAACAAGTTTTATACAAAAGTTAAGTACTTAGGGTAGAACTAAAGGACCTAATGCTTATGTTGTGGTCCAGGAAAACTTCTCTCTCCTCTCACAACACCAAAGCTGAGATGAATTGTAAAATGGAACTCAAAGGAGAAGATAGCATTGGACAGTCCTGATAATTGTTTTTAGACATAAACTATCATAGGATACAGAACTCCGAGGTATATATATCCAATGAAGTCATTTACTCAGGACTGAGATTCAGGATACCTGAAAGTTACCTGTACATATTAGACACTACATGGCCACAGGTGAATAAGCATCAGGTATCAAATAGCATTTAAAAACTCAACTGTCTCGTATGGAGGGACTAGAACAGTCAGTTCAGGCAGCTGACAGAACAGGAGGATACACAGAATAAGACTCAATCTTATAGAATACTAGGAGCCCAGCGCTATTCAAAACCATGCAGCACTGCCCACCCTCAAGTCACTGGTCCAGCCCTGCCTCCCTCTCTGGCCCTTGAAGCAGCCCTGTCCTCTGCTGATCAGGCCCTCCCCCAGCACAGGCGTGGAGGCCCCTGCCGCCCCATCCCTGACGCTGCGTGCACAACCTCTTCCTGTCCGGCCGGGCTGTTACAGCGTCCCGGTTAATTAGCACATTTCTCTATTATCTATTTGGTGCTCTGGGTAATGTTTTGCTAAATTTTATTTCAAGTTTTTGTAAATGGGTTCATGGGTGAGATTGGTCTGGAGTCCTCTACATTTTTCTTTCATTTGGATGAGGCGTGGGGCTATGTGGCAGATGGAGCGGGTCTTTTATCACCGTGTGGTATTAATATCGTTCCATGTTCATAAAACGTCGGAAGCTCTCTTTGTTCTATACTCCGGGGAATTTCAAATGGCTTTGAAATTAACTCTTCCTTAATGAATGGCTCTGGGAAACAGTTCGACTTCTGAGCACAGGTCTTTGACAAATCTGTTTCTTTGATGGCAAGACTCAGTTCAGATTATCTGTCTATTCTGTGATTGGTGGTGGCAATTTTTATTTTCCTAAAACATAATAATATGTCCTTCAGGTTTTCAAATGTGTTGGTTGGCATGGAATGGAGAAAATTAGTCACACGTGACATAGTTAACATTTCCTAAATCTGTGATTATTTTTATTATCAGTGTGTATGTGTGCTATCAATTATCCCCTTGTTTACTTTCAAAAGTGAGTTACACATTTTATTGTTCGGTTTCAGTTTTTATGTTAATTTTATAATTTTCAGTATATTTCCTTGGACAATTAACCCACCTTGTTCCACTCTTATTATTTCCATTAATGTACATTAGGCCATGAGTTTTCTCCCTTAAAAGCTTTAACTTCATTCAATAAATATAAAGAGGAATTCTAATTACTTTCAAAGTATTCATTATTCACACAAACATACTTATTATACATTATAATATACTATATACATGGTACAGTATATGAGATATACATTTTATAATATATTAGAGGTCCAGCACATGAAATCCATGCCCTCAGGAGGAGGAAGGTTCCCTCAGCCCAGATTGTGAGAGGGCACAGGCCAGGCCAAGGGACCCCAATGTTGCACAATTGGGGCTGGGGAAGGATGTGGAAGGTTAATCAGCCAGGGAGGGACTGTGGGAGGGCTGCAGAGCATGTCTGGCCTGTCTTGTTCAGTCTTGATCTGCAGGATCCCAGCAGCAAGTTAACCTATTGGTCAGAGTGTCTGCCTCCTGGTGGCCAGTGCATGTCATAGTGACTGATCAACCAGTTGATTGTCTGCCCTTGGTGGTCTGTGCACATCATGGTGAGTGGTTGCATGGTCTTAGCATATCGTTAGCATGTTATGCTTTGATTGGTTGAATGGCCGACTGGCTGATCAGACACTTAGCATATTAGGCTTTTATTATATATGATACTATATATGCGCACACACACACACACACACACACACACACACATCCTATTTAATAAACGGAAACATGCAAATTGACCATATCTCCGCTATGCCCACAATCCACACCTATCAGCCAATCAGGAGTGAGTATTCAAATCAACCTAACCAAGATTGTGATTAATTCGCATATCCAGGCACAGAGGGAATAGTGAAGGCAGTGTAGAAGGAAGCCAAGTGCTGCAGAAGGGAGTGAAACTGCAGAGAAGCAAGCTGGGTGGTGGGGAAGCAGGCGGCGTTGTGGAGAAGTGAGGGAAGCAGGCAGGGCTGCAGAGATGGGAGGGAAATAGGCAGGGTGGCAGAGAAGGCAGCAGGAAGCCCTATTTTTATAGGAATCTTCCTGCAGTGGGCCTCTAGTATGTATATAAAATCTCAAAATGAGCAAAAGATATTAACAGGCATTTTAGTAACGAAAACATAAGAATGGCTACGTTGTGATTCATGAGATAAACTGTATATTTGGTTTTCCTCCACATTCTAGAATTTCCTAAGAGAGAAGAACCAAAAGGTGTCTATTGTGTTAACTATGTGACTTTTGGATAACTGTGAGGCACCTGAGAATGGGGATTGGTTGCCGAGGGTCCCCATCACATGATTAATGGGTTGGAACCTTCAGATGAGTTGGAGTTCAGTCGCCAAAGAGCAATGATTTAATCAATCACACTTACGTAAAAAAAAAAAAAAAGTCAAAATAATGGGGTACTGAGAGCTTCCAATTTGGGGATGTAGAGAGGTTTGTGCAACCAGAGAATAAGCCCCACACCTCTTCCCACATACCTTTCCACATGCACCTCTTTTACATGGCTGTTCCTGAGTTACACTTTTTTATAATAAACCAGTAAGGTAGTAAGTAAAACTGTTTCTCTGAGTATTGTGAGCTGCTCTCTCAAGTTATAGGAACTCAAGAAAATGTTTTCCAGAACTACAGATGACCACCTGGACTTGATTGGGCCTCTGAAGTGGGGTGCTGGGGTGGGTAAAAGTCTCCTAAGACTGAGCCTTAAATTGTGTCATCTGATGCTATCTATAGGTAGGCAGTGTCAGAACTGAGTTAATTGCTTCCTGGTGTTAGAAACACAAATATATCGGAGCTAATAAGTGCATGACGGCATGGTCAGTGGAGAAATACAAATTAAATCTAAAGTGAGAGACCATCGCATAACCACTAGATCAGCTGCAGGAAATAAGACCAACAATAACAAACACTGGTGACAACGTGAAGAAATAGAACATTTCATACAGCCACACTGAAAACAGTTTGGCAGTTCCTCAAAAAGTTAGACATAAACTATCTTAGGATACAGAGCTCCGAGGTATATATATCCAAGATGTATGAAAACATATGACCACTCAAAGACTTGCCCATGAATGCTCAATGCAGCCTTATTCATTATAGTTGTGAACCTCAAGAATATTGGTTTGATGTGAACCCTGAGAAGATTTTGTCTGCTGAGATGACTCCCTGGGTCAACCAAGGACCCAGATTTTATGAATAATAAGAGCTTAATGCACATTTTTCAGGAATGGCTCCTTGGGTGCTCTGTATACAAGGAAGAACCTCAAAGTGAACTCCAGCTTCCTGCACTACGCCTCCTTGGTTTATGCCTTCTGAGTCAACCACTGCAGGAAAGCCCTGGTTTCCATCTTTCTGCCAAAGGACCAAGACCTGCCTTGTCCAATCCTAATTGCACAATTTGGATATCTCATTTACATAAAATGAACCTAGTTGAGAACCGAGGTGGGAACTTTCATTGTAAAAGGCAGCCTCTCCTTGGCCTCACAGTGGGACACAATTTGGATTGCTACTTGAACCTGTGACCTGAGCTGCAGCGTCTTTTTTGCTCAAGTAAATGCTTTTTATCCTTTATTGTGGTGTAAAAATCAATTTTGCTTTACATAATCAAAAAGTGGAAACAACCAAAATATCATCAAGTGATGAATAGACTAAGAGTTGTATATCCACAAATTAGAATACTATCTATAATAATAAAAGCATAATATGCAAATCGACCAAATGGCCAAACAGTGGAACAACCATCAGACTACCATACTATGATACCCATGGGCACCAGGCCAGCCAAGGAGGGTGGGATGTGCCCCAAGACCACCCCACAGAGGGAGACCCAGGCCACTGACCAGCGGGCTGCAGTTGGTGGGCAGGGCCTACCTCTTTGGGGCAATTGATCGCAGAGCCCCGTGATCAATTTCCCCACAGAGGAAGGCCAAGGCTACCTGGCCGGTGGCACTGCAGTAGGTGGGTGGAACTACCCTCTGCGGGGCAATGGATCATGGTGCTCCCAGACTATGTGAAGGCACAGGCCAGGCTGAGAAGACTCCCTCCCCCCACCACCACCACCACCAGTGCACAAATTTCATGCACCAGGCCTCTAGTTCAGTAATAAAAAGCAAGGAATTTCTGGGCATGCTGGACATGAATTAACTTCAGAAAACATTATACTAAATATCAGAAGCTAGACACAGGAAACTACACATGTTGGAAGGTTCCATTCATTTAACATAACCAAAAAAAGCTCTAGCTGGTTTGGCTCAATGGATAGAGCAACAGCCTGGGGACTGAAGGGTCCTGAGTTTGATGCCAGTCAAGGGCACATGCCCAGGTTGCAGGCTCGATCCCCAGTAGGGGGCATGCAGGAGGCAGCTGATAAATGGTTCTCTATCATCATTAATGTTTTTATCTCTCTCTTTCTCTCCCTTTCTTTCTGAAATCAATAAAAATATTTTTTAAAACACTATGGAAATAATTAAAAAATAAAATTCCCAACAAAGGCGATTTTATAGCGACAGTAAACTAATGGATGCCTGGGGCTGGAGGTGGAAAGGGGGATAGATTAAATTGAGCTGTACTGTAAATGGGCATGAGAAATCCTTCTAGGAGGTAAAAAAAAAAAAATGTTCTAAAACTAATTTATGGTGGTTGTTGAACCTGTTGATAAAGTTGCACAATTGAAATAGGTTAATTTTAAGATATTCAAAATACATCTCAATAAAATCATTACATAAATATGTTCACACATATATAATTTTTAAATGTATACACTGTTGTTTTTTATATTTCCCTACATAATTTTGTGCTGTCTTATGTCAAACCATAGGATGTAGTTTATATTAGCTGACTTTTCAAAATTGATTAAAGTATTTTTGGGACATTACATGGGCAAATATTTGGAAAGTTCATAGCATTTAGAAAAAGAATATTTTCTATCTTAAGTGTTCAGAATTTGAAAAATCACTACTATATATTAATAGTATTAGACATTTTTCATATTCACTCTTGTTTTAATTTAATTTAGCATAAAATAGAAAAGAAGAAATAAAGGTTGTTACAAATGTGTTTCTATCCATTTATCCTAGATTTTCCTGACAATTTAGTTCTATGACTATTATTTAATGAATGTATATTCCCTTTCTCTTCATCATAAATTATATCATTTTTTTATTATTATTTTGGATTTCCTTTGCTAAATCACACTATTTTGTTTTTATTTGCCTATTCCTAAGATGTCTATATCCTTTTTTTTTTTTTTTATATCTGGCTTTTCTGAGATATTTTGTATTTCCTGTATTTTTGTATACAATGTATTATTAGGGTTTTGTTCTGGAATCCCAATAGAAAATCTTTTACTTTAAATGGTTCAGTTAAGCCCATTTACCTTTATTTAAATAATACATATGCTTGGTTAGTTGTCATTTATTTTCCCCTACTGCTTCCTTTTAATCTTTCATTCAGTAAACAATGTTTTCATTTAGGTATGATTGTGTTCTCTTCTGATTATCTGGGATGTTTATACATCATCTTCTAGTTTTCTTTATAGCCATTATTTCTAGCAGTGTACTTAGTTATCCAAATCATTGGACAGGCTCTATTGACTTCCTCTTCTACTTATGTCCCAACCACTGCTTATTTTGTGTCAATCAGAACAGACTAGGTTGAACTACAGTGAAAAAGAACAACATTTCAGTGACATGTCACAACAAAGCTTACTTCTAGCTCAGAGTGCTCTGCAGCCTGGGCTTCTCCCCACAGCAGCTGCTCCTGTGGCAGCTCAGATCCCAGCCTGCTTGGACCTTGTGGCACTTACCTCACCGTTCAAGGGTTCGGGGGCCACTCTGCAGGGAGGGAAGCTGAGTTCCTGCTGTAGGAACTCAGTGCATCAGTCCGGAAGTCACAGCAGTCATTTCTGTTGACATCCCTTTTGCCACAAAGTAAGTTCTAGGAAGGAGAAAGCATTCCTTGTAGGCACCAACAATGAAAAGTGAGTGAGATATGCGTAGTATTTATAATACTTAATACATGATTTCAAATATATTATTATGTTTGATATATATATATATACATTTATATGTATATAGTCATTCTTGCAATAATACTTTGATATGATACTTAATCATAAAATGATTACTGATTATAAAATACTAGAGGCTTGGTGCATAAAATTCATGCATGGTGGGATGTGTATCCCTCAGCCCAGCCTGCACCTTTTCCAATCTAGGACTCCTTGAGGGATGTCTGACTGCCCACTGAAATCGGGCCTAAATGGGCAGTCAGACATCTTTTTCACAATCCAGGACTACTGGCTCCCAACCGCTCACCTGCCTACCTACCTGATTGCCCCTAACTGCTTCTTCTTCCTGCCAGCCTAATTACCCTTAACCACTCCCCTGTCAGCCTTATTGATGCCTAGCTACTTCTCTGTTGTCCCAATTGCCCATAACTGCCCTCCCGTGCTGACCTGGTCACCCCTAACTGTCCTCCCCTGCAGGCCTGGTCACCTCCAACTGTCCTCCCCTGTTGGCCCAGTCACCCCAAACTTCTCTTCCTTGCCAGCCTGATCACCCACAACTGCCTCCCCTGCCGGCAATCTTGTGGCTGGACATCTTGTGTCCACATGGGAGCAGCCATCTTGTGTGTTAGAGTGACGGTCAATTTGCATATTACTCTTTTTATTAGATAGGATAAGAAAACTGGACTATTTTTTCTCTTGTCTACCATCTGTCCTCTTCTAGTCTTAGCTCTATGATTTATAGCATTTCTACAAGGTCAGAGATTATAAAATTGCTCACTGTCTTTTGAAACATCTGAGGGAGCATGGCCTCTGTTTTACTAATGTGCGGCCTTGGGCCTCACTTTCCACACTCTATGTAAGAGTGTAATAATATTTTACATGATAAAAGTCTCATGAACATAAAATGCAGTAACATGTTAAAATGCTGAAAACATTTCTAACAAATAGCAAACCCTCCATAAATGTTATATGTAAAACCCCAAAGGTTAGTAAAAGTTCACAAATAAATGAATGAAGTTTTTTATTAACATGTTTTGAATAAGGGAAAATGTATCAAAATAAACACCACCCCTCAACATATACACATTATTTACATCAATATCAAACCAGGATACAAACTTTTAAAAATGTGTAGGAAATAATGAGTATATCTCTTACCTCCCCCATGTCCCCTTCCCTCTAAGTTTTGATGGTCTGTTCGATGCTTCTCTGTCACAGGATCTATTTATGTTCATCAGTTTATGTTGTTTATGATATTCCACAAATGAGTGGTTCATGTGATATTTGTCTTTCTCCAACTGGTTTCCTTCACTTAGCATAATGCTCTCTGGGTCCATCCATGATGTTACAAATGGTAAAAGTTCCTTCTTTTTTTTTTTTTTATAACAGCATAGATGTGTAGATATACCACCATTTTTTAATCCACTCATCTGCTGATGGACCCTTAGTCTATTCCCAAATATTAGTTACTAGAGGCTCAGTGCAGAAAATTTGTGCATGGGGGCGGGTTGTGTTCTTCAGGCCAGACTGCACCCTCTCCAATCTGGGACCTCTCAAGGGATGTCTGACTGCCTGTTTAGGCCAGATCCCTAAATGGGCAGTTGGACATTGCTCTCACAATCCAGGACTGCCGGCTCCTAATTGCTGTCCTGCCTGCCTTCCTGATTGCCCCTAACTGCTTCTGCATGCCAGCATGATCACCCCCTAACCACTTCCCTGCTAGCCCAATTGCTCCTTACTGCCCTCCCCTGCAGACCAGGTCACCCTTAACTGCTTCCCCTGTAGTTCTGTGTCTCCCCACAACTGCCCTTCCCTGCAGGCCTGGTTGCCCCCAACTTCCCTCCTTTGCCAGCCTGACTGCCCTCCCCTGTAGGTTTGATCTCCCTTGCAGGCCTGGTCCCTCCTAACTACCCTTCTCTGCTGCCATGATCACTCTCATCTGCCCTCTCTTGCAGGTCTGGTTCCACCCAACTGCACTCCCTTGTTGGCCATTTTGTGGTGGCCATCTTATGTCTACACGGGAGCAGCCATTTTTGACCACATGGGGGCAGCCATCTTGTGTGTTGGAGTGACAGTCAATTTGTATATTACTCTTTTATTAGATAAGATTGTAAATTGTGCTGCTATGAACGTAGGGGTGTTTCTGATTTCTTGGGATATATTCCTAGAAGTGGGATCACTGGGTCGAAGTTCCATTTTCAACTTTTTGAGGAAATTCCACACTGTTCTCCACAGTGGCTGCACCAGTCTGCATTCCCACCAGCAGTGCCTGAGTGTTCCTTTTCCTCCACATCCTTGCAAACTTGTCCTTTTTTGATTTGTTGATGATAGCCATTCTGACAAGTGTCATTTTCATTTGCATCTCTTGGATGATTTGTGACTTTAAGCATATTTTCATGTGTCTCTTGGCCTTCTGTATGTCCTCTTCCAAAAAGTATCTATTTAGGTCCTTTGCCCATTTTTTGATTGGATTGTTCATCTTCCTTTTGCTAAGTTGTATGAGTTCTCTATAAATTTTGGAGATGAAACCCTTATCTGAGATAGCATTGCAACTATGTTTTCCCACACAGTGGGCTTTCTTGTTGTTTTGTTGCTGGTTTCTTTTGCTGTGATAAAGCTTTTTATTTTGATGTAGTTCCATTTGTTTATTTTCTTTTTAGTTTCCATTGCCCTAGGAGCTGTATTGATGAAGATATTGCTACAACATATGTCTGATATATCGCTGCCTATAGATTCCTCTAAGATTTTTTGGTTTCCTCTCTTATGTTTAAGTCCTTTATTTACTTTAGTGTATGGTATAAGTTGGTGCTTTAGTTTAATTCTTTTGCATGTATCTTTCCAATTTTCCTAAAACCATTTATTGACTCCATTGTATGCTTTTGCCTCCTTTGTCAAATATTAATTGAACATAGTGTTTTGGGTCAATTTCTGGGTTCTCTGTTCTGTTCTATGGGTCTATATGTCCTGTTCCAGTACCAGGCAGTTTTTAGAACAGTGGCTTTGTAATATAGCTTGATATCTGGTGTTGTGATCCCTTCATCTTTGTTCTTCTTTCTCAATATTGCTGCTGCTATTTGGGGTCTTTTTTGTCCCATATGAATTGTTGAAGAGTTTGTTTTAGGTCTGTGAAATATGCAATTGGTATTTTCATAGGGATTGCATTAAATCTATAGATTGCTTTGGGTATATGGACATTTTAATGATGTTGATTCTACCAACCCATGAACACGGAATAATCGTCCATTTGTTTACTAGTATGTTCGAGTATGTCCATTTGTTTCCGAGTACAGATCTTTTATCTGCTTAGTTAAGTTTATTCTTAGGTATCTTAATTTTTGCTGTAATGATAAATGGGATTTTTGTTTGTTTGTTTGTTTCTCTTTCTATGAGTTCATTATTGGTGTATAAGAAAGCCATAGATTTATGGGTGTTAATTTTGTATACTGTTACATTGCTGGATTCATTTATTAAATCTAGTAGGGTTGTTTTTTTTTAAAATAAATTCTTTAGAGTTTTCTATGTACAATATCATGTCACCTGCAAATAATGACAGTTTTACTTCTTCTTAAAGCAATATCCTAATTATTACCACCAGATTTTGCAGAAATTGGTTTACTATGTAGCAGGTAAATTATTTAAAAATAATTATCTATGATAAGGAAAACAAAGTCTTCGGATAGATAAGCAAGAAAAACAATGTCCACAAAGGAAGTATAAACACTCTGGCTTCAGAATCAAATAATTGCAGAATTCTTTCTTCAACTACTTTCGTCCAAAAGATGATTGAAAAATTTTATAACCAGCAAAATTGTTGTTTTATATATGAAAGGAACTAAAAAACATTCTTAGCTGGGATAAGACTAGGAAATACATTATCTACATAACTCTGCCAATAGGCTTTTAAAAATTAAATATATACTTACTGTTATGTTACTATGAACTGTGTCACTTCTCAAATTCATACGTGGAAGTCCTAACCTCTGGCACCTCAGAAAGTGGCTTTATTTGGAAATTGAATCATTAAATATTTAGTTATTTGAGAGAAGTAGTAGTGTATTCTTATAAAAGGGAAATTTGAACACAGACACAAACATAAGAACAACACCATGGAAAATTAAGGGGAAGAAATTGGAGTGATGCATCAGAGGCTGAAGAAAACAACTGATTGCCAGCAAATAACCAGAAGGTCAGAGAGATGTGAACCAGATCCGTCACCCATCTCAGAAGGAGACAGCCCTGCCAACAGCTTGGTCTCTAGCTCGAAAGCCTCTAGATCCATAAGGCAACCAATGTTTCTTGTTGAAGACACCAGGATGTGGTATCTCCTTACAGCAGCCTTAGCAAACCTAAATATTTCCTCAATTGGGATAGCAAAAAAGTAAGAACTAACGAATGGAAGGCCCATCAAATAAAAGGACTAATTGAAAATATTGAACGCAGATCAACATGGCAATAATCTCTAAATGATTGTTTCAAATATAGTTACAAGACAGAATGCAAATGTCCAAATGTTACCTGAAGGATTAATAATGTAGGACACAATGGGCACGCATGTGAATGGTTAAGTCAAATACCTTTGTCAAAGTCAATTTCCTTTGAAATGTCTGCCCTTAACTCACAAGTCTTCCTCCATAAGTACGTGAACATAGAAATGTGAATTTCTTTTTCATGAGCATGAGTAATCCCACATACAAAACTAGAATATTCAGTAATAAAGCTCCTGGTCAACGGAAATGACTTTGATTCTCAAAAATGGAGAAATTGGTAAATTAGCCATGTGACCATTATGATCTTTAGTTCTATTTCAGAACTTTAAATGTAAAGCCTTAAAATTTAAATGTTGAGTTTTGAAATTATTTTTAAAGGGTATTGTATAACTGAATGGACAGACATTTTATGCATACTTGATTTTAACAGCAGCTTTCACAGTTATTCAACAAAGTTTTGCATATAATCATTACTACACTGATGCTTTTAAAGGCTTACTGAATACCACCTAAGTAAATTAAAAAAAGGTGTTGGAATTCAATTCCAATATTTAGATTATTCCACACAATGTGTTTCTCTGCCTAAAATAGGCTTTAGTTGAACTGGGGGAAAAAAACAAAAAAAACCACAAAAACATTTTGTTCACTTTATAGAAATATTTTATTTTGTGTATATATTTATTATACAAAATAAATAAAACACATAGTTATTTCCTCTCACCTGTTTATTTATTTTTCACGAAGCAGTCTATGTCTTTGTTCGAGTTTCACTTCAACTCTTGAGTTTGATTTCTTTGATATTCTTTCAAATGTAAGTAAATTCTCCTGGTGTTCCCTAGTGACTGAGTAACTTATTTCTGCAGTAGCAATATTTTGTTTTTCTACTGCACTCAGGCAGTAACCTGAGCCTGTTCAACTGAGTCTGCTCCAAATTTAAGTACTGCATAACTTTCAACTTTTTATAAGCCTAAAATGTTCAGATTTTTTTTTTCCTTTTGTGGCCTCTCAGGAATTCTAAAAACCCCAAACTTAGAATCATTTTAGGCTTTAAACAAAAAGCTTGGCAGGGTTTTCAAAATGTTGGTAAAACAAAATTTTATAATACAGTCTGAGCAAGTTTTGTTCAAGGCTAAATGACAACATAACATAAAACAAATTTAAAAATATATATATTTTTGCTAATGAATCATAATATCACTTCCAATAGGATCGTCTAAATTAAGATAATGAAAAATTTACTTGTGCTTCTATGAATGTTATTTTCTAAAAAGTTGTTATGGGAGAAAGTAATGTTTATTTGGCTATTATAACAAAATAACCTATTCACACTTTTGTCTCTATATTGGTCATTTTTATTTAATGACTGTAATAATTCCTGTTTCAAGATTATTAAGTTTTAAGTGGTGAAGTTACTCTCTCAAAGTAGTAGAAAGTGCTTGTTTTCAAAGGAGGGCTTCTTTTAAGAAAAAGAAAAAAAATGATGGATTTTGCTTCTTATTTAAAAGAAACACCTTTATTTCCTATTAACATACAATAAAGACTTTTTTAGTGATGTGTATGATATTGACTGAGAGGATGATTAGGGTTATTATCCCCATTTTACTGAAAGAAACTCCAGACACAGGATGTTTATGTTCTGACTGTTAATTAGAAATAAATGATATTTTTTATCTTTGAATCACAACATTCCTTGATTTCTATTACTTTGTTTTAGTTTAGTTATACTTCATTGGTCAATACATTAATTATATTTATTTATTAAAAGCTAGACTTACATTTTCACATAGATCCATTCAAATATTTAACTATTTTATTTCAGACAAAAGTAAAAATATTATCTAATTTTAAATTCATATTTCTATGATTTTGTGTTTCTAAAAGTTGTCAAATCAAAATTCTCAAAATATGAATGATCACAAAACCTTTATTTGGATACATTTATTGTCTTAAAATATCACAAAAATATTTGTTATATAACAATAACATAGACGTATTGATGAGTGAAAAAAAGAAATATGAGTAAATACACATGTTTTTCTCATCTCCTGATGAAATATTACCATTGAAAATATTTTGATATAAAAGTATTTGTTTCTTATAGTAACAAAAACCCAAAATTCAAAATTTTCTTTGTGTTGTGTAATGTATTGTACTTCTATAAACTAGAAGTAATAAAACATGTTCATGACTAATAACCTCATTTTAAAATTAAAAATTTGGTTGATTTTTACTGTGCTTTATCAAATCTCATTTTAATGGTAAAATAGATTATTCATTTGAAAATGGACATGTACTTGACTTTTATATATTGCAATGCGTTCTTTAGTTTCTTAGGCATGCTCATGCCAATGCATAGGCCCAGATGAACTTAAATCAAAATCACCAAACATTGTTAAGATGGGTTTTCTCCTATGTTTCTGCATCCTCATTAATTATGTGCTCATTTTGTTTCATAATCTCGAACATTTTGTGGGCAAAGACTGGCATTAAGAAATCAGCTGTTCTTAATTTACTCCTTATCTAAAGCTAGACACAATGTTCTATTTGTAATATTAGGGAAGTTGGTTGATGTAAAAAAAACCAAAAACAACCTGATATTAATTACAGAAAATTGTCATTGAATGGAAAAGAAAATGAAGAGTCCTGTGGAGGCTTAATTCTGATTATAGCTCAAAATTGCTCCCTCCATTAACACGATCGACACTCCCAAGGAGCAAAGTTTATAGGGGGACAAGTAACCAGATATTTTCTGGGGGAAATCTGTTTTCATTTTTTTAGTTGTTTTTATTTCTTTTCTCTCTGCCAGTGTAGCAATTGTCAACTTTTAACGTCTTGTGTAAATATCTTTTCAGGAGTATTAAGAGAAAAAGCCTACCTGATTATTAACATTTCTCATTTTTTTTTACTATACATATAGAAAGTTGTTGTAAAGCAGCAGTTACCCAAATCCACTAACATAAATATTTTAAATATAAATTTTACATGAAAAGATGGCATTGGCCAAGGTAAATAGTCACAAGAGATACACGCTTTAACCATGTGAATTGGATTAACTTCAAAGGATCCGAATGACATTTGGTAAATAATCACTGTCAGCACATTAGTGCACAGGAACCTTCGTATTTTGGGAAGAGATAATTCACCCATTTTGGTAAGCAATACTCTCACGAGAGAGCTGAATTACTGCCCAATCAAATCCAGTACCCTATATTCATGGGACATCTGGTTTGAGAAATTAAAGACATTTCATAAACATTATTTTAGCTACCTTCACAGCTCTAGATTCTGCATTAGTCACTCGTCCATTTGTTATCTACTCATTAGTTCACTAAGTTTGGACTAGCTTACCTCCCTGTGCACACTAGGATATGGACTTTCACAAATGAAGTAGAAGAATGCAATCTTCATAAAGTATCACTGAATTTCCACTCATCTTCTATTACCCTTACATCCTGAGCTCTTTGCAGGCAACATGCCAGAAAAACTAAAAGTCTTAAAAGTTTTTTTTTTTCATCAATAAAATACAAATAATACAATCTATACAAAAATAGATGTGTATTTTCTAAGAAATGTTTCTAGTTAACTTTTATATCAGATATTGTGTTTCATCTTCAAACCTTGGAGATTCAATCTCTTCACTCCATAGCTTCAAGGTGTTCATCTATAATTCAGTGTCACCATTTCCAGCTGAGAATATGATCAAGCAGGAATCACGGAGAGAGCTTATGGTTAGAGAAAATGATATTCAAGTACTCGTCTTTTTGGCATTCTTCTTCCAGATCAACAGTTATTTCCACAGTTGCGAGGGCTCTGATGCCTTTCTTAGTGTGTGATATTTGGGGGATGGCTAGGAAAGTTTGATATGCCTTTTATTGAGATCTAATTTACATATCATAAAATCTATCTGTTTTAGTTGTACAGTTCATTGCATTCTAGTATATTTTTCAAATTGTGCAACTATACCACAATCTAATTTTAGAAAATTATACATCACCCTGAAAGGAACTTTGTGCTTTTTGACAACCACATCCCCTCAGCACTGGGCAACCCATAATCTCTTTGTCTCTGATGTTTATTTTTTTAAAAAATGGAATAATACAATATGTGTTCTTTCCTGATTGTCTTCTTTCACGCAGTACCATCTTTATTAGGTTCATGCATGTTGGGACATGTATCCCTACATTATTCTTTTATATTTGCACTAGGGGCCCAGTGCATGAATTTGTGCACCTTGAGAGGAACGGTGGGCCTCAAGGCTGTGGTAGTCACAGGGGCAGGACTCAGCCCATCCTCCGTGCCCCTGCATGGCCTGGCTTATCCCACTGCGGCTCCAGGTCCCCTGTCAGCCAGCAGCCCCGCTCCTGCTCCCACATACTGATGATGCAGGCCCCACTTGCACCTGCTGATGGCACAGAGTGATAGGGGCTGGCACCATCAGCAGGTGCGAGCAGCAGCTGCTGCCCAATCGCCCCTCAGGAGCAGGGGGAGTGGAGAAGCCCTCAGGGGCAATCGGGCAGGCAGCCACCACTCCCACCGCTAATGGTGTCGAGCAATTGGGACCAGTGCTGGGTACCTGCAGTGAGTGCGAGCCGTGGCTCCAGCACCTACTGTGGGTGCAAGCAGAGCCCACACTGACAGCGGGTGTGAGTGCCAGGCAGGACCAGGGTGTGCATGAGCAAAGAATTTTCAGTAACCACCAGAGGCTCATCCTGATTATGGCGACCAGCACCCTGCCTTGGTCTGGTGCCCCGAGTTCACCTGCTTCACCATCAGACCACGGCCGACACCCACCATGTTTTGTGCACTCCCCGTGGTGGTCAGCACCTGTCATAGTGACTGGTTGTTCCATCGTTTGGTCTACTTGCATATTAGCCTTTTATTGTATAGGATTTGTTCCTATGTTTTTAAAAATAATTTCAATACTTTTGTTTCTGCCAGAAATAGCTCTGTATAGAGAAATATTTAATTTTTAAGTTTTTATTTTATATCAATATTTACAGTTTACAGTCAATACTGTTGTTTTAACTTTTCAGGTGTACAGACTAGTGGTTAGACAATCATATATTTAACAACAATGTATGTATAATTATTACCTCTTGGGCGACTTTTTTCACAAAACTGTCAACCTAAGATAGATAAATCTTACAAGTTTCCTAACTTTACAAAGTAAACATATAAAAGTTCATGATGAGGATGGATAAATGAAAATTCAAATGAAGGAAATAACTTTATAAAGCAGGGAACAGGGTAATTATACAAAACAAACTTATTTATAACTTTATTGAAAGTATTGTGACATTTGTATTAATTTTAACTTATTTGGATAAAAGGATTATGTGAAGAAGATTACATATAGACCTATGGGATATTAATGTGCAATGGTTATTTCAATTTGGAAAATAACTTATTTCATTTATTCCTAGCAGAATTTTCTTGAGCTTTTAAAGGTATGTGAAGTCATACATTAGTGAATTCATACATTAATGTATGTGAATTCATACATTAGTGAAGTATGAATTTCCAAGTGGGAGATATAAAGAAACAACATTTCCAAATTTATTTGACCAGTGAATAAGTAGTTTGAGACTTTGTTACTATAGCCCAATTTAGAACATGGGCATGTTCTAATAAGCGATAGACCGTATTGGAAATGGATGCAAACACCGTAATAGAAGTCTATATAAAAAGAGTTGAGTATCCAACTGCCAACTTCCTCTGAATTCATAACTTTGAAATATTAAAGGGTGCAGTTTTTAATACATCCAATGATATATGGACAGGTACAATTCTATGATGACTCTCGTGGCCTCATCTCCATCCCTCTGTAAAAATCTCCTCTCCTTGAGTCCGGAAAGAGAGTGTGACTTGTTTCCCACCAATAGAACTTCAAGATGACTTGGTAGGACTCTCATGATTAGGTTATGTTATACAGCTTCTCCGCTGGCCTGGAAGAAGTAAACTGCCGTGTGGGAGATGGCCAAGGACCTGAGGATGACTCCTGCAGCAGAGAGCAGGCCCTGGCTAACAGCCTGCAAGGAAACCAGGACTTCAGTCATTCAGCTGCAAGGAAATGCATTCTGCCAACAACCTGAATAACTTCAAAATCAGATTTTTCCCTGGAAAAGCCTCCAGATAGAAACAGCAGAGGGCATTTCATTGCATCCTTAAGCAGGACACGCAGCTAAGCTTCGCCTGGAATCCTGATCCAGAGAAACCAAGAGTTTTTGTTTTAATGGACGAGGTGTGCAGTAATTTGTTAGCAGCAACTGATGGCATATATACCTATATAGTACCCCGCAAATTTATACACACTTAACAGCTGATAGCTCAATTGATGTTTCTTTCTTTTCAGATTTAACTCATTGAACTTAATCATTACTCAAAGTGTAAACATTTTTTTTTGGACATCCTATATATGCTATTGATATATGTTTAGTTTTCCTCCAGAGATTGAAAGATGGAATTAACTTTTTGGAAGAGTTAAGCTGTCATTGATCAAGCTATTTGCTTGTCTTCTTAAAATGCTCAAATGTAATTGTCAACATTAGGAGCATAATATATTGACCCTAGAGTATGGATCCCGGTGTTTTGAGATGCTGTATTTATTACTCAGTTATGCCACTTGGGTGTAATAGCATAGAAATGGGATTTCCTGGAAATATCAGTGTCATGTAGAAATGTTTATATTTTATCCATTGTATTATACATACTAGCATGAAGCCTTTTCATAAGATGCATACTTTAGAATGGAAAAGCAAAACCTTGAGCTCTCTGGAAGGTAAAAAAATGTACTCATGTTGGCTGTGGCTGAAATTTAGTCCATTCTAAAACACTAGACTTACTTTTTCTTTTAATATTAAAACTATCCAAAAAAGCTCTATTGTTGTCTTCCAGATATTCTGTTTGAAGGACAATCTAGAGAGCTCATTTAGGACTGACTCTTTTTGGGTGATCAGTGCCCTGTTTGAATGGATTCCAAGAACCTTTCTTAGTATCATGACTCCAAAAATAAAATAGAAGTATTAATAATTACCTATACCTTCACCAAAATTATATAATAAAACAACAAATTTCTCTTAGACCAGAAGCACTGGATCTGCCAGTTTTTGCTACATCAAATGCAGCTTTTAATGATCTTTTTACCTTTTTGGACAACATTCATTTAATATAGAAAAGCATTCTTTTTGAAGTATTCTACCCTGTTTCCCCAAAAATAAGACAGTGTCTTATATTAACTTTTTCTCCCAAAGTTGTGCTAGGTCTTATTTTCAGGGGATGTCTTATTTTCAGGGGATGTCTTATCTTTCCATGCGCTAGGTTTTATTTTTGGAGGATGTCTTATTTTCGGGGAAACACAGTAGGTGTTTCAATCAGATTACTGGAAAGTGTACTTTGAAGATAAAAAGTATAACTAACATTTTATAGTTAAAATATGCTAGACATTGGAAGTACAGAGATTCTTAGTTTGCTAAAATACTCTAGTTTGATTCTAATTTCATATTTCTTATTTGTACCTTGTTTCTCTTTCAGCTACTTGTGGAAAATAAGTACAATCTATGTTAACTGCAAAATCATTATAGAAATTCTCAGTTTTCCTGACGTATGTTTTTATTGACACAGAATTATTTTATGAAGTTTGATATTTATATTAGTATTCTCAACAGTAATAGTATGTTCCATTTAGTGACCATAGAGTCATTAACCCATTATTATTAATGATAACTATAGCACAACAGTAAAATAAAAAAAAACAAATTTATGAAACATAAATAATAACATGTAAGTGAAGTGGGAATAAGTTACCTGAGGGCAATTGAATCTTGATAATTTTTTATTAAAATAGAAAAACTGAATAGCCCAGCCAGTGTGGTTCAGTGGTTTGATTGAACTAGAAAGTCATGGTTTAATTCTCTGTCAGGGCATATGCCCAGGTTGAGGGCTTAATCACCAGTAGGGGTGTACAGGAGATAGCCAATTGATGATTCTCTCTCATCATTGATGTTTCTATCTCTCTCTCCCTTTCCCTTCCTCTCTAGAGAGGAAGAAAAACTAAAAAGAAAGAAAACTAAAACCTAAAAAGAAAGAAAAACTGAATAGTGAAAGGCTTCTAAAGCCCTAACATACATTAATTCTTGCAATGGCATTATAAGTAAAGTACAATTATAATCCTCATTTTACAGTTGTAGGAATGAAAGCAAGCAGAGCTTGAAGAATGTTTCTGACATCATAGAGTTTAAGGAGCAAAGCCAGACTTTCATCTGGGTGCTGTAACTGCAAAGTTGGACCCTTGTCCAATACACACTCTCTGAGGTTTTATTCAACTATGCAGAAATATAGCTAGATGAAATTAGTTTCCTCATTTCACCTTCCATAAACTTCAAGATTAATACATAAGAGAAGGAATGACACTATCATTTTTACAATATACCAATGATTTTGTTGCAACGATTCTTACTATTTGGAGATGGAGGTGGGGTCGCTTCTTCATGAACCATAAGAGGAGGGTGCTGGGGACCATGTCTGCCCCTTCCCTAGTTGCATGCTGGTATAATACCCCCATTACCCCACGTTAAAGGTGTTTTTTGTTTGCTTGCTTGCTTGTTTTGTTTTTGTTTTTACCAATGAACCAGAAATGAATTCTTTGAAATGAATATAGCAGTTTGCTCATAGGAAATATTTATTTAGTTAGTTTTACACAACTTTCTGTTGGAGGAGGGTGGAACGGTGATGTCTCAGGGATAGAAAGAATCTGATTCCGTCAAGTCATCTTTTACACAGGCTAATGACAGACCTCCTGTTAAAAGAAAATTCAGTTTTGCTAACAGGAGAATCCTTAGCTATGAATACACTAGGGCATGCCTGCTAGGATTGCAAACCCGGAACCTGCAAATGCTTGTGGTGTGAATTTGTCTGGCTCCGCGGATGGGGATAGGTCCTAACCAGAAGGACTCCCTCCAGGGAAATGTTGTGGCTCTAGGATCCCTTGGGAGATCTCACAGCTTAGTCTGGGGTGCAGAGCACTCTAACGCATTTGAGATTCCTGAGGACTTTCTGTCCTGCTTGTGCCTCATGATGCGCATCATTGAACTCATTAGGAAATGTGGATACTGGCTGAGATCTCTGATCACCTGAGTCAGATTTGCCAATAGAATATTTTGTATCTCAGCTGACAACGGGTAAAAATCAAAACCATTACTGTCGATTCGAAGGGAATCTGAAATACAAAAGGATAAGGTACTTTTTCCTGTTGCTACAAGTAAGTCTCAATCCTCAAGTTTATTTTTCTTAACTATATTTAATTTGCCATTGAAATTTTAAGTGTTGTGTTTTTGTTTTTTTTCCCGCTGAGCTGAGACAACTAATGGTATTTTGCATTCACAATTCTACACAATATTTGGGTCAAATAACATGAAACCAACTATACTCTCAGCAGAACTCATCACAGTTTATCACAAACTTACTTTCCTTGGATGAATTTCAAAACTGTTTTTAACTTTTTAAAAATATCAACAATCATCAATCTTTTCAGCATTTTAATTTTGCTTTGTCAATTCTGCTTGGGTTGTCTAGGCCAAAAAATTATCTCTGCCCTTCAGAATGAAGACTATATCACATAGGAGTCTAAGAGAAGAGGACAGAATTACCATGTAATCTCCAAAAAACAAAATACCATTTTATAGCAAAGCATGTTCTTTGGTAAAATATATTATGAGATGTTGAATAATTTTATAACAATTTTGCAATAAATCATATAATTTACAAAAAAACAAAAGACATTTAGAAAATGAAAACCCTGACAAAATTGACTTCTCAAATTTAACTTAGAAAGTTCTCCCATGAAAAATATGATTTTTTTATACTTGTATTGCAGATTGTATAACAATTTAAGGAAATAAGTATGTTCTATAATCTATAAGATTTAATCAATGATCAAAAACTACCTTCTCCTTAAAAAAATATATATATATATTTATTGATTTTTACAGAGATGAAGGGAGAGGGATAGAGAGTTAGAAACATCAATGAGAGAGAACATCGATCAGCTGTCTCCTGCACACTGGGGATGTGTCCCCAACTAAGGTACATGCCCTTGACCTGAATCGAACCTGGGACCCCTCAGTCAGCAGCAGATTGACACTCTATCCACTGAGCCAAACCGGTTTCCACTACTTTCTTCTTTTAAAAGAGTAAATAATGAGAATAAGTAAAAATCAGTATGAATGGCTTTGGGAAGAATGCAATCAGTGACCAAAACCTCAATCAATTACTCATTAGATGGCATACATTTGTTTCTCAATTCTAATAGCCTTGCAGGCAAGAGTACACACTTTATTCAAAGTTCCCCTGACCACACTGTGTAAAATGGACTCCTCTGCTCTGATTTTGCTTTACCTATCCATTACTCTTTTCGTGTTTTCCAAAGGATTGGGCAGTATTTGGAATAATATTCCTTATGCATTTGCTTATAAATTTCTTCATTTGTCCCCAGTGAGACCTCAACATAGGCAGGGATGCTCTCCATCCTGTTCCTGGATATATCCCTGTGCCCAGAGCAATCTCTAGCACATAGAAAGGACCTGATAATTCTATATTAAAGGAATAATTAAGTAAATATGTGAAAAACAAAAGACCTTACTCTTTGAACTGGTGTCACACACATTTTTAATACTTATAACTTTGTAACTACATGTCACAATGCAGTTATTCATAAGTACAGTATAAGTCTTGTGTTATCATAAGGTACCTAAAAAATGTAATTTTAGCCAGTGGCTGTACTGTTACATATTTCATAAGTTGATGACAGTTTGATTACTGTGACCTTTTATATGGAAAACGAAGAAAAAGTAAGTATTGTAAAAATCTGAATTCGTTACAGCAAAATTCTTCGTTATGAACTGAAAATTTTAAATGTCCTTTAATTGTTACTCAAAATAACCATTTTAAAAGAATAACAGATATGAAAAAGACTCAAGAATTAAGATCTTGCTTCCATTCCCCTTATTAGTTTTCTCATGCAAATTCTATACTTGTGGGCTGTATTTCTAAAATCAAAAAATGACTCCGGTATTTTAAAGGAGGTATTATCATTCTCTAATGTAGTGCTTTACAAAACTTGAGAAAAAAATTATTTACAAGTAGAACAGTTTCTGCTGATGAACATAAAGCTGACATTTGCCTGTAGATTAGGTGGTTAATGCAAATGAGGTCATAGCTTGAACAAGCTTTGGGAATGAATAGGCCGTTCAAGAGCCTACCTAGGTGCACCTCCTGCAATGGAAAGGTTTCAATTTTGCCATTTTCTAAACACAGAAAAATGTATCCCTCCGATTCAGAATATTGAATGTCTTATGGAAAGCGAAAGGTCATTTGTAACTGTCCACAGGATTGATGGAGTTGAGATACCTCCTTGACCTTAACCCTGCTCTCATAAAGAATAGTTTCAGATGACAGAGCATCAGGCAAGTTTTCAGAAAATGTCTTTTCTTCTTTTCTATTGCATGGCAAGATGGCTACATTATATTCTCTCTCATAATTGTACGACAAGTTTTAATTACCTCGTGCCTTCTCTCATTAAAAGTTAACCGTCACCCAATGCGAAGCTCTGTCTGGGATTCGGACTAACCCAAGCAGTTCTACCTGCTTTTTGCCATTGTTTTCCATCTGGGTTTCTAGAGTAATTGCTTTGGAGGCCTCATAAACCATGTCAAGGTCATCCTTTACAAATACTAACCATTACACCCCCCAACACATACATACTTCAATTAATGACTGTCAGTGAAAGATGCATATTGTAAGAAGCACCTACTCCATGATAACTCAGGGATTTTTTTTTTATCCCCATGACTTAATTAAAACACACACACACACACACACACACACACACACACAAAAAAAAATAAATAAATAAAATGTTAGTGCAGCTATTAAAAATACAATAGAGGTGTAATACACCACTATATTAATAGCTATTGAATTTGTGAGTGCGTGCACGCATGCGCACTCGCTTACCACATTTGTCAGTTGTGAAATCTCTGTGACCTAGAGTGGCTGTATAATCTCTAAACTTAGGACTTGCATAAGAGAAAATAGAATGCTATTGTGCAATACTTTCTATGCAAAAGGATGCTACTGCCACAGGAGATGGAGAGCATGGGCCTCCAGCTGTTTTCTTCATAATAATGATGGATTCCAGCTGATCCTACTGCCGCTATTGTCATTCAAGCTTCCTTTATATTTCAGCTTGCACAGGGCAGCCGCCTCCTAACCGTTCTCCTTGTTTCCACTGGTATCCAACTCATACTTACAATCCATATTTCTCATAGGATAAAGTGTACAATAAAGGAAATACCCTAATTTATTCCAGAAATAATACGAGAATGTATTTACAGAAGGCAATTAAGACCTCAAGAAAATGAAAAACAAACCTGTTAAAATAAAGAAGGTGAATCTTAATCCTTGCCTTTGCAATATTAAATAGTCAAACATCTAAGAATATAATAATAATGGCCAAACAGGTAATCATGCACACATATTTGTTGATTTTCAGCAAGTTGAATGAACCTCTAGCCTAAGCATGTAAGTAATTATTGTAACAAAGCATTTAAGATGTAAAAGTAAATATGGTTAAATTTAGCTGCTTTAGCAATAAGAGGGAGAGATTTTATTCTCCGAAGTTAAGAAGAAATATAATGCCTTTGATTGAAGAAACAGAAAATGACTGTTTATATGCAAATTACTTAAGCAACAATGTTTCCCAATAGAGAGGTGAAAAGGGCATTGGAACTGGATTGGAAGGAGTGGGAGACAGAGAGGAACTCAGTGCTATCAGGGTACCTGTTGATTAAATCTGAAAGTTAATTGTCACCCACAGCCTTTTAAAAACTTACTTTAGAAGAATTAGAACATAAACAATTTAAAGTTGTTGTCTTTGGGGAGTGGGCACATATTTGTTGAACAAACAATGCTTACAATTTGCTTTCTCTCAGTGTAATGAAGAATCACTTTTTTAATGAGCCCTGACATAATTCTTATTTTAAAATGTGAATTACTGTTACAAACGTGCTATGAAAATAAATATTGTTTCTCATAATAAATAATGAGATTAATTGTTTTAGAACAAAATGCCAGCAGAATGGGAGCTAAAAAAACACTTAAATAATAGTTTAAGTGAACAATAGCCTGGATTGGTTAAGGGTTAAAAAAAAACGAAAATAGCTGAAACCGGTTTGGCTCAGTGATAGAGCGTCGGTCTGTGAACTGAAAGGTTCGGGTTCGATTCTGGTCAAGGGCATGTACCTTGGTTGCGGAAACATCCCCGGTGGGGGTTGTGCAAGAGGCAGCTGGTCGATGTTTCTCTCTCATTGACGTTTCTAGCTCTCTATCTCTCTCCCTTCCTCTCTATAAAAAAATCAATAAAATATATTTAAATACAAAACAAAACAAAAAAAACACAACAGAAAACAAAGATATATTCTATTGTGTATATATATAACATTTTCTTTATCCAATCAGTTATCAAAGATGGCAAGAACAGCCTTGGCTGGTTTTGCTTAGTGTATAGCATCAGCCTGCGGACTGAAGGGTCCCTGGTTCGATTCCAGTCAAGGGCACATGCCTGCATTGTGGACTTGATCACCACTGGGGGATGTGCAGGAGGCAGCCAATCAATGTTTCTCTCTCATCATTGATGTTTCTATATCTCTTTCCATATCCCTTCCTCTCTGAAAGCAATAAAGATAGATATATTTTATTTAAAAAAAAAAAAGGAAAAAAAAAAAAGATGTCAAGAACTATGTGCTCCACAGCTTTCAATGACTAACACAAAATGTTTCTGGGGGAAAAAAAATAGTTATGAAGTCATTAATTCATTATATATATATGCATTTCTTTAATATGCCAGACACTAGCCTTAGCCCTGGGGACATTTCTATGAATAAGACCAACTAAATTATTGCCTCTTAAAAGTTAAAATCTTATGGATTGACAAAATAAATAATAATATAAATAAAGCAGGTAGCAGTTATTGTACGTAGCTAAGTGATGTGACATAGAGTAACTGGCCAGACTACCTTTATAGGCACTATATTAGTTCAGACCTCTCTAACAAAAATATGTACTGAGAGATTGAAACAACAATAATTATTCATAGAGGAAGGGAGGGCTCTGTGTTTACTTGTTAAGACATTGATTCCCTCTTAGAGGCTCTACCCACATGAACTAATCACCACCCAAATGCTCCAGCTCTAAATGCCATCAAATCAAGGCTCCAACATATGAATTTCGGAGACACAAACATTTAGTCCTTACCAGGCACTCAATATTTGTTGGAAAAGGAGGAATGAAGAAAGAGTCTTTTGAGGAGACAAAATTTAAACCCAGATTTGGGAAGTAACCACCAGAAATGAAGTCGGCCATGCAAAGGGTTAATAAAACAGCATTTGGGCAGAGAGAACTGGAAGCGTGTAGGTCCTGAGATTGAAAACAATCATATTTGTGAAAGCAATAGAAAGGAAGCCAGTGTGCTGCGTTCAGGCGGTATACAATCAATTTGGAGACTTGGGCACCAGTCAGATCAGCTATGGCCTCACAGGCAGGCACAGAGAAGCCAGAAGTTACTGTCAGGGCACTGGTGACCACAGGAGGTTTTAGGACTGCAATGCATCTGGCTTATTTGTCTGATTGGAAGATGGCTTTGACCCCTTTGTGCTTAATGGCCAGAAATTGAAGCAGAAACTATTGTACTGAGGAAGCCATTGTATAATATCTTATTAAAGGTGAGAATAGCCCTAACTGGTTTGCTCAGTGGTTAGAGCATTAGCCTGCAGACTGAAGAGTCCCAGGTTCAATTCCGCTCAAGGGCATGTAGCTTGGTTGCAGGCACATCCCCAGGAGGGGGTGCGCAGGAGGCAGCTGATTGATGTTTCTCTCTTATCAATGTTTCTAACTCTCTATCCCTTTCCTTTCCTCTCTGTAAAAAAAAAAATAAAATATTTTTTTAAAAATAAAGGTGAGAATACTTCTCTTGGATAATGTAAGCTGAGAAGGAAAGAACACTGATTTGTTAGGAGTTCAAAGCCAACAGGCTTCAGTCAAGGATTGCCTGTGAGGCTTACAGGAAAAGACAGACATCAAGTTTGACTTCTGGCCTGATTCTCTGCTCATTCATACTTTCCTCATCCAATTACATAGCATTGAGTATGCTATGAGTATAATCTGTGACTATGAAAAGCTTATTAAAGCAGTTGGGATTTGAACACAGTCTAGGCAAGTAAAATAAACTCTGAAAAGACAGTGATCACTCTTTTTAATGTTCCACCTCCTGCATTGTCTATTGTGTTTGGTATATACCTTGTGTTCAGTGTTTTTCAATGAACAACTGTATGCTAAATAAGAGAAATGCCCAAATAGAGAATGATGATTAAATGATTGAATTAGTTTAGAAATTTGTTTTTATCGTATACTAGAGGCCCAGTGCATGGATTCATGCACCTGTAGGGTCCCTCGGCTTGGCCTGAGCCCTCTCCCAATCCAGGTCCTCTCAGGGGATGTTGGAGAGCTGGTTTCGGCCAGATCCCCACAGGCCAGGCCAAGGACCCCATTGGTGCACGAATCTTGCACCTGACCTCTAGTATGCATGTAAAACCTTTGGTTATCTCTTCCCACCCTCCCCCTCCTCCTTTCCCTCTGAAATTTATCATTCTGTTCCCTGTTCCCAGGCCTGTCTTTTCTGCGCCTGCGTCTGCCCCTTGGTGGTCAGTGCTCTTCATAGTTCCCATCGGGCCTATGGTTTGCTTAGGCTTTTATATCCTATCTAATAAAAGAGTAACATGCAAATTAACCATCACTCTGTGACAAAATGGTGGTCCCCATAGCCACAAGATGGTGGCGTCCAGTCCCCTCAGCCCACCGCTGGAGTGTCTGGGCCTATCTGCCAGAACAGCGAGGCTGGATCTGCCTCCAGAGGTGGCGGATCCAGCCTTCCTGCTCCACTGGTGCTGCAGCTTGTGGGTCTGTCAGCCCCTCGGAGGTTTGCAGGGACCAAGCAGTGAGGCTAGATCCACTTCCAGACATGGCAGACAGAGCCGGGAAAACAGGGCTTAGGGGTTTTGTTTACAAGGTGATGGTGGGAAAGCCCCGGGCTGTGCAGACAAAACCTGGACAGCAGGGCTTGGGGGCTTCCTCAGCAAGGTGATGGCAGGAACACCCCCAGGCCCCGCAGACAGAGCCAGGACAACAGGGCATGGGGACTTCCTTAGTGTGTCAGTGTTGGGGAAGCTCCCAGGCCTGGCAGACAGAGCACACTGCAGGGTATTGGGCTTCCTTCACATGGCGTATGGCGGTGGCAGGCAGAGAGTGGACAGCAGGGCATTGGGGTTTCATCTATATGGCTGCAGCGAAACCCCCAGGCCCGATAGAGAGCAGAAAACCATAGGAGTGGGCCTAAGCCATCAGTAGGACATCCCCTGAGAGCTTCTGGATTGTAGAGGGTGCAGATTGGGCTGAGGGACCCCCATGCATGAATTTTGTGCACCAGGCCTCTAGCATGTAAGTATGTAATTGGATGTATCTAATTTTCATTTAGAAAACACTTTCTAACTTTCAGTTCCCTTTTGTAGAGAGCATATTATTTGATGATCATACCTACTTTAACATTCCAAGCTAGAGATGATGATTCTAATTTTGTACATGTGGAAACTCACAAAGGGATTCAATTTTAATTCATTCTTTACTCCACTCTTTTATGTCCTTCTAGGCTGATAGCATTACATGGCCATAGGAAGACCCTTGGATGGGTTTGTCAGGCAATTCTTCCAACCACTCTGAGGCTTTGTTGTCTGGTCTGTAACATTAGGAAGTTAGAGCTAATGAGCTTTAAGATAATCTCCAAAGCAAACAATGAAATGTTCAACCAATATAACAATTGGTAAAAACTACCAAACTACTCTTGCTTTCTATTGGGTTTCTTCCACATATACTTTGCTCCTCATTTCTCATTCATTGATTTTAATATGTTCATTAATATTGATTAACTAGGAATCTACTTATTTCTAAAAATTACCAAAATATTTCTGATAAAATTATTCTATATTGAAGACACTTCTGTACAATGAACACATGTCATGAAAGTTTTGTGCGGGGGACATTACTTGCAGCTGGCAATCAATAGTAATATAAGCATAATATGCTAATTAGACCAGACTGCCTAATGTCCTTCCAGATGTCCTTCTGGACAACCTTCCAGATGAAGCTGAGGCTGTGAGGACTGAGACAGGCTGCCTTGACTGCAAGGGCTGGGCCTCTGCACAAATTTCATGTATCGGGGCCTCTAGTACAATGATTTTTAAAAAAAGATATAATTGCTACCTTCATTTTTCCAGTCTAATGAATAAAATTATTTTTTTTAGTTTTTTTTATAAACAGCAAGCCATGACACCAAATGAGAGTTTTTTCCATGCATATTGTACTTCAACAATTCAATCAATGTATGACCTAAGTTTAATTACCCACAATTGTTTTGTCTTAAATTTCACCCCTACTTTATTTAGAAAAAATGCTAAGGCTAGTAGATATGTAGGTGTGAACATTTGTCCCCATGTAAGACTATGTTTTAAAATAGTTTCAGCATGTGGCTTCAGGCTAGGGCAGGAAGACTTATGGATTTAGCTCAGAAGAGGTCTCAGAGGACATGTAGTACCTGAGGATGAACTCCATAGTAAGTAAGGAAACCTGCAGTATTTATCATTTTCACTGTCTGGAAAAGTAAGTAATCTAGTCGAAGCAAATATAGTATCAATTATTTTATTTAAAAAAAAAACCTGTGTATATTTAATATAGAGTTTAAAAAGTAAATAAGTTCACATTATTAACTGTGAGTTATATTTAGAGTATATTTCTAATAAACTTGGAGTATATTTCTAGGTTTACAAAAAAAACCATAAAAGATAAAGGTGCTTTTTAATTTTTAAATATATTTTTATTACTGATAGTATTACAGATATCTCTCATTTTTCTTCTCTTCCCCTACCTCCTCCAAGCCCTTACCTTCACCAAGTCTTCACTACCCTATTGCCTCTGTCCATGGGCTACACTTATAAGTACTTAATTCTTTGATTTATTTCTCTTTGTCCACCCAGCCCCACATCAAGGTGTTGACATGCCTCCCTGTTTAAGGTCTTATTTTGTCGGCCAATTCATTTTGTTCATTAGATTCCAAAAATAAGTGAGATCATGTGATATTTGTCTTTCTCAGTTTGGCTTAGTTCACTTAGCATACCGTATATTTTCCAGGTCCATCCATGATGTCCCAAAGTGAAAGGGCTTTAGATTCAGAGTTCAATGGCAGAGTAGCATGGGTTATATGTACTATGATTAAAATAGTAATAAAGAAAAGGTTGGATGTCCTAAGGTAGGGGTGTCGAACTCAATCAGAGAAGGGGCCAAAATCTAAAATCCAGCCTAAATCGCGGGCCGAATGGTTTACTGAACAGTCATAAACTGTCATTGTGATGGAAACGCAGCGGAGTGCAGTGATGACAGCGCGGTGCGGGCCACATTGCAAGGCCTGGTGGGACGGATTTGGCCCGCGGGCCTTGTGTTTGACACATGTGTCCTAAGGAAATGAAAAGAGGAGAAAGAGAAGAAAAAAAGAATGGGAGAAACAACGAGAGAAGGTTGTGGGTTGTAAAGGAGAAGGGCATGCTGGGTACAAGGTGGCTTATGGGGCAACAGAAATGCCCAGAACCCCAAGCACTCATGTGTTTCTCAGTTTGCAGCTGTTTCTACCAAGTGCCAATTTATACAAGTTCTACTGCCCCAAATGTTATCCGTTTATCACAGTTGCTGATGAGATCTGTGATTATTTTGTAATTATTTGACAAGTTTAACTAGGTATCAGTAGTTCATTTGAAAGTGCCCTTGCTATTTATATGTTGATAATAATTTATTTACAATGATCTAATCTTGGCCATCCCTATCCTGTGTAAGCTGTAAGTTATATTAACAGTATATAAACATGTTTAATGTCATAGAAATGGGTGCTTAAGCTGAATTTTATAGTAATACAAATACAAATGCTTATGAAAACAACTACCTATACAATAATAAGCGAACATGCATTTACTTCAGAAAATGTTGACTTGTTCAGTGTGAGCCAATGCAGATATATATATATATATATATATATATATATATATATATATATATATATAAAAATAAATTCAAATAAAATAATTTAATTAAAGGTGGTGTGGAAAATGAAGTGACAGTAAATGATGATGGTGATAAGAAATAGCAGGTTGTGTGTCTCAGTGATTGAGTGTCAACCTATGAACCAGGGGTCAAGGTTCCATTCCCATTCAGGGCACATGCCTGAGTTGCAGGCTCCATCCTCAGTAGGGGGTGTGCAGAAGGCAACCTATTGAGAGATTGCCTGTGATCATTCTCTCTCATCACTGATGCTTCCATCTCTCTCTCCCTGAAATAAATATATATACATACACACTCACACACACACATATATATATATATGTAGCAGTCCATGCTATCCAAAAGAGAGAGAGAGAGAGAAAGAGAGAGAGAGAGAGAGAGAGAGAGAGAGAGAGAGAGAGAGAGAGAGAGAGGGAGGAAGGGGGAAAGAAAGACAGAAACAGAGAGAGAAAAAGAGAACAAAACAGAAAGAAAGCGACTTGGCAAAATGAAGCCAGCACTGTAGAACAGCCAAGTTATTGTCCACTGTATGGCTCGCCCACTGCTGGGATCAGCAGCATCTGGGATAAGTAAGGTGTACTGCTCTATATGTCCTTCTGTAAACATTGTGATTTAACTTGTAAATTTATCTGCACTGTTCTAAAATTACTGGGATCCCCACATTGTTTACAAGTGCAGTCTCTGAAATAAACAAATTTAAATCGCAGCACTAATTCAGCCAGCACTGAATTTTTTTCTTTTTTGAATAAAAACAGCTACATTTGCTCCCCCCACATCCCCCACCGCCCATCTCAACCCCCGCTGATCATGGAGAATTTCCCACAGCCATAGCCAAATGTTTTAATTTATAGAACATTCTGTGTTTTGCCACTGGCGATGAAACCACAGCTAATAAGTTCCACAGACTGCAATCAAGCCCCAGAGAGAACTCTATGCTATCTGTCAAGCATATAATTTTAAGGTTTAATAATGAACAATATGTTGATACAGTTTATCGAAGCTCATCTCTTTTTTCAAAGAAAAGAAAGAAAATAAGAAAGGTGCTTGAAAACAGTTGTTCCTAAAGGCACTGCTTTTTTAAAGTGAACTACTGTTAATTGCTTAAGAATTGAAAATATTACCAGTTAAAACAACTGATTAAACTATGTGCTCATTTCATTGAGGTCTGTGTTATCAAAAGCATAAACAATGTCATGGTTTTAATAATCATAAACAGATTATAATTACCTCCCAAGAGTCATTTGCCAAATAGATTTAAGTTGATGGATGTCCTTGTTTACAAAATATTGAAAAATTTGATAGTTTGAATAATCATTCAGTCTTTAATGCTATGAAAGTCTGAGCTTTTTTAATTTGTCTAATATTTTTCTTGAAATGTAACCATGCTCTACTTTGTTGTATGATCAAGATACAGAGGGAGGAGGCTGTTTTTTTTTGTTGTTGTTGTTGTTTGTTTGTGTTTTTTTTAAATATATTTTATTGATTTTGTACAGAGAGGAAGGGAGAGAGATACAAAGTTAGAAACATCTATGAGAGAGAGTCATCGATCAGCTGCACTCGCCCTATTGGGGATATGTCCCCAACCAAGGTACATGCCCTTGACCAGAATCAAACCCTGGGCCCTTCAGTCCCCAAGCCAAAGCTCTATCCACTGAGCCACACCAGTTTCGGTGGAAGGAGGCTGTTTGTAATGGTATACCTCTATGACCTGGAATGAGAACCTAGAGTGTTTTTCTTTCATTTCTTAATACCTCCATCAATGCTGTGAGGAAGAACCCCTACTCGGTGTTAAACTCCCTGGGAAATAGCTATGCCGTTACTACAGGCCCTTTGTCCCCCTAATATCCATAGTATTAGTAAGAATTTGACTATTGAACTGCTAATGATTTATAAACCACACAATTGTCCACATGTAAGTATCTTCCTGGGATCTTATATTTTAGGATTCAGGTTTGTAAACTTCTGGAAAGATAAATGGGAAAGTACTATGATCATTTAGATTACATGTGATTTTAGAAAAGCGAACATGATAAAATGAAAGAAAAGTTACGGATTTTTCCTAGGAAGGCCATTCGTGTGCAATAAGAGAAAGGAAAGAACAGAAAGTTAATAATATAAAATTAAGGTGAAAGAGCAGATTACTTTTCTCCAAACCTTCACTCTCTTTATTTTTCTTATATTTAAAAAGTATCATAAGGAATGCATGAATGTAAGAATGGGAAAATGAGAAACAAACACACAATGGAATTAGAAAATGAATCATTTCAAATTTGCAATAAAAGAATAAAGGCATATATTTAGGGCATGGGTACACTATTTTGGGTCTATTAAGTATAGCTGTTTTATTAATGATAAAATGCTTTTGTTATTGTCATTTTAGCAGTATAAAATCATCTCTATATTCTCCATCAAAGAAATCTATGCTCAGAGATTGAATACCAGGTTATCATTTTGTTTCTAATTGGCAAACACAGAACTAAGGCAGAGGAATTAAACATTTAATTGTCATATAAACAAATGAAGATTTTTACCATGAGACCATATGAACTGGGATCATGGCATCACTGAGCCAGGTAGATTTCCACTAGGTATGCATCATCATGAGAGGCCAATTTTCCACCATTTTTCATAGATTTTGCAAACTAAAATGCAGTTCCAGATCATAAACGTTAGTTGAGTTTCTCTTGGATATAATGAAGAAATAATAAGGCAGGGGTAAGTGATGACTAACAAAATGCTTTATTATAGGATTTGGAAATTTAGAGCTTTACTGATTTTCCAGTGTTGGAAGCACCAGGGCCAGTTGATAGATCTTGCCTAAAGGAATCAAAGAAAAATCCCCAATGTGTTGAGTTGTTGTAGGGCTGGGGTGTTGATCTGTGAATGCCTTATGGGGGGTCTGGATGAGGTTGGTTGATCTATTTGGATGTGTCTTTTGTTTGAAGTGTATCCTTGGGAATGTACCTACTACTGATTTGAGAAAATACTAAGGAATTGATTTGCTACGTGAAAAATTTAAAGTTCTGAAACTTTAAGGTCTCTTGCCAAAAAGAGGTTTTAAAGCTAACACCTTAATTTTAATGGAGAAAGGGGAGGACATGCCCTTCCCACCCAGAACAGGTAATCCAATTCCAGCCAGCAGCTATCTTTAAACAATGTGTTCATTTACATTTGAACGCCTGTTGATAGCCCAAGGGCAAGTTTACAGGTAAACAAGTTTGCTTCTCAGTTTCCCAGGGCACAAAAAACAAGGTTTAAAATTATTAGATTTTAAAATTTATTCTTAAAAATATAAAAGTTTATTTAATTAAAAAAAACAAGGAAATTAAAAAACCTGATGAACAGTATTAACTGTTGATTATAATAGAATCAGAGATACCGGAGGAGAGTGGACTGACAATTCTCAGGGGAAAAGGGGAATGGTGGATGCGGAAAGAGACTGTGCACCTAAGGATGAGGACAATGGAGGGTGGGGAAAGGGCAGAGGGTGGGGTGGGAACCTGGTGTGTGTGTGTGTGTGGGGGGGGGGGGGGGGAATGAGGAACTTTTATAATAATATGAACAATAAAATGAACAATAAAAAAAATCAGCATGAAAAGTTCAATTTACAGTCATTAACAAGTGAAAAAAATACACCCAGTAGAGTATTTGGGACTCTGACAAACTCTAGCTGGATCACTTATTATTTGTGTGTCTTTGGATGTTAGCATCCTCATCTTTGAAAAGAAAATAGGTGTTCTTCAGAGAGCTGTGGAAATTACAAATAATATCTTAAAATAATGTCCTCAGCAGAAGAATATTCAGTTTATGGTCAAAATGTCATGCAAAGCAGCTATAATTACTGCCAACACGGTCTCACCGAATATCTTTCCTGTGTCTTCTCCAGTATCCAGAGGTCATCTGCAGCATCGCCCAGGATCCGTGGGGGACACCAGCCTGTCCTGCTCAGGTAAGACTCTTATTCCTGATTGTCGCTGTCATATGAAAAATTAGTGCCATATGCCCCATGTCATCGGGGCCTTGCCTTTATCTCATAATAGCTGCCTGGTTTTGCAGCCTGCGATGTCCTTAGTGAGGTACAATATGTATATACGTCTGGTTTAGAATGCGTGGTGTTGATTGACGTGACTATTTCCCAGCAACTATGATTTGAATCAGCCTTAGAAATTTGAAATAGTTGGAAGATATACCATGGTCAGTCAGGGCTTTGAATAGGAGCCATATGCTGTGATTGGTTGTCAGCGTAAGAGAATTCTGCTTGCAGGGATCCTGCAATTAACAACGTATTCAAAATACATGGAGGTGGGTGCTCTTAGGGGATCCGGCAGTGTGATGGCAGGGATGGAGGTGTATCTTCAAGAAAATGTTATGGCTGAAACAGGTTTGGCTCAGTGGACAGAGCGTCTGTCTACGGACTCTAGGGTTTCAGGTTCAATTCCAGTCAAGGGCATGTACATTGGTTGGGGGCACATCCCTGGTGGGGGGTGTGCAGGAGGCAGCTGGTCAATGTTCCTCTCTCATCAATGTTTCTAGCTCTCTATCCCTCTCCCTTCCTCTCTGTAAAAAATCAATAAAATATATTTTTTAAAAAGAAAATGTTATGAAAACAAAAATATAGTACCTGTAATCCTCACCCTAAAACGCACTTATTTCCATCCCTTGCCCATTCACTTCCAACATTGGGTTGACCATGACTCCAATTAAGAGACAGCTCCCGAGGAGTGGGGAGATGTGGTCTTCTTACTAGGTCTCCTGAGTTGAAACCTGATCAGTAGGAATGCTAAATGATCTAGTGAGGTCCAGAAGTTCTTAGTTCTTATGCGCTGCCCTCATCTGCATACTTTGCTCCAGGTAGACAAAACCATTAGTTCTTGGTGCCCAGAACTGGTGCTGCCTGGGGCAGAAGGGTGTACAGTAGATACTCATTGCTCTGGAATAGCTAGGATCCAACCTGTTCTGGATGAATATTTATGCTTGGATATCATTATACCAAAAGGGAAAAGTTACTTTGTCATACTGAGATATAATGCAAAAAAAAAAAAAAAAAAAAAAAAAAAAAAAGAAGAAGAAGAAGAAGAAGAAAGCTTAAACTAAATCTAAATTGATTTGAAAATTTTATAAAATAATTGAAGACTTCAATAAGCATATTACATCAATCAAAAATAGGAAATAGGAAAACATGTAGCTTATATATTTGTTATTTAAATTTAATAAATGGATTCTATTCTTGGGTTCTTTCACAGAAAATCAGTTTGTGCTTCACTCTCATTTCCTTAAAAATGTCGAATAAAAGGTTTTACAGTGATGAAAAGTTAGTCATTTTTAATATCTGGGAAATCTTTGGGACTAGCAGATAGGAGTATATTAAATCGCTGCTGTATATTAAAATTATCCAAAGCATTGGCTCTGGAGTCAGGGACAACCTCAAAGCCTCAATTTCCTTCTGTGTTGATTGGTGCCATAGTTACCATTATTTGATTGTTGAAGAAGTTAAATGAGATTATGTCTATAAAACTACCAGCAAGTACCAGGTTCTCAGTGACCTAGGTTATGTGTTAATTTAACCACTAAATGCATAAGAAAAATAGGACATTCTAGAACAATAGTCAGAATTTTGGCTTTCTTTGTCTGCAAAAGAGCTTAAGGGGAAGGTTTAGGTGAGAGGCCTTTTCCTTTCTACCTTTGTTCCAATTCTCCATCAATGCCTCAAAATATCCCCAAGTTTATGATTTGCTACCTTGTAGACTTCCCATATCCACTAATACTGATTCAGATATCTTTTCTTCTCCGCTTATATATTCTGAATCTAATGGGTGGTTTTGCACTATGAGTAAAATCTGGTCTCAGTGCAGACTTTGCTTTTCCCTGTACAAAAGGAAAAATAGGCATCACCATACAAAAGATGTATTTTGTAAAGAAAATCTCAGGATTAAAATATGTAATGTCACAGGGAACAGCCCACAGATTTAAAGTAACACTCATCAGCAGCGAATGCCCAATGAGCACAAGTTTGTGTCTATTTATTCCAATTTCACTGTGGTGATGTTTATTTCATAAGGATCTCAGCAGCAGAAACATAGAGTTGGATGTGTGCGTGCCCATCCGAATTCAAAGAATGACAAACATTTTCCACTCCCCAGTGGAAACACAAACGCCTCTTTAAATTTAGTCTATTTTTATGCTTAATATTTAGTTAAACACCAGCGCGCGTGTTCATTTTCTCAATTTTGCTAACTGCTTCAAAAACGCTCATGGCCCACGGGGCTCAGGATCTTAATCAGGCTTATTTCATAGCAGCAGTCAATGAAATTAAGGTGCATTTCTCTTTTATGGAAGTTGCTACCCTTGGGTTACTATGACTTATAGTCACGATCGGCTGGTAAACGGAGACAACTGCATTCTATCCGCCCGTTTTACCTTTGTATTCAGATTGCACGGGGTGCGTGATGTTGGGACAATGTAAAGCTTTTTGAAAAAATGGAACGTAGCAGTGGCTGTGTGGTTGTTGGGATTGCTTGGATGTTTTCTATCAGGACAGGCTCCCCAGTGTTTACACTGAGTAGCTATGGGATGGAGACGCAATCAGCCCTGAGCAGGGGCGAGTGGATTCCATTACTTTGAGGATATATTTGCTGAATTCTATCATGGCAATACATTTAAACTTGCCTAATAGTTTTGGTCAGTTCCAACCTTCACTATTTTCAGAGATGCCCGGTGTTTTAAAATAAAACTTCATAAAGGTAAACATTTAAATATCCAGGGCTTATTTTTAGAACCAACATTGAGTTCCCATATGTTTAAATGATGGCACCCTTGAATTTATTTGCAAAATGGGTATTTATTTCTGTTAAAAAAAAATGATAGCGGAGGTACACACACTTTATTTTTTAAAAGAATTTGGATAATATCAGATGTAATAAAAAGCAGAAAAGCAACAATAATCCAACCATGCAAGAAAGTCAACTTTTCAAAATGTGCCTATGATTTTCTTGAGTGTTTGTTTATGTGCATATATAATGTTAGTTGACTTCAACCAGTAAAAATAATGCTGTGATAAATTTTTGAATAGAGTATTTATTAACTTCTTAGTGTTTCTCTGAAATAAAAACCTCAGAAGTTAGGTTGCTAGGTTTTGGGTTTGTGAATATTCCTACAAATTAAAACACTTACTGTCATTAATTTCTATAATTTTTAAGCCAGTTTACCTTATCCTTTAGCCATGGAACTATATGCATGGGACTTTTGTGAACCCCAAAATAATTGTTACAAAGAACCTGTTTTGACATTTTTAAATATAAAGGAGTAAATGGTAAATAAATTTTGCAATCTCAGCATCAAGTCTGCATGAAGCACTGTTGGATGGAGAAATTAAGAAGGCAAGAAAGAACTTGAATGTTGAAAATATGATGATGGGGTCAAGGATTTCTTATTCTCTGTGCCTCACTAACAGTTTGTTAAAATAGCATCAGCCAATTCTTATTGTTAATTGTGTTTGGCCTACCTGGAATGTCACTCAGATTTTTTAAAAACACTTCCAACACTGCATTTAATGAACCAAAATCTTTATGCTCCGATTTTTTTTTTCTTCACCTCCACTGGCTATTCAGTCTGGGCTCTGTAGATACCCAAATCCAGAGTAATGCTAACTCTTTCAAGAAAAAGAACCTACCAAACAAAAAACGATGAATACCCTAGAGGCATTTATTAATATCAAATGGCAAGATTAATGAATCCTATAACACAATCAATCCACTAGTGTTTAAACATTACTCGATAGAAAATAGGTCCACTGAGCTGGGTTTAGGAAGAAAATTGATGACAGAGGAATGCCTAATAAGATCTGGATAGCCAGTTGAAGCCAAAGGAAGCAGGGCAGTCAGAAAACAACGTTATAGGAACTTGCTGAAATGCAACTTCAAGCAATACATCATTCCTGGAGGGCACTGGGTAACACTGGCACTGGGGAGATGGAGGTGACCACAGGAATAAGAGACCTATTAGATTTGCAGAGCCCTTTGGGTACAAGCAATAGAAACAAAAATATTGGGGGGAGGAGGGATCTATTTTCACAATCCACAGAACCTTGAGGATGGGCAGGGATAATCAGTACTGCTAATTCTCTTTCACCCCCCCTTCCCCCCACCCCCTGCTTTTGGACTAAATATGAAAACGGAACAATGAACAAACTAGGGAAGTGGGGACAGAACTATTGTTTGTTGGTTACCAGACACTAAAAGGCACCCTAAGTCAGTTAATGCCATGCCATTTTAATTCTTGCAATATTATCTACATTTAATAAGCGGAGAAATTTGGGCTTAGAAAAATTGAATCCTTAGCCCAAGAACATGTAAGTAATATGAGAGGACAAAGTCTGATGAGCCCAAAGCCCAAGCTTTTAGCTTTAAAACATTGCCCCTACAGAATGTTCACATACGTAAGATTAATACTGAGAGAAAGGGAAGTGATATGTGGTTTAGTTTTATATACTATTTTATACACAATCCAATGTAATGCTTCATTTATTTTCAGTTTGTGCTTTTATGTAATTCCTACATAAATGTTTAATCAAACATCTTGCTTTAGCCCTTACTCAGTCTTCCATTCCGTGATCTATCATTAAAATGAATTTTATGAAGAAGACAAAAAAAAAAATGTAACCAAACTATTGCCTAATTAGGAACATGGCATATACAATTGACATAAATTACATTTAAATTTCAGCAAGGTGTTCTGTAGAGATTTCAAGCAACCGCTGGGATGTAAGTTTCTTTTTCAGGCAACTGGATTCAACTGCATAAATGTCCATCATTGAGGCCCTATTGATTCCATATTTCAGGACATTTTTTTTTTCTTTAAAAGTAGCCTGAAATACACTTTTAAAATACAATGCAAGGTCTTACATATCACCATGATTTGACATTTAAAAATGGTACCTTAGAAACGAAATGAGATAATTTAATCAACTCCTTACTCAACCTGACACTAAAGCTCAAAATCCAAATCAAAGTCAGAGCTTTCTGCCAATACCGTTCAGGAAAACCATCACTGGCTGGAAGGCTGGCTGAAACTTAAGGAGAATCTATTTTAATACAGAATAATCAGTTCAAAGGAAGGAGCAAGAGCAGCAAGCCTGTGAATCTACATAACTCTACCTGCCTCCAACAAAGTAGAGGCACGGATGTCTTCCTTATATGCCAAGGTTAATGTATCCAACATTAAATAATAAAAATTGCTGAAGTTTGGTCACTGTTATGATGCTTTGCAAAATGGCTGTGCAGCAAACCCTCACCTTTGAATGAGTTGTATTCCAAATCTGTGTTTGGAAATCGATCGGCAGGAATGGAGGCCTGTCATTATCTTTCTTTTCTTTTTTGTTTTTGTCCCTGAAATGCAGTAAAATATGCTATTTGTATGTGAGAGGGCTGGGTGTGCATTTTTTTCCCCCCAGAGAGACATCTTTGGTGACTTTTCTAGATTCTACCTATGAAAGATTGGTTTATTCCCAGCATTGGCTGGGAGAAAAAATGGGGAGAAGGAGAAGCAGTAAAAAGAGGCTTTTTGAAAGCAGGATAATCTTTCTCAGGAGTTTCATGAAAAGTTGCAATTCTATATTTTTCGTGTAATTATGTAGAAAAGGTTATAACTGGAGATTATAATCTCAGTGAGGGCATAGCTCATGTCTGCATTCATTTACTCATGGAAGTTCAGTGCCTAGCCCAGCACCTGCTATGTACTAAATGTCCATTGAGTACTTTTGAATAAATAGACTACGGATAGGATAGGAAATTAGAGAAGCTGAATTCAGTTCACCATCAGATTCTTCTGAGGACCTTTGCTAGACCTTTCCACCGAACGGAGCTTGCATACTAGGGAGCAGTTCTAACCTCATCCTCCCAGCACCATGTTGAACTAAGATGTAGAAGAAGGAGACGCAATGGCCAACATGCCTCCCTGGCCAGCAGATTACCAGGTGAGCATCAGTGTTTCCTGTCCCTAGATACAAATGCTGTGTTTCTGTGCTGTGCTCACATGTGTCACCAACTTGAAGATTCTCAGAGAGGAATATCACTTGATGATATGGTTCTCAAACTTTTACCCATGAGTAATTTTTGAAATACACTTAATAGGTGTGATCAAAATTTTTAAAAATCACATAGACTAGATTAGAAAAAAGTAGAAGTGAATAGGATGACAAAGGAAGTGTGTGAATACATTAGCAAAAATTTCTGAACCTCTTAGTCTTCCACATAGAACACACTGATATTCCTGACAGATAATTATATGTGCCTTTTTAAGTATTTTTGTTTAATTTCATTTTGTTTTGTTTTGTGTTATGTTGTGTTGTGTTTCTAGTCTATCTGGAACTATAGAAATAACTACATCCTGAGACAGAATCTTATGCTACTAAGCAGGTCTAATTGTTTCATTTTTGAGGCAATCTGTGAATTGATGAGAATCAGCAGACCTAGGCTCAAAATCTGGTGTCCCCACTTTCTACTCATATGTTCCTTGAAAGGGTATTTCATCTCTTTGGGCTGATGTTTCTTCATCTGTAAAATTACCGTAAAATTTTCAACTTGTTAATTGATAAAAATTAAAAGAAAATATAAAGCACATAGCACCAGCTGGCACACAATTTATACAACCTAAGTGATAGTTACCATTATCCTAGTATTCAGTGTTGTTCACCAAATGTATCATGCATCATTTTCCATTAGTGTCTATGGTTTGAGGAGCTTTCAGACAATGTCACTTTCACCCCAAATCAGAATATCTCAGAGATTCTTGCAACTACCCAACTCTATAAATATTAAAACTATCTTAATGCAGACTTGAGATTTTTAAATCCTACTTCATTCCTTTCAGTCATTTAGCAAGGAGCTGTACCTGAATGAAGTTAAGAATTAGAAGGATTTCGCCAAAACCGGTTTGGCTCAGTGGTAGAGCTTCGGTCTGCGAACTGAAAGGTCCCAGGTTCGATTCCGATCAAGGGCATGTACCTTGGTTGTGGGCGCATGCCCGGTGGGGGGTGTGCAATAGGCAGCTGGTCGATGTTTCTCTCTCATCGATGTTTCTAGCTCTCTATGTCTTTCCCTTCCTCTCTGTAAAAAATCCATAATATATATATATATATATATATATATATATATATATATATATATATATATATTTTTAATATATATATATATATATAAAAGAATTTAAAAAAAAAGATTAGAAGGATTTCAAAGAATGGTAACAAGTAAACATAGATAGTATTTTAAAGTTAATTGAATGTAATCTATAAATTAGTTCTTCTTGCTGTGAAAGATTATTTTGTAATGAGTTAGGGATACACACATAAAATCAACATTATATTGTAGAGAAAATGGTGGGAAAGAGACATGAGGGTATTATGAGACTGTGTTGAATATTTGAGATGCTTTTTTATTTTGTCTCTGACAAGTCATAAAGAAAATAAAATTAAGAGCACCCTGACAGAGAAGTTGCCAGAAATTGCATGTAAGGAGCTACAAAGTTTTTGGTGTTACATTAATAACTAGATTTCTGATGCTATGCTTACATCAATAATTAGAGCTATACTCACCACTAAGTAAGAATGCTTGTCTCAAACATATTCATGATAATTTCTCAAGGGTGAGGGAAGAGTGAGATACCCAGTGACACCTTCCAAATGAAATAAATTTGGATTTGTGAAATAGCTACTAAAATATGTTAAGACATTATAATTGTAAGTCACATGTTCACCCATGGTTGTAAGTGACAATGATTAGAATATTAAGATATTACTAAATGTAAGTACGTAGCTTATCAAAGAATGTGACATTATTGCACACCTGGTGTGCTCAGTGGTTAGCACCAACTATGAACCAGTTCCATTCCTGGTCAGGGCACATGCCTTGGTTTCAGGCTTGATCCCCAGTGTGGGGCATACAGGAGGCAACCAATCAATGATTCTATTTCATCATTGATGTTTCTATGCCTCTCTCTCCTTATCCCTTTCTTAAACCAATAAAAATACTTTTTAAAAAGAGGAAAAAATTGAGTTGCAAGTCATATCTAAGTCAGAGCTACAACAAAACCTGTTGCCGAAATTAAAAGCCGTCATTATGCATTGAATTGTGTTCCCCAAAAGGAATGTTACAGTCCTAACTCCCAGTAGCTCAGACTATAATTTTATTTAAAAACAGAGTCTTTACAGAGGTAATCAAGTCAACACGGGGTCATTGGAGTGAGTGATACCTAATGTGACTGGTGTCCTTATAAAGAGAGGGCACTTTGCACACCGTGAGAGACATGCACACAAGTAGAACTTGTGAAGCTGGGGATCATGCTGCCACAGGCCAAATTACTACCAGAGCTAGGAGAAGAGGCCTGGAGCAGCTTTCTCCCTGGCATCTCCCAAAGGGAGTGGCTCAGTAACACCTTGAGTGTAGATTCCTGGCCTCTAGCACTATGAGACAATGCATTGCTCTTTCTCTGAGCCACTCAGTCTGTGGCACTTGCTTGCAGCAACCCCAGCAACCTAATACAGCCATACTTTTATTATTTCCTGAATGAGGATATACTAACGCCAAGAAAGTGGCTATTTCTTAAAGTGGCTGAATTCTAATGAAATGTCCACTTCTCAAATTCAAGCCTTAAAATGGTCAGTTAATATCACTGTCCTCATTGGTTGTAATGTCTGGATGCAAATTGAAAACATCAGGTGTCCTGAGCTTTCTAGATAGTCTGTTATTAACCATGAGGTCCACTGGCTAGCTGAATGACTGACGGCAAGTTTTGGTTTTCAATGGGATGTTGTAGCAACTAAGTTCTAAATTATAATTCCGAATTATTTTAGGAGAGTTTTATGTGCAAAAATAAATTTCCAAACTGTTGCCACAGCAGATGATTTAAAACTGATTTTTAAGTAACTTATTTTTCTTCCATTTAAATGGTGTTTTATTTGTCGTATTTAATCAGTGCATGACTTACTCCATGTCTGGGCTAGGAAAGTTTATGTAATAAGATACTTTGTGGAATGGAAGTTAGGCTTGCTCTGGGTTGCTCAGCCTACCTTTAAGTCATCTGGAGTGTGTTGAGCTAAGAAAAATGTATTAAAACTTATATCATTACAAATCTAGAGTTATTATTTCTTTCACTAACAAAAGAGCAAAGAGAGTTATTTTTATGGTTTAAAAGCCAAATTATTTAATCTTTTAATGTTATTTGTAAAATGTTTGGCCTTGACTGGAAATTTTCACTAACGTTGTTAATAAAAGGGATTTTTAACCACTTCGACTCATATATACCAAACTGTACACAAAATAAGATGATGAATTAGGAAGGAAATGCTGTTAAGAGAATTACTATAAGCATGAGGAAACTATTAGCCCCGAGTTTTCAGTAGTCTAAAATTCTGAGATTTGATTTTTAAATGATGAAACATCCAATAAGCCAAATGACTCTGCATAAACATATACATGGAATAAATTATTCCAAATGAAAGCATGGGTACTATTTGTTCAGCTGTTTTAGTGGTTGGAGCGTGAGGAACAAAAGCTATTATTGTTCAATGTATTTTTTCACAGGAAATAGACAGTGGCAAACATACAGTAGTTCAACACATGAGATCAGAGACACGGTTTTTATAGTAAACCAAGAACAGATGTTGGGACGATTCAAGACCTTCACAGAAATTATTAGTTATGTTTGCCTTTGAAAGCAAAGTAAGTTTATAGAGACTCACATATCTGATTATATTAAGAAACAGACAGGTTTTCAAATCCAAAGCTTTAATTCATTCAAGCTAAAAGTTTCTATCACATAAATTTTAAATGTGCTACTCAACACTATTGCAAATAATTACAATAGGTTCCATGTTACCCTATGCTTTCAGAAGTATGCTTACTTTTGAAATATATAAAAAATGACTAAGGCCTCACATACAACCTAAGTAGCCCCATTCACTAAAAATCACATAAAATAGGATTTATACTGCAGGCAAAAGTCACTATTTACTACCAATCACTGAAATCAATTGATTCACATCCATTAAAAAAAAAAACAAAACATTATCTAGCTAACTGAAAGGCATATTTTTGAAGGTTGAACTAGAAGCCAGCAGTGGCCTTTTTACCTATATGAAACACCTGGGTAAAATATTTTACTTCATCAGTCCATCTATGTTATTGATCCCTGAACTCTAAACTTTCCATTTCTCCCCTTCAGCTTTAAGATGTCCATCCTCCTCACTTAGCTCGAATTCCATGGAATATAATAATCCTATAAAATAAAAGGCTAATATGCAAATTGTCTCCTCTACCAGGAATTCAACCAAGGGGCAGGGCTGGCCAGCCAACTGCACATGGCCCCTCTTTCCGGCCAGCCCTGTCCCCACCGCTCCCCACCATCGCCCTGCCAATGCATGAATTCATGCACTGGGCTTTAATACCATAATAATTACTCCTTAAGTGATTCTCTCACTTTCTGTGCTTCTTCCCACTTTGTAGTATCCTTAGGCAGAGTCATACCTGGATTAACACCTGGTTAAATTCAATACTTTGAACTTATATCTGTACCTCCAATTGTAATTGGAGAAAATGCCCAACTGTGGTGATCAGCCCTATTTTAAATGTATGATCTCTAACTTCAGACAGGTTCCATAGTATTGCCCAACAATCATTTTCTTAATCAGTTCATGCTCTCCTAGGGATGATTTAATATCTTTTTCATTCTGGTATAATTTACAGAGGTCCTTCCCCTTCCACACAAAGGCACACTTACAACTTTTATTAATGACCTTGCCTCTGACCTTACTGAGAAAATAGAAGTGATCATTATCAACTTTTATAAAAGCTCCATCACCAAATCCACTAAGTTACCTGAATTTCTACCTACTATGCTACCTTTTTTCTTGTTACATGCGATACATTTTCTTTACTCCTAGGAAAGGCTAAACCTTTAAACTTCTGATAGATACTCTCCCCTTTAGCTCATACCAAACTGACACATTTCCTTTCTGTGTGTGTGCCATGGGGTGTTATCATCATCATAGATACAAACTGAACTATCTGCTCTTTTAAACATAAATGAATTAATTTTAGCTACTTCTGCAATGCTGTTCTTCTACTTATATCAAAACTCAAAAGTATTATCTATTTTATGATATGGAAAATGTGTCTTGTTAAAATTGTTAAAAATATGTTATATAGCCCTCACTGGTTTGGTCAGTGGATAGAACATCATCCTGTGACTGAAAGGTCTCAGGTTTGATTCCAGGTAAGGGCACTTGCCCAGGTTGTGGGCTTGATCCCCAGTGAGGGGCATGCAGGAGGCAGCCAATCAATGATTCTCTCTCATCATTGATGTTTCTATCTCTATTTCCCTCTCTCTTCGTCTCTTAAATCAATGTATATGGTCTTATATAAACTTATTGGCTATACCTTCTCCATTGAATATAGACATCTTGGTATATAAAGCTCAAAAGTCTCCAACAGACTCAATCCAAAAAGAATTTCCATGAATCACATTTTACTGAAAATATTGAATATAAAAAAGGGAGAGGGAGAGAGAGAATTTTGAAAGCAGCAGGAAAAAAACAACTCACCACATGCAGGGGAATTCTCAGACAACTATCAGTGGGATTTTCAGCCAAAACCTTGCAGGTCAAGAAAGAGCAGGATGACACATTCAATATTAAAAGAAAAAAACTTCCAACCAGGAATACTGTATCTAACAAAATTGTACTTCAGACATGAAAGAGAGGCACTCTCCCAAACAAAAACATTAGAAATTTTGATAAAAGTTATATTAACATAATACAATTATTGTTGTTATTAAATAGTTTAAAGTGCAATATTTCAGAATGCAGGAATTCTCCATTGTGAAAGGGAGAAGAAACTTATAAATAATTTTCATTTATTGAAACAATAAATAATAGAATGTTTAAAAATATTTACTTTTATATTTTTAGTTTAAGAATAACTTAATCTCAGAAAGCTACATATTTGTTTTATTTAAATTTAACTTTCAAAAGGTAGATAAAATTTATAGAATATAAATTGGCATGTAAATGATCTATTATTGGCAATATAATTATTAAAAAAGCTTGAAACATTTAAACAACAATATGTACCATTTATTTTAAAATTTAGGAAAGAAAAGAATAAAGAGAGAGAGGAAGAGAGAGAGAGATGGAAAAAGTAGGAGAAAGAAAAGAGAAAATAGGAAAGAAAGACAGTTGGAAAAGGCCAACTTCTTTATCTAAAGTAACATTTTTTCAATTAGTGAAGTCTTAATTAGTTATATCGTCTAAACACAACTGTCAAAAACAGAGAAATGTTACTAAATAGCAGATTCTCAAGTGCAGCAGTTTTCCAGTGCACCTGCTTATCTGCATGTATCCCTGTAGACATGTTCATTTATCAAAACAAAGCTTCTTTCCTAGCCAGTACCACTGCACTCTGTGTGATAAACCACAGGGCTCCAGGATGCCTTAAAATGTGTTTGTTTTAAGCAAATACAAAAAATACAGCTTACCTGGGCCTTAGACCATTTCAAACAATTGGAGTAATAAGTTTAACACCATCCTAGGCTTTGCTTTTCTATATATTTTTTTTATAAACATCTATTGAATAAATATGATATATATAAAATAAAATTGAATTTCTACCACTATTCTAGCAATTGTGTTCCCATATGACAGCTAATGAAAGAAAGACAAAAAATTCAAGTGTGCATACTTTACCATGCATAAAATCTAGTCTTATGAAGCACAGAAAGGAATAATGCCCAAGAATGAAAAAAACAATAACTTACAGATGGTTTGGTCAGATAAATTTATGAAACAAATTATTATACCTATTTGAATGATCTATGTATTTTTATGTACCTACTCCAAATTATTAAATTTTGAGACAATCAATAATCACACCTGAAGTTACAATTTTTGGATACTTTCTTCATCCAAATTATCTTTATGATGCCTATTATGATGATTTTCAGTAAGATTATTCACATTTATACAACGAGTGAAAGGCTAAAAAATAAATATAAAAACGAGCAGGAATAAAACACATACTTAGAATTTTTGTGGTAAAAAAAACCAAAACACATTTTGCTAGACCTTGGAAAGTTGTGATTAACACCTATACATCAATAAAATAAACAAATAAATAACATATCTCTCTATATAAAAGCCTAATATGCAAAGTGTCCCCTCAGTAGTTCAACCAGGAGACCAGGAGTTTGATTGCTGTCTATGATGTGTGCTGACCACCAGAGGATTGCTCAAAACAAAGGAAGGGCTTGGCAGACAGCAGGCAGCCACTAGGGAAACTACCCATACACGAATTTCATGCACTGGGCCTCTAGTAGTTATATATAATATATACTTAGCAAAATAATTTCTACATCACTCATTTCTCATGTGGTTGTAATTGATATTTGTAACTTCCTTCTTTTATTATCCATGCCACATTTCCTCTGCTTTCAGCCAGTATCTCTACTGGTTGGGGATTTTGCCTGCAAAAATAACCCCAACATTCATTTATAGACTGAATGAAATCTCCATATTCCTGCCTTTATTTTTTATTTTACTATTGGATGAGGAAATATAAGGTCTACAGAGTCTCTGTGTTTCTGCCACCATTGGAATTGTGTAGCAACAACCCAATTTATACGTGGCAATTAGGATCAATCATCTCATCTAGTATATTAAGCCTTTGTTACCTGCTGATTCAGTGTCATGAGAAGCCCACAACCTCTGGGTGACCATCTCAACTTCCTACTTCATGGAACAACTGTTGCATGTTCTGGTGAAAGCATTGCTCTCCTGGGAATTATAACCACCCAATATGCAGAGTCTAGTATTTGGGGAATTCAGGCAAAAAGTTATTATATATATATGAGAGAGGAGTCATAATCACATCTACCATGTTGACCTATGTATTCTGACTGGAGAAAATATCACCCTTTGTGTAGGTCAACAATTCGAAACATATTATAACCTATATGACAGAAGACCCCTTTTAGGTGCTATCTTATGACTGACACCAGATCAGTCTTCAGAAGGTCATTTAACAATTCTATCACACAAGCACTATGCAAGGGATGGAGGTGATGGAAATTAAGGCCAATGATTTCCATGGGCATAAGCTCACTACAACTTTTTTTTTTCTATGAAATTGATTAGTTGCTCCTAGAAACTTTTGTTGGTGTAGTGAATAAAGCAGTTTGTAAGACCATGGATGGTGATGCTGGCAGAAGCACTGTGAGCCAAGAAGGTAAATATTTATCTATCACATGTGTCTATTCAAGGGGGAATAGGTTTCCTCCCATGCCGTTTGGAAGAGGTCAAATGTAACCAACCATCAAGCAGATGACTGGCTGGTCTCTTCAGAGTATTAGTCATAGTGAGGGCTTAACTTTGTTCTCTGTGGTTGGCAAGTAAGCTCTCCACAGTAGTAGTGACTAGATCAGTCTTGTTCAGGGGAAATTTATTTGGTTGAGATTATGTATTTTTTATTTGTTTGTCTTGAGCCCTTTTATAAGTTAAGAATGTCTGGGGAAGAGGCCGACTGACATCTATACAACATATCACCTTATGCATATGATTATCAAGAGCCTAATTTTCAGTAACTTCCATTTCATAAGATTCCACACAGAACATAAATATCTTCACACTCTCTGCCTGTGGAGTGGTCCATCTACATCTCTCTGCCACAACCCCCTTGCCACTTCTTACTTTCAATGTTCTTGACCATTAGATCAACTATTAGTCATCATTCATAAATTAGGGAAGAGCTATACTTCTAGTAATTTAGAAGGCTACCAAGTAAATGTATTTCATGAACATTTTTCCTACAGAGAGAATATCTTTTCATTTATACTTAAAAAAAAAAAACATATCATATTGGGAATATAATGTTACAATAGTCTTCTTCAAATGATGTCAGGATATTTCTATGAACTATTTATAAATTAGTCCTGATTTTTTTCTCATTTAACTACTTATAAGGAATTTCTCATAGGGGAGGAAGAGTTGCAAAAGGAATAGATGTTGTAGATATATAAGCCACCTGTTCAAATATATATCTAACAAAATAGTTTCTACATGTCTTGTTCTGTAACTGGTCAACAGGTTGTAGTTGATATTTGTAACTTCCTTCTTTTAGTATCCATTCCACATCAGCAATACTCAGTTCATGATCATAACTTAGAATGGATGCTCACTTCATGTCCTAGACCAGGTGTTCAGTCTTTACCAAAACCAATGAACAAATCAAAAGTTATTTCCCAAAAGAATGATACTTTTCCTCAGGGCTTTGCTCAAAATCCCTAGGACTACGTAACATTATTTTCTAATTGATGCTTTCTATATCTACTTACCATGGACACTAAGAATATTATTGGATCTTCAGGATCCCAAGGTGCCCATGGCAGAGCAGCTTGGAGTATTAATATGACCCATATCTGCTGCCCTGGCAAGCTATGGGGGACTCAGTAAATGAGTCAGACCATTACTCCAACAATGACTGATGTTCTCTTCAACAGGGGCCCTTCAAAGATCAGGCCTGGGACTCAATAGTAAATGATGTAATAAATACATACCTTTTTCATTTACTTTGATGTGATACATACTCTAGGCCCATAGTCAGCAAACTCATTAGTCAATAGAGCCAAATATCAATAGTACAATGATTGAAATTTCTTTTGAGAGCCAATTTTTTTAAACTTAAAGTTCTTCTAATGCCACTTCTTCAAAATAGACTTGCCCAGGCCATGATATTTTGTGGAATAGCCACACTCAAGGGGCCAAAGAGCCACATGTGGCTCGTGAGCTGCAGTTTGCCGACCACGGCTCTAGACAAATAAGCAGCCTGAATTTTTGGTGAGGTGTCAGGCCTTTGAACTTCCATATTGAAGTTTGAACTGCCCCTCCCTGCCCTACCCTGCTCCTCCCTGACCAGCCCCTCCCTGACCAGAGCTGCCTCTCCCTGACCTGACCTGACTCTCCCTCCCCCTCCCTGTCACTCCTTGTGTGTGTGTGTGTGTGTGTGTGTGTGTGTCTGAAGGCAAAAATAATTGGCATGAACAGGTGGCTCATCTATCTATAATATCTATTCCTTTTGCAATTCTTCCTCCCCTCAATCTGTGTGCATGTCCTTATCATTTCCTTCCTTCAGGCATAAAAGTGTCTTACTAAGACATCCAAGTCCCTGTTCATAAGGCCTAATCATTGCAGTATAATCAATATTGAAATAATGCAGGATTTTAAAACAATTACAGTCTCTCCAGATTGCTTTATGACAGAGAATAGGAGAGGAGAACAATCCTAAAAACTATAAAAAGAATATTGTCCATCCTTCTAGGTAAAAAAAATTACTTCTAGCAATATTTATACATAGGTACAGAGAAAAAGAAGCCGCCCTCAGATCAATGACTGGAAATGAGTCAATCAAAGTTGATTAAATATATCATTTCTGGAACTTCTTTGGCAATTGAATCACCTCCTGATTAAGTTTGCAATGATCCTCAGGGGTTCCCCAGGATACACTTACTTTCTTTACTACCTAATCACACGAGGTAAATGGGAAGCGTGTACAAAATGACTTCCTCCCCACTCATTCCTCCAGGTCCTTCTGGGAAACAATATTGCTATAAATGTGCTGTGCTTATACCAATCCTCTCCAGAATAAGGGTCTTCAATGCATTGGAAGCCATTGTGGGAATTCTGCTTATTGCTCAGAGAGTCTATTCCACTTACTGCTCGAGAATTGAGGAAATAACCATGAGATGGTTCTGCTTCTTGGGAGCTGAATATAGACTAAAACCCTATGTATCAACTAATTGACCAAAAACTCTGTGTTGACAGTTCTAGTATGACACAGCTCCATATAATAGTATCTTTCCCCCCCCCCCAGGGATTGCATTAATGTAGCAACAAAAACCCACATGAATAATTATATTTAACTAATTATATTTATTTTAACGATGAATTTAAAACAAAATATTCTACTTACTACATATGTCATTTGACTTTATTTTTCTGAAAACAAAAGCAAATATTCTAATGAGTTTGATGTTCTTTGGTCCTTGGTTGTCTATTCTGATTTCACTTAAAATTTTTTCCAAAGTCCAGTTCATAGAAATCTCTTTTATAAGGAAAAGATCAAATTGATTTTCTATATATTTTAAGATGCTATCATTTAATTGCTGTCCATTTATGATACTTTCTATTTGGGAATAAGAAAACTTAACTGCATTCTCAAATATTCTTTAGGTTATATCTACCCATATGCATGGTTATTATGCCGTTTTGGTTGATGTTTAATGGAACAGTGTTTCTTGTGGATGATTGAGGCAGGTGAATTTTATATGGGGCCTTTTTTGAAGATTGCAGGGCTGAGTAACAAATAGCAATAGGTACTTCATTTTTCTTCTCTTTTCCCTTCCCAACTATGCATGTATATCTGAAATGATGGACATAGAGCAGAAGTGACAGAGATGTCTACAAAACAAGAAAGGTGTGGGCAGAGGAGTAATTTTCTCTAAATCATTCCAGAATAGTATTTTGTATTATTCATTCAATAGGTTAGCATTTGGCTACCTTCTAGGTAGTCCAGATAGTCAATTCAGGAGAAAACGCAATAAACAAGGTTCATGCTTTCCTATGTCTTCCATTCTACTAGGAGAGATGGCAGTAAACAAGTAAATAAATAAGTAAAGCAAATACAATATTTATAAAGAATGGCAAGGGTCCAGGAAATTTTAAAAAAAATTGTGAAATTTAGATCTTCAAGAGCAAAGAGTTATTTGATATTGAGTAGGTAAGTAACCAAAATTTGAGAGACAATAAGTTGGACATTAGTATTAACATCTGGAACAGGAATTCATTGTTTCCAGTGTCCTGTCCTTCATTCTGGCCTTCAATTATAGCAAACTCAGTCCAAGTTCAGAGTCTCATTGCCAGTGTTTCTCTCTTCCTGAAATTGCAACCTATTAGGAGATCAGTTGGTTTAGAACAATGTCATCAGTAGGTATGAACAGCAGGATGTATAGAAAAATGAATATTAAATGTTGCTAAAAATAGTCAGCAACATTGCTGGAAATTGGGGGGCAGTGTTAGGGCCACAGAGATATTAAATATGACTCCTAGTTTTTGGAGAAGGAAGTGGTTGTTGCTATGTACTAAAGTAGGAAATATGAGTTGGGGTGACTTAAGAGGTTTCTTACGTGGCTAGTTGATTGGTTTGGGGTGGGAAATCTTTTTGGAAATTTTAAATAAAAATCTCTATTAGACATCTTGTTTCCCTGCTGTCTGTCATAGTTAACCACTGTTATGGATTACTCAGTGATTCATCCCCATCGTATTTCTTTCTGCCAACATCACAACTTGGCAGCAGGGAACTCTGTCCCTTTCCCAAGCTCCAGCTGTTTCCTGAATAATCTATGCCAGTCAGCACATGGCATGCCAGTCGACACAGGACAGCAGCTATATTTGGTTGAGGCATGACCTAAGTTGGAACAATCAGGCTAAAGGAAAGATCACATACTTCATAATCAGAGTGAAAGTCACTCTAGAATGCTTTAACAGGGATGACAGACTACAGAGATGGGGGAACCTATTGGTTATTGATGCAACTTAATAAAAAAAACTCTTGAACCAGGCTCCACCACCACCCCTGGCTTCCTGTTATGCATGATATTAAGCTTCTCTGTTGTCAAATTTAGTTTGAATGGGGAATTCTGTTACTTGCAGCCAAAAGCCTCCACGCTGACATACGTACCCTAAGATATGAAAGAAATCTGTGATGGGGTGATCATTTGTCTGTCTCCTAAGGGCATGTGTTTGGACACTTAACAGGTGATAAGAATATGAATTTTAAAGCACCATGGTGGAAACCAGAACCTGTATTTTGCATATCTGGACTCAGCCATCCATTAAGAACCTATGCTTCCTCTTAACATATTTGTCAAAATAATTTTGTCCAAAATAGTATAAAATGGAAAATTTGTGATCTATATCATCCTAATATATAAAAATCCAGGGTCTGTAATGACCAACTAGAGGCTCTAATGAACACTAGAAGTTAGTCCTGCAGTCAGTCTGGGTTGCTGTGTGGTGCAGGTGCAGTGAACCAGCACTGACTGCAGAGGGTGCTGGGATCAGGCCTGGAGAGAGACCAGAAGAGAGAGTCAGGGTCTGATTGAAAGCCTCTGTGGTGGCTGTTGATCAGCCCCGCCTCTCCAATCAGGTCTGGAGATAGGCCTGGAGACACTGACTGGCATAGAAACCAGTCAGAACCAAATCTGGGTGAGCTATGAGGAGCCAATGGCTGCCTAGGAGGCAGAGCTTTTAATGCTGACTGGCATGGAAACCAACCAATCAGAACCAAATTGGCCTGCAGGGGAGGGCAATTAGGGGTGATCAGGTAGGCAGGCAGGCAGAGAGGTTAGGGGTGATCAGGCAGGCAGGCAGGTGAGCAGTTAGGAGCCAACGGTCCCAAATTGCAAGAGGGATGTCCCCAAAGGGGTCCTGGGTTGGAGAAGGTGCAGGCTGGGCCTCCATGCACAAATTTCATGCACAAAACCACTAGTTTATGTATAACATTTATTATTGTAAATTTAGGGCAAAATACATCATACTATATCACAATTCTTTTTGCACCAGTGATAATAAAGTTGCTGTTAACAATAATAAAAGGATATATTTTAATTGTACAGAGAATGTGAACCTGGGTATAAAAAATTGGCATTTTTTCATAGGAGATGGACTATTTCTCTCTGACAGAAAGGCAATTTTTATTTCTCTAGATCAGCGTTTCTTCACCTCCTGCTACTGACATTCCTGATAATTTCTGATTGTAAGGGGCTGTCTGGTGCCTTCTAAATGTTTATCAAAACCCCTGACTTTCACCCATTAAATGTCATAGACATTCCCTCCACCCCCAGTTGTGGCAACTAAAGAATTCTCTAGATATTATAAATGAAATCTCAGGTGACAAAATTGTCCACTGTTCCAGGTTAATCCAGAGCATCTGAAGAATGAGTTTCTAGTAACAAATTGTGACTTTTCTTTTTCTTGGTGCCTCCAAACACTTGCTCATATGCCCCATTTCAGAAAGTTTCTTAAAAGTCACCCTGAAGAATAGAGTGAACAAGGACAGAAAATTGTGACTGTAGCTGTTTGGTCCAAATGGTTTATGGGCTGACTGGATATTATACTCAAGGCCTCAGACTGGTTATCTTAACAAGGTAAAGGTGACAATCCCACCTTGCATACCACACATGTCTCTGCTATCATTCAATGCAAGTCTCAGGACAGTCACTCTGGTTCAAAAGACTGAAGTACAATATAATGCCAGATGCATCCACACCACAGGTGCCACCCCTGGGGAGGTAATCATTTCAGAATCTACCCTTATATAATGCATTTTCAGTCTCACAGTTTGAGAGCAAAGTCAACATTCAGGAAATTATAGCTCTGCCAAGCATGGACTTGTCCATGTTATTGAAAAAAATATTAGACTTAATACTTGCAGGCAAAACCTGTGCACTAAGGCATCATTTTTTCTAAAAACAATTTTTTTCTATATATTTTAAAGGATAAAAACCTACTTAGTAAACCAGTTAATTCTAACTTTTATCACATTCACCTCTGGCCATATAAACCCAACTAACAAATAAATGGGCTATTTAAATTGACAGTAAAAGTGACACAAAGAAAAATTACTTAAATCTATGGACTTGTATGTGGAGATGCAGACATCTCCATTTTCATTATTAATTTCTTCTATTTTTGCCTTCTGAATGGTGTCCTTTTATGAGAGATCTGCAAGGTCACAAAATGAAAAGATAAAAGTCTACTTCTGTGAAATCAGCTCAGAAATTTCACAAAAAGCCATAAAGTAATAAATCATGACTCAGAAAATGTCAGGAAGTTGAAGTAGTATTCACCTCATTTGAAAGTACATCTTGTTCATTCTGAGAAGTTATAACAAGGCTTTTAGTTCTGGCTTAAAATGGACCGTTTTTCTCCTCCATTTCTTGGTATACATGTCATAGAGTTATTTATTTCTGTTCTTCCTCCTTCGATTTTTATAGAAAACTCTTTTTTAATGATAATCAGCTAAAAATTTTGAGTCATTAATAACTATATTTTGTGTAGAAAATGCAGTATAGTCCTATTATTTTAAAAATGTATTCATAAGATAGAGTCTAATAAAAAATAGTTTCTAAGTCTATAAAACGATTTTAATAAAAAAAGAGTTTATCATATTTTTGCAATTTCTATGTTTTGTATATCTAATCCAGAATTTACAAATTATTTTAACAGGGATTTTAAGTAATGAATTAAATTCAGATAACTTCAAATATATTGTCTTTCTCTTATTTAACTTTTAATATTGGGTCATGCTTTGCCCAACTAACCAAAACATGAGAGTCTTTAAGCCTTGAGTGATTCCTGAAGAAGTGTAAGATATAATCTTCATTTCTTATTAATTCTTGACAAAAATGAGAAACAACTTAACTAAGCAGGATATTAAAGAAAGATTTTAAGAAAAAAGTAAAATTTCAAAGATAAATAATATTTTAAGGCAAAAGACAGTCTAGAGTGTGTGTGGGGTGTGTGTGTTACATGCATATGTGGGAGAGGGATGTGGTTAAGGTGGGAGAGCAAAATAAAATTCCATTTGGAAAGGCAAAGAAAGGGGGGAAATTCTAATGCAGCAACAATAAAAATCCTATATAATAAAAGGTTAATATGCAAATAGACTGAGCGGTGGAACAACCAGTCACTATGACGTGTACTGACTACCCAGAGTCAGACACTCAACACAAGAACTAACCCTTGGTGATCAGTGCACTCCAACAGGGGGAGCGCGCTCAGCCAAAAGCCAGGCTCATGAATGCAGTGCCAGTTGCAGGAACCTTTCCTGACTCTATAACAGTGCTAAGGATGTCCAACTGACGACTCCCCACAGGAAGCAGGCCTAAGCCCTCAGTTGGACATCCCCTGAGGGCTCCCAGACTGCAAGATGACACAAATTTTGGGCATCAGGCCTCTACTATGGAATAAGTTTGGAATAATTGAATGACATTTGTTGACTGAATATAAATAGGGTAGATGAATCGACAAGGAATACTAGGTTTCAGAACCTATTTCATTCTGCTTTGTGAAAATGAGTCAAAGAAATTAATTTACTGGGGAGATGAGTGGTTAGTTTGTTTTAGATTTCTTGCATATTGGGTATAGGCAACTGTGATATATCTTTTATGGATATATGTTTATGGATGTTATAGATAAGAAATGGTTGTACATAAATAATAAAAAATAATTAAAACTGTAATAAAGATTCTTTTCATTCAAAATTATTTAAATACTAATATTGATTATTTCATAGAAAACTATATCAATGAAACTATATATATACTGAATGGCCAGATTATTATGATCTCTGAAATACATTTCTTGTACTGTAAGATGTGTTCTTTTATATGGGTAGACAAACTGAGGTTTCTGGGACACAGAACAAAATTGTCTGGAAATGCCAATCTAAATCCTGTGGAAGTCAAAGGCTTTATGCATGTTTTCTATGCATTCTTCAGTGGGAGAAACTGGACTCAGATTCTCATATCATATGAAACATTACCTCCAGGTCCTTCTGTACATAAGTCACTGTGTCTTTACGCCTAGTTCCCTGCTAGGAATCATTAATAATATTGAGTATAGATTTTATTTAGTATTTTGAAGGTACAGGAAAGGGGTTTACACTATAATTATAAGCAACTTCATTAATAAATCTAGTTCTTAAAATGTATTGTATATGATAACTCTACATTGTAGAGAAACCACATTTATACCACCTTTCTGACTTCTCTGTTCTCCATCAGATCCTTTCAGTAGTATTAAAATTAATACTTTAAAAAAAACTCTGCTAATCCTTTCTGTTTGAGCCATTTAATGATATGTATTGGTGTCTCACTTTTCACCTCATTGGTTTATTTTTTTATACAAAGAAAGCCTGTTTATTGAAAGCAATATAAGGAATGGGAATAATGTGAAACAGTTCCAAACAAACTCTACTGATAAATTCTAAAGACACCTTTAAAGGGTGTATCAGTACTTATTTAGAAATATTTGGTTCAAAGTCTATTAAATGAACCTCAAAGCATTTTATTAATTTGCAATGGAACCCTCCCACTAAATTATGATAGCATCTTCAATGATTGTGATAATCAAAAAAGCTGAAACACACTTAGGAGGCATTCTGCAGTGGGTGGGACCTTCCTTTGAGAACCAATTAATGAAGAAAAACACAAGATGGCTTTTACAGATCCCATCCCCACTGCCCATCTCAGAGGTCACCTTGGATGAAAAGCAAAAAAGATGATCTTCCAAGAAAACCGGACTGGTGGGTAAAGCACTGCTAGGAGCAAAATATTAATGTTCTTTGTATTAACTAGATCTCTGACTCTTCCTATTTTATCGACGACATCCTGCCTCGTCTCTGCTCTTGTATATCAAGGGTAGAGGTACTTTAATTTGTCATTTATCCACTTGGTGTAAGGCAATAATAGACTGTGTGTAGGGCTGAAAGGAATGCATAGTTATTGAGAGGTCCTCAATTTGCAGCTGAATTCTCATAAAGTAGATGTTTTATGTTATATTACTTTGCAGAGGGTGTGAGTGCATTTTAGAAGGGCAAAGAACATTTTTGCAAATGGTTATACAAGAAAGGAATATGTTTGGATGTTGGGTAGTCAAAGTGATGAGCCATTATAGACATGTCTATTTGTTTCCTAGTAACCACTTCCCATTTATTCCAATAACAGTCTGCAGTTGGAGTTTCTTGTAAGGGTTTGCTCCCTTCTCAATTTCTGTTATATCATGTGAAAAGGATTATACTCTAGAAACCATATTCTTGGCTACCGGAATGCGCAGATAAACAAATGAGACTCACAGTAAAAGAGGAAATATGGCTTCCAGGTTAGAGAAAATCACTCTATGTATGATGTCCTAGAAGCTCCTAGGAAGACCCACTTGATTTGAATTGGGTTTTAGAGATGTGAAGACTGACAAGGCATCAGACACTGTCAAACCATGTAGGGAAGATTAACAATTGCAGAAGGAGCTACTGCATAGATTCATGAAGCAAACCCAGCGAAGGCAGACTACAGAGATGGAGAGAAACTGGATTTCTGGCCTCGTGCAGGGGCCACCAATTCAAGCCACATTTGACAATAAGTATACTTCTGAGATTTCTGTTGAATGAGCTAGTTTGACCCCTTTATAATTTAAGTTATTCTGAGTTAGATTTTGGTAATTTGCAACTGGGAGAATTTCCACTGATGCAGCTTCTACTGGATCTTCCAGAAGTAGAAAGAGTAGGAATATGTGGGAGAAGCAATTGTCATGATGCTGGGGACACATCACCATCCTTGAGGAGGATAATTTGCAAGTTGCTTGACTCGTCCTCCCTCCTCCAAATAAATATTAGTAAAAAGTTACTGATGGGCTCAACTATATACTAGCTTACCCTCCTCATCACTGCCTGACTTCTCACCCTCAGGATAAAGCTGAGTAGCAAAGGGGTAGTGTTGCAGGTGTACTGGGTAGGCGGGGAATGTGAGCAGACATGGCTCTGAATTCATAGCTTCCGATTGGCAGAGCCATTCTGTCTTTATATGTTTATATATTTATACCCCAGTGAATTTCATTTGAGTGGCAAAGAGCATTCAGTTACTTAAAATATAAGAGAATTCAGAATAAAACTATGACAGCGACTCTATACAAATTCTGTAACTCTTAGATGTCCATTTTGCAGCTAAAGACTGACATCTAAGTGCTTGAAGATTATAAAACCAAGATGATGATCTCTTCTAACATGTTGGGATATGGACAGAGCTATAAAATGGCAAAGGTTGAAGCTTGGGCTTTAGTGATAGAGAACCCACATTTTCTCATTGCCTCATTCTTCTGAATCACTTTGACACAACTGCCTCTTAAGAAAATTATCTCTTACATGCAATTTAATCAATTGAGAACCAACTTGAGGATACTTGCTGGGGAGACACCAAAACCAAATCAAGAGCTATAACAAGTCCAGCTTAGCCTCTACATAGCTTCTCTTTCAGCCCTGAATTAGAGTGGATTTAACATTGACTACAGTGGCTTTGCATTAAAAATATAAAGCTGAAACCTCATTAGAGCTATGAAATTCACATAATACTTCATTGAAGTTTAAATACAACAACAACAAAAAAGACCTAAGTTGGAAAATTTATTTTTATTTAATTGAATCCTTGAATTAGCTTTCCTTGTTTCTTAAAGGCTCTGTGACCTTCCAGTGTCTGCAATATTCCCATATTTGCCAAGGTACAGCTACTGTAGAGCCTGAGTCCGTGGATCAGGCTGACTGTGCAATCTTCATCTCTGCTGGGGCTCTTGGCCATCAACCAAGGCCTGAGCCTTTCTATTTCTCACAAGGGCTAGTGCTATCCACAGGGCTTAGCATCACGACTGAAGCCCCTTCAAATATTTCCTTAAGGTCGGCTCCTAGCTGAGTCCCTTGTGCTCTATGTTAATGTCAAACATTCAATGCAGTGAGAATTTTAATTGAGGGACAGTAAGTGCAGACATTCTTCTATAGAAATAGCTAAGCATCTATGCAAAAACACCTTCCCACCTGGGTCACAGCCCTCTGTGTAGCCTAAATAAAGTAAGATTTAATGCTTATTCCAGCTCAAAAGAAGTCCATACCCTACCAGAGTCAAATGCCTCCCCTCAAAGCCAAAGCCATGAACCTAACCCAAGGAAATTGTTGTAAATGTTGCTCTCCATGTGTCCTGATGCTCTGACTTGAACTAACAGCTCCCACCTCTGGTACTACAAGCCTCCCCCAACAACAGTTACTGTCAGTAGGTAAGAGGTACAACATGGACAAACAGAAGACAATTTCCCACAAGGGATCGTGTTCTTACAAGTCAGAGGAAAAGGAAGGGATTGTGTATGCATGCTCAGATGCTTTTCTAAGCTCACCAATCTTCCTCTCCTGGGAACGAGTAAGGGAGATTTGGAGAAAGTTCAAAAATTTTAGCTCTTGGGATTACTTTGCATTGAAATCTCTCCACAGTAAAAGAAAAATTACTTTTCTACTAGTAGGACGTAGTGAAAATTAGTTTCAATTCTTTTTATCTTCAGCCTTACTGGTTTAGTATTTTAGATATTGTAATGATATAAGGAAATTTGTCAAAATGAATATTTCATATATTTTAAAGGATATTTTATAGGTCATAGAAAAAAATAAGTGATCAAGAAGTCATTCAAAATTCTGCTCTTTTGTAGAAAAATACATACCAATCTCTGAGTATCCAAGTGGCAAGATTACAAGTCATTTTCATTTTCTACTATCCTTAAGTTCAAAGGATATATATAATATATAATATATAAATATTTAAACATTTGCTATATTTTATATACTTATATAAAATATTTTCTATATTTATATAAACTTTTCTCACTACAAAACTTATTTTAAAATTATTGTTTTTCCCAAGAAAACTTCTGACAGCTGCCAGTATACCAGATATTTCTAATAAAACATACTAAATGGCTGCTAACAGGGAAAATAATTTATACCATTCATCCAGTGGCTCTGTGGATTCACATACTCCTTTACTTATTAATTTGATTTAATTTAATTGTAGTTCATGATGTTTAGCCTCGGGGTGTGCCGTTGTAATTTAAAATACACAATTAAAAATATAATACTATTTAGAGTTTTACTTATATGAATGAGTTTTTCTCTCTTACTCTCAAAAATACATGAACAAATATGCAATATAAGAAGAACTTGTTTCACTGGCTGATAAATTTACAATGTGCTTGCATTGGTTACTGCATGAGTACATCATATGGATACACACACATTTCACTGAACAGTAGGAAATGCAAGCACAAACACAGTGCCATTTAGTTTCTTTAACTCTATGCCTCAGCCATGTGGAATCAGAGCATTCTTAGATATATGTGAGGTGGTATACTTTTTAAAAATTTATCTTTATTCTTGAAAGTATTACTAATGTCCCCCTGTTTTCCCCCATTAACACCCTCCACACTCCTGCCCCCCTCAGGCCTCTACAGCACTATTGTCTGTGTCCATGGGTTATGCATATATGTATATAGATTCTTTGGTTAATCTCTTCCCACCTGCCCCCTTCCTTTTGAGATTCATCAGTCTGTTCCATGTTATCTCTTCATTCTCTCTAACCCTTTTATTGCATAAATATGTTACTTTTGAAATCACAAATGTTAACATACAAACAAAAACGAATTGAGAATAATAGTTGTAGTGGATTCAAGATGGCTACAAATTTTTAGCCCTTCCATTGAGAGATAGCATATAGAGTTCTCCTTTTGAATCCAGGCTGTCAAGCTGGGTCAATGGAATACAAATTAAGTGATAATCTGAGACTTGGAACACTATTTTTGGGACTCCTGGGTTTCCATGTAGGAAGCCTGATTGTCCTGAGATTATGTTGGACAGGCCACATGTAGGCACTCTTCATAGCTCAGTGGGTCTACTTTCCTAGCTGTCACTGTCAAGGCACAAGACATATGGTCAAGCCATCTTGAATCCACCAGAGAGCCCGTCTATCAGTCGGACCTCATTAACACTCATGGTATCACAGGCGATGGAAGAATCTCCAGGTCAATACTGGCCTGCATTCCTGATTCACAATATCATGAGATATATATTAAACCACAGTATTTTAACATAGTTGGTTATTCAGCTATAAATAACTGGCAAAGAGACCTAGATATGATCTTTAAGAGAAGGCATGAGGATCGTGTTTATTGTCAGGGTTATTATCTAAAGTAGCTTCCAATTTCCAGATCATCCACCTCTGTGATTCTCAAGTCTTTGTTTTCTTTTCCTTTTCTGGTATGACATAAGTAACAGATGATTTTCAACTGCTCAGAAAGATCACTGTTGCCCTGGCCTGCTTTGCTCTGGGTTTGGTTCTCAGTCAGTTGCAGGCTTGATCCCTGCCAGGTGTGCGGGAGACAACCAATTGACGTGTCTCTCTCTCACATAGATGTTTCTCTCTCTCTCCCTCTACCTCATGTTCACTCTATCTAAGAACAATGGGAAAATATTCTCAAGAGAGTATTAAAAAAAAAAAAAGACTACTATTTGTACCATCACTCTTTTGGGACTCCTTCATATTTAATTTAGATTGTGACTTGTTGGAAGGTCCCAGTGCATTTGTATATATACTTCTTCATACGTACAACTAGTATATAAAACCTACACCATTATTGCATTTGATTTTTTAGTTTGTCTTTTTAATATATCTTTCACCTTGTTATCATTTTAACCTTTCCAATATACCCATATTATATGTGTTTTGTACTATTTTTTAAAAATTGGTATTTTATTTAATGCTTAAAATAAACGTGTGAGGTAAGCTCCAATTTTCTAGATGAGAACAATGAATTAAAAAGAATAAGAAAGTTTCTCAGGTTCACTTAGCTTTGTGGACAGGATTAAAAGCAAACCCCTCTTGGCTGGGATGTTAACCATTAATATTGCCACTGGCCTCAAAACCAATGGATTTCATTTTGTTCTATCATCATATTTTGGTTTTGCAGTCAGTATCTGGTGTGACAGAAGAGATACAATGGCTTTCCTTCTTTTCAGAAGTCATCTCAAGTTCCTAAAAGTCCCAAGTTCTCTGAGTTTTGGTCATAATTAACCAACTTAGTTCCATCTGTGCCAAAATAATTGCAGTTTGCCAATATGATATTCTTTTCAGGCCCCCTTGTCTTTTTACATGCTCATTCTTCTGCTTGCATTAATGTTTGCATATTCTCTCCCATGGAAAATTGCTACCTTAAGTTATAGACTCAGCTTAGAAATTATCTTCACAACCTAAGAAAATTGACTGTCTCTCCACTTCCCATACACCTCATTTTCTTCCTCTCATAAATGGATATTGTAGTACATCCTAACTTATAGGTTGATGTTACTATTAAATTAAATGAAGTATGTCAAGTTTTTATAATAGTTATATTAGAACAGGTCATATTGGCCATATATTCTCTCAAAATATATATTCCTGAATACATCCTTAAACATGTCAACAGGCTCAGCAGCTTATTAAATATAAATGACTGTTGATATGACATGAATACTGTGTTTTTTGCTGCAGTGGAAGATGGCAGAGGCTGGCAGTCTTTAAAACATTTGCCTCAGGAAAACAAAAGTAGTGGAAGGATGATATTTAAGTTAAGGGCATTAAAAATTTTTAAAGATAAAATAACAATGAGAAGTCATGAATATCATATTCATTTAGGTCTTATCTTATATAATTAAAGGTAATATGCAAATTGACTGAACAATAGAATGACCAGTCGCTATGATGCACACTGACCACCAGGGGACAGAAGCTCAAGGCAGAAGCTGCCCCCTGTCGAAAGTGCTGCTTCAGGAAGCTTATGGTGAATGTGCTCCATCTCAAGATACTTGTGAACACTGGCTTAAATGCTTTAAAAGTGATGATATCCATGTGAAAGACAAAGAAACTCCAGGTCAACCAAAAAAAAGTTTGAAGATCAACAATTATAAGCATTAGTGGATGAAGATGCGTGTCAAACTCAAAAACAACTTGCAGAAAAAGTAAATGTTGCTCAGCAAACAATTTCAATCATTTATAAGCAATGGGAAAAAAATTTAAAAGAAGGAAAATGGGTGCCACATCAGTTGAATAAAAGACAAATGGAAAACCAAAGTCATCAGTAAAATGTTATTTCAACGGCATGAAAGAAAGTCTTTTTTTTTTGCATCGAATTGTGACTGGTGATGAAAAGTGGATTTATTCTGAGAATGCCAAATGCACAAAATCATGGGTTGTTAATTCCTACTAGCCAATCCCTCCTTACTCAATCCCTTGTTGTTTTTGTTGTTCAAATTACTGTGTGATTTCTCTCTCTTAATTGGACCCAGACTGACACAGTGTTCCAACAAAGACAGTTGATCATACTCTGCGAATTACATAATGCCCCCAGAATGAGAATAAAAGATTCTTGAAATTTTCTTTATAACCATATTGAGAACCCTCCAGACATGAGTGAAAATATTTCTTAGACATATCACATCTTTATTATCCACTTAAGCCCACATGTTTTTATTTGCAGATGTATGTCTTTATTGCAATCTGTGTTTTATTGCAAAGAGGTACTATTTTTTTATTTTAAAGGAAGATCTATTGTAGTTTACATTTTTCAATCTTGTCTCTCCCCCTCCCCCAAATCATTAGAGACATTAATAAATACCCTGGTGAAATCAAGACCAACTGTCTATAATATCTATAACATTGCCATTGAGAAGTTAGATTTTATTAACTTTCACTCTGGATCCATCATTTATTAAATTCCTGTTATTGCTTTGTGTAATCTGGATAAAACTGTGTATAAGAATAATGCATACAGTTCTCATTAAAGCTAATATGTAAATAAATTATTATGATACAAATGGGAACCGTGCTATGATTGAGGTTTGAGCAAAATTTTATAGGAGAAGAGATTAGTTCATATTGGTGTGGTGTGGTAAGATCAGGGGTGGCATATTAACTTTTAAATTTTAACTAATGATTCGCCAAACTGGGATAAGCCAGGCAAAGGAAGCATTGACAGATAAACAAAATAAATAAAAATGCGGCAAATTCTTGTATTGGTGAAAACCTGTGTATAAATAGAGATCCTCTGATTGGCAGGGTAGAAGAGGTAGTCACAAAAATAAGCCTTTTTTTGTGTGTATAAATATCACAGTAGAGCCCTGGCTGGTTTGACTCAGTGGGTGGAGTGTCAGCCTGCGGACTAAGGGGTCCTGGGTTCAATTCCAGTCAAGGATATGTACCTTGGTTGTGGGCACATCTACAGGACAGCACATCTCTCATCGATATTTCTAACTATCTCTCTCCCTTCCTCTCTTTAAAAAAATCAATAAAATATATTAAAAAATAAATATCACAGTAGAAAATATTCCATCAAGCTTTGTTCATATGGTTTAAATTTGTGAGTGTTGTTTTGGCTAACGGCGCATATTCTCAGGTATAAGAGCATACAGAATAGGCATGGAAAAGAAACATAGGTGCTTGTCCAGGAGATCAATGTCTTACATTCTGCCATACCCACAGTTTCTCAGTGTAAGTTCATTCCTCCAGGTCTCCTTTGTTTGGTTTGCTTGTTTTAGTAGACAGAGTTTAATAAAGCACCTCTATGTCATATGGACTCTACATGGAGTTGGAGTCAGCGCTTATAAGATACCATGGGTCCCATCCTGGTCTGGAAGAGGAGAGAGAATTTTAGCAAACAATTACAAGTATGTAAATGCTGCTAGTGAATATGGAGTCTTAAGAAGAAGCATTCTAACCCGTACTTCCCTAATACCTTTCCTTCTGCATGAGTGATTTACTCCCAAAGTCCAAAACTCATTGAATAATTGTCCAGGTCCACTTCTTGTGAATATGGAGTAATAGAAAACTGCTCACTAGTCCTGCAGAATTTGCCACATTCTAGATTTTGCTATCTGCTTCCCTGAGGTAACAGTTTTCTCAGACTTCAATCATTTCTTTTTTTTTTAATTTATTTTATTGATTTTTTACAGAGAGGAAGGGAGAAGGATAGAGAGCTAGAAACATCGATGAGAGAGGAACATTGACCAGCTGCCTCCTGCACACCCCCTACTGGGGATGTGCCCGCAACCAAGGCACATGCCCTTGACTATAATCGAACCTGGGACCCTTCAGTCCGCAGGCCGATGCTCTATCCACTGAGCCAAACTGGTTTAGGCTCAATCATTTCTCTTAATGGCACTTAGATCTGGAGGCTATTGTCTATTTAATTACTCATTTATTTGAAAGAACGCATAGAAGGCATTGAGCACTTCCTATTGTATCATATTCGAAGACCCATAAGAGTTTGCTGTTACTTTTTCTATTATGTTAAGATTGATCAGTATGTTTAGGTTTAAATTTTTCATCAACTTTGCATCTAACAATTTTCTCAGCCACAATTGATCATTGTCTAAATCCATCATTTTATTGTGGGTTATAAAATGATGATCTTCTATTTATTCATTATTATCTGGCATTCTTTTACTAAGTATTTTCCATTGTCAATAATTGGACTACTCTCGGTTACAGTTTTATAGGAAGACAGAATAAATGTTTCACTGTCATTTTATTTATTCATATTCAGAATAATGTTAGTCTCCTAGCACTCCCCAATAATAACCAATGAGGTTTATTTTCATATAAAATTATGGTTTATACTTAAATATTTTCCTGTATTTCAATCAACTCCTGTGATTCTAACTTTTATGCTCAAATCTGTATTTTGGTTAGAGTGAGCCCCTTTGAGTTGGCTTTAATCCTTCTTCTTTCCCAGAAGAAAGGAACACTTGTTTGTAGTACCTTTAAGAAAACTTTATTTCTAGAATTTTGAATTTTGCATTGGGCTCTGCTAATTAATTATCCAACTTTGTCCCTGCTATTTATTTATACATTTATTTTTAAAAAATTCATCTTATTGTTGAAAGTATTACAGAAGTACCCTTTTACCCCATTGACCCTCCCCACCCTAAGCCTCCATCACACTTTTATCTATGTCTGTGGGTGATGCATATCAGTTTGGTGGTTAATCTCTTTCTGCTCTCCCTCTCCCCACTTCTTTCTAAGATTTGTCACTCTCTTCTGTGCATCCATGTCTCTGGATCTATTATGTTAGTCCATTGATTTTGTTTATTAGATTCCACATATGAGTGAGATCATGTGGTACTTGTTTTTTTCTGGCTTATTTTGCTTAGCATGATACTCTCCAGATCCCTCCATGCTGTCTCAAAGGGTAAGAGAACCTTCTTTTTTTACTGCTGCACAGTATTCCATGTTATATGTGTACCACTGCTTTTTATCCACTCATCTACTGATGGGCACTTGGGCCGTTTCCAAATCTTAGCTATTGTAAATAATGCTGTTATGAACACAGGGGTGCATCTATCTCTTTGGTGTTTTGAGCTTCTTAGGATATATTCCTAGAAGTTGGTTCACTGGGTCAGATGGCAGTTCCATTTTTAACTTTTTAAGGAAACTCCATACTGTTTTCCATAGGATCTGCTCCAGTCTGCATTGCCACCCACAGTGTACTAGGGTTCCCTTTTCTCTCTTGCCAGCACTTGTCATTGCTATTTCACACTCCACATTCAGTGATTACGGATACAGACAGTGATGGCAAATCACAGCCTTCTTAGAGAGCCAGGGGCTTCAATCCTTTTGCTCTAACTCAGGAATCTTCTATAGTTTCCTCATTTTCCAGTGCAACAAGATGATCTAATCTCATCTTGAGCATCTATTCCTCTATCAGCCACTCCCCTAAATATCCCTAGTTTGGGGGTAATAATGATATTTAAATGCTGAGCTCTTGAACCTGGGATGCATATAGATTGGTAATTGCTTTGGGGACTTTATAGTGATTGGAGGTAGAGATACTATTTTTCAAGATAAAAAAATCAAACAATCACTGATTTTTCCATTAAAATTTAGAAATATAGGTGTTTAAATAAGGTATTGATATTATATTTATTTGGATTTTTTTGCTGACATTCTTGGTTCCTAGACACATTAACATTAATACGTATTTGCTCTATCACTGTATGACAGTTTCAAGATTACACTAACTATGTTATTACTGACACTATGATTATTAAAGACAGCTTATGATTTTCTTGCAGTCATTTTTTGTCCTATTGTATAAATTATTTGTTATCACTTTTTTCTCTATGGTTAAGTCACTACCCACAGGGAACCATTTTTAAGAAATTTTGGTTTATCATTCATTAATTATTTACTGTAATACACACACCTCCTCCTTTCTCAGATAAAAGCTTGCACATTCTACGCACAATTCTGTCTTATTTATGTGTGTGTTGACTTGTTTGTTTTGCCGAAGTTTATGTTCTGGAATTCAGCTCATAATAGTCTGCATAGATGATCCTTGTTCCTTTTAATAGCTTGCCCCGGAGTGGATGCACTACACTTCATTCAGTATTGATGGTCTCTACGGTGGCGCATTTATTTCCAATAAATGAAGTATTTTCGAAAGAACTATTGCCATGTATGCATCGTCTTCTTCTGTCCTCCTACCTGATTTGTTACCCTCAACATCTTATTAAAACTGTTCCCATTCCTTTAACGTGTTCAAGATCCTCACAAGAACCCGTATGTCTTGTTCCTCTGAGCCTCTTCTTATGCTTCCAACACTCTCCGTTTTAATGTATTTACGTAAGAGTAACAACCCCACTGCAGCGTGCTGACTACTCCCCTTGTCTGCTACTGCTAACGATTATGAGGTCTTAGAAGTTGGTGTCCTCACCTTCACATCCTCACTGACCACCTGGGTCTCTGATCAAATTGTTGAATAAATTAATTAAAAACAAAGATGATGAGTCTACTTGAAAATTCAAAGTAAATCCTACCCCTACATTAAAATATAAGTAGTAATGTGACCAAAACTAAGATTTTAAAGAGTTTATGATAGAAGAAAATACTGTGACACTTGCAATAGAGGTACTAAGGCGTATGTGTAAAATCTTGCAATTTTCAATATTATATCTCACATGCACAATATTGTATTTAATTGTATGCACAGGACACAGAAAGTGCTTTTTATTAAGATAGAACTACATATGCCAATAGCACGTGCTTGGTTAGCCCAAGGCTTCCTTCTCTTGAAAGTCAAATCTCTCCAGTCATGAATTTATTTTTTTAATTTATCTTCATTGTTGAAAGTATTACATATATCCCCCCTTCTTTCCCTATTGACCCCTCCATCCTGCATTTACAAGTATAATTTCTAGGCTGTATCACAGTATAGATTTGAATTTCTCAGCTTTAAGTTCATCATAGTAGTTTTTCCAATCTGTCTCATCCACTCATTGTCAAACTTCCTCTGTGGTCTATGCAGCCCGTGGCATGAGCTTGTGATACTGACGGGTTCTTTTTCCTCCACTTATTTTTTGGGGCTTTTCAAGAAATCTTTTAAGCGCGTTTTATGGTCTTTTGTGCCTCATAGAGATATTTTAAATTAACTTTTCAGCATTCTAAAGTTGAAAAAAAATACCAATACTAGCATCATGCAATTTCTTCATTTCATGTTCACGAAAACCTATGTAATGTGTAGGATTTCATATCTTGTGCTTACCGCACACTCTTGGTAGAACACGTTCTCAATTTAGCATAAGCTATATATTTACTGAATGAAATCAATTGTCAGAAAAGTTTATGTTTACTTTGTCTAAATGAATGTCTCTATATCTAATTGAGTTAGTCCATGTGTCCTGATAATTAAGCAATATTACTCCTATTTCAAATACACAAATACTTGTAAATACATTGTACATCACTAATCATAGATTGATGTTTGCAAGGATCAATATGCATTGTTCCATTGTTAAACGTGGTGTTGTGTTTTTAGTTCCTTCCCTGTCCTCAAGCTCCCACACTCACTATACACTCCCCCCTCTCTCCCTAAAATAAATGTTCTGCTTTTTATATTAAACTAGAGGCTTGGTGCATGGGTGGGGTCCCTTAGCCTGGCTGGAGATCAGGATCAGGGCCTATCAGCGCTTCAGGAGGTTAGCTGGTGGAGGAAGGGGCTGTGGGAGGTTGGCTGTGGGAGTGCACTGACCACCAGGGGGCAGCTCCTGTGTTGACCGTCTGCCCCCTGAAGGTCAGTGCACGTCATAGCGACTGGTTGACCAGTTGTTCAGTCATTTGGTAGCTTAGGCTTTTCTATATACATAGACTAAATGTATAGACAAAATACACATTACAGTATATCACAAAGATATAGTGAAGTCAGAAGTGTTAACAGAGGAATATAAATCACATAGGTCAAATTGATGTTGCATGGGTTTCAATAAGATTGTTTTGTTGCCAAAAAATGCTAAGAAAGCAATCAAATTAACTATTAGGAGAAGCACATATTATAATTCTTGTCACTATAAATAATAATATAACTAAATAGCTTACATTAAAAATATATTAAAAGAGACTTTGTCTCTAAAAGAGATGTGAAATTTCAAAATAATATTTTAAAATCTCACCATGGAGAAAAATGTATTGAATAATTTTCTAAACTAGCAGTTTAACTTTTATAAATTGCAGAAGCTGTACAAATTATAAGATATTTAAGACATACATCCCATTGATCAGCTGATAACCTGTACTAAGTGTATAATAATATTATAAAAATTAATATAAATATTTGATAGTTACATTAGTATATAGGTTACTTGATATTTTTTTTTACAAAATACTGATAATAAAATTTAGATTTTTAAAAAATAAATTTTGTTTGAAACTCTATAGTTAAAAAATTGTTTTGCTTTACTTTGTATTATTTTTATCTCTGCCAGTGTAACCTAAGTAGGAAATCTAATATCGATACTTTGACATGCAAGTTAATCTTCTTATGATTCTCTTCACCATATTTATATTCATCAAAATTTCAGAGCCCAGTCAGTGTGGCTCAGTGGTTAAGCATCAACCCATGAACTAGGAGATCATAATTCAATTCCTGGTTAGGGTACATGCCCCAGTTGCAGTCTTGATCCCCAGTGTGGGGCATGCAGGAGACAGCAGATCAATGATTCTCTCTCATCATTGATGTTTCTCTCTCTTCATCTCCCTTCCTCTCTGAAATCCATAAAATATATATTTTTTAATTTCAGAGAGAGATCCTATATTATAATAAAGAGGTAATATGCAAATTGACTGTCACACCAACAAACAAGATGGCAACCCCCATGTGGTCAAAGATGGCTGCCCCCATGTGACCACAAGATGGCCAGCAAGGGAGAACAGTTGTGGGCAATCAGGCGTACAGGGGAGGATAGTTAGTGGTGACCAGGCCAACAAGGGAGGGCAATCAGGGGCTATCGGGCTGGCAGGGAAGCAGTTAAGCATCAATCAAGCTGGCAAGGGAGTGGTTAGAGGGTGATCTGGCTGGCAGGCAGAAGCAGTTAGGGGCAATCAACCAGGCAAGCAGGTGAACAGTAGGGAGCCAGCAGTCCTGGATTGTGAGAGGGATGTCCCACTGCTCATTTAGTCCCAATCCTGGGCAGTCAGACATCACTTGAGGGTCCAGGCTGGGCTAAGGGTACAGGCTGGGCTGAGGGACACACACACACACACACACACACACAACACACACATGCACAAATTTTGTGCACTGGGCCTCTAGTTGAATAATAATTTATTGAGAAAATAAAGTCTCACTGATTTAAAAACATGTTCACAAATCACATTAGCTAGGCAGAATTATTGATAAAATATGAGAATTTGTTGATGCTATAATGTGTTTTCACCTATGAATTTAGTGGAATTTATTTCAATCAATGCTTTTAATGCATATAGACAACTTTGATAGTTATTCTACTCAATTTTATAGCAAACTTATAATTGTTTTCATTGACATATGCTATAAATATAACAATTGAAGTCATAATCACCACTATCAGATCAAAAAGTATTTTGTAGAAAGTAAAGAAATTATGAATAGAGAAACATTTAGTACATACAAAAATTTAAATGTTAAAACAGAAAAATATTGAAAAATATCAATGATAACAAACAAAAGTTCTGTTTGCACATATAAATTGGGAATGGGAGTAGAGACATAAATCAAAACAAATCTTGATTGACTGTGATATTCCCTGACCTCTTTGTCTTACAATCTATATATAAATCCAGAATCTGAAGATACCTGAGCATTAACTAGATAGATGCAGCCATTCACATGTATAAAATCAGTGCATCAGTTCAAGAAGGAAAGCCTTGCCCCCCTCCTTATCACAGTCTTTTCTTGCCCTCCTCTTTGCTCTTTCACTAGGATGGCAGATTAAATTCCATCAGGCCAATGACCAGTTAGTATGCTAGATATTTGAATTAGCCATGGTCCTGTTAGAAACCAGATGGCATATTCTAAGTGGGTAATTCAGAAGAGTTTGGTATAGAGAGAGAGAGAGCAATTTGTTGTTGTTCCACTTATTTACATTGGTTGATTCTTGTATGTGCCTTGACCGGGTATCGAAGCCAAAACCTTGGTGTATTGGGATGATGCTCTGCCCAACTGAGCTACCCAACCAGGTCTTGTGGCTGTTATTTAAAAAACAAACAAAGGTAGGCCTATCTGTCACTCCTGAGCCCACTGCCACCAGGAAGGGGGTGCTACCAGCACCCAAAAGTGTGGCTGTGTGGAGAGGGGCACTTGAGAAAAGCTGTGAGCTGCCGCAGAGGGCCACAGCCATAGCACACTATCAGGGTGTAAATACTTCACCCCTCTCTCAGACTCTGATCTGCTATAGATACTTCCCATTGGCAGAACACTACCCCAAACCTAAGGGCAATGGCAGCTGTATGCAACCCATGTGGTCAGTGCCTGCCAGGTAGGAAAGAAGAAGATCAGAGTATTCAGCCTGGAGAAATGGAAGGTACATAGCACAACGTCCTAATTGGTAATTTAAATACATAGCTAACAAATAACAGTAAAGAGGGATCACTTGACAGTAAGCTCATTTATTATCATTTTATAATAGAAATACAATGCTCTCAACTCCCCTAGTTTATTATTCTCCATATACTTATCGGCATTTACCCTATAGTTTACTGATTTAGATTATGATTGTCTTTTTGCTAATATCTCTAGGATATAAGTTCTATAGGGCATAGATTTTTGTTTGTTTGTTTGTTTTTTCACTAATGTGTTCTCAGCATCCAGAACTCTGCTTGGCCTAGATTAGATGTTAAAATCATATTCAAATAAATGAGTTTGAGAGCATAAAGGCATTTTAATACAACATCTTTAATTTCTTAAAAACTAAAACCTGTGGAAGTAAACAAATTTATGTGATATAAACACCTCACACAAGTGGAGGACTCTTTAGGGTTTTTCATGTGTATAAACTACCCCCGGGTTCAAAGGTAGAAAAAAAGAAGTGGTTTCTCTTGCATTTGTATTTCTCTTATGTTTGTATTAATTGTGCACACAGAAAACAATTGACGGGTATGTGAAATGTACAGCAGCAATAAGTGACATCTATTACTCTATTCATTTTGCAATGATCAGTATTTATTTGGTTGGGAAAGGCTAGGAGTCCTTTGATCTTGAAGAGTTTCTGTTATGGCCAACTGTTTGACTTTCAAGGTTGTTTCACCACCTCTGGACTTCAGCTTTACTCTCTATGCTATGAGATTAGTAATTGCTATTTCTCTGTGCAGATGACAAGAGATAACCTATATATCTCAGTCCAGGCTCCCACTGTCTCTAGTCTGTTTTGAAAAGGCATGTCCTGGACCCATGACCCTCTGAGATGGTTCCTTGTTTGTTAAGAGCCAAATAGTCCAATTTTCAAATAAGTAATACCAAAATAAAATCAAAATCTAATTCTTTGTCACCCCACATGCAGTCTGCCATCATCCCAGGCTTCTAGTCAGAGTCAACGTAGTGAGAACCACTTTAATGTTTCTGCAACTGCAACTCTAGGCTGCATCATCGAGGGGAGTCTGGTTGTATGAATATCCGAATTTAGGTATATTGTCTTTACCTTTTCACTCTCTCTTGCCCGTCATCATGCTGTTTCTTCCCTGTCGAGTCCAGAAATGACAGGAAAGAATGACATGCCTTGGTTTACTGTTTGTTATTTCTTATTAACCTTATATTATAGTTAGTAAATCTCCCATTGTTTTCCTCTTTTGAGACTTGAGGGGTTAAGTCCATGCCATTACTCTTCCTCAGAACTCTTGGTTAATCTACTGTCTTGCAAAATACCGTTGGATCATGATCTTATCTGGTTATGATTTTGGACTAAAGGGGCTGATACATTAGATCTTTTAACTTTATGCATCTGCGATTTTTTTTCTGGACTGCCTGGTTATTTCAGTTCCCTATATGCACTCTTTTCTATTTACATAGAGATAAATGTATGCAGAAAATTATGAACAGATGTGTGTTTAATATCACACTGGTTTATTTGACAAATATTTATTGAGTGGCTAATATATAAACCAGAAACGATTCTAGATGGTTGGGACACATCAAAAAACAAATTGTCAAAAATCCCTGCCTGCATGAAAATTACAGTCTAGTAAAAGTGGGATAACTGTTTGCTTATACAGAGAAATGCATGTGTATCTTTACTGACAGAGACTACACACTCATATATGTCAAGAGAATCACTTTGGAGAATGGTCAATAAAAAAGTATTCTTTCCATATTTATTTTAATACATAATATTATCCAAATATGTAACACACCAGGGAAAGATGAGGTCCTAAAAAAATTCTAGGCAGGGCAGAGATTTCTAATCAAAGGGAATAAAGTCTGTGATGGTGGTTTATTAAATGACAGCCAGTCTGTAAAGAGGAATAAGGAAAAAAGAAATAGAAATATTTAGGACAGAGAAAGGGCAGAAGAGGATTCTGAACTAAAAATGGACGCAAGACTGAAAAAACATTCTAGGAATCAAAGCAGAGTAGAAGCATTTGCAGCAAAAAACATGCCAAACATCTGGGAAGGCTGAAAAACATAACCATTCTATTTTTTTCACCTTTAAGACTGAGTGAATCCAAGGGGGTGGGTCTAAGACAGACAGGCATAAGTGTACAGTTTACTAGAACTCTCACTTCCATTATATGATGCTGGTCATACTGGGAGACAGCAGACCTGGTCCAAAGCTAAAAGGCCCTTATCACATAAGGCAGAGAGGACACTGTAGGACCATGAATAATTATGCCAGATGACTCCTTTTTCTTCTGGTGATAGCTAAGAAAGAGCATTTTGCTATTTTGTTTTTCTATGTTTAACCTTTATCTCATCTTCAACAAGTAAGGGCTCTGTACATACCCTTTGTTTCCATGCATCTGATCGAATCCCAGCTACCAATCTATGAAAAACTCACACTCCTACTGGTTATCGTCACACTGGAACTCCTAAGACGTACTCTACACAAACTACAGGAACCCTTCATCGGTACCTATTTCCAAATGCTTTCTTCCTATAAGTAAATTCTAACTTTGAAATCAAGGCCTTACTAAATAAATAAATAGCTCCTAAAAGGAGAGTGTCTATACACAAAGGAAAAATTATATATATATATATATATATATATATATATATATATATATATATATATATATATATATAATGAAATGACTCCTTTTCATTTTACTAAGCTCTACTAAGAGCCAGGAAGAACAAACCACCATCACAGATCGAAAGTAGGATGAAAATATCACACCAGAGGAAAAGTTGCCCCGTTTTTGTCCCCGTGAGAAGCAATCGAGGAGAGAGGAACTCTGGATATTAGGGCTCCGAAGCTAAAAGGGAAAGAACATGGCTAACCTTTCTGAAACAATTGTCTTTCCTAAGGGTTTGGTTCTGCCTCTGAGATCATATAATTTTCATGTCGTTTTATGCATTCCCTGTGGCTGAATCAACTACAGTATCATTGCATATTAAAATTTCAACACAGAAATGCACAGTTCAATTCCGTGCTTGATATGAAAGTCAGGAAGCAACTGGAGGCAAGATGGAGAAACAACTGAGTTTAATAAAGAGATCAGTATAGTTGAGCACACACATTACAGCCCTATTTCCCAAGACTTCTCCAGTACACACAAAAGAAAGAAACCCAAAAAACAGTTTTTGTTTTTGTTTTTTTTCAGAATGCTTTGAGTGAGAGACTTGTCCTTATGAAGCAATAGGCATTATTTTTTAGTATACATCTTGTCCTTATGAAGCAATAGACATTATTTTTAGTATACATCCTATTAAAATTGAAACAATTTTAATCTAGGTCATGTATTTTTAGCAGTTCATTAAGTCTTGAAAGTAAGACTGCATAATATATAAATTGATACCCAAGAATTCTTTTTTTTTAAATATATCTTATTGATTTTTTACGGAGAGGAAGAGAGAGGGATAGAGAGTTAGAAACATCGATGAGAGAGAATCATTGATCAGCTGCCTCTTGCACACCCCCTACTGAGGATGTGCCCACAACCAAGGTACATGTCCTTGACCAGAATCAAACCTGGGACCTTTTAGTCCACAGGCCGATGCTCTATCCACTGAGCCAAACTGGTTTTGACAATACCCAAGAATTCTTAACAATAAGTGTTCATTATGTGAATTCCTGATAGAATACATCAATTTATCCTGGATGTCATCTGAAAAATATATTTGGGAAAAATCAGTATATAAAAAGTTAGTCTTTCAAGAATATATATTATACCTATGTCAACATATTTACATATATAAAAACATTATCCTTTCCTCAGAAATTATAAAAACGGTTTTTGAAATTGTTAGTCTGTTCAAAAATAAATGTAGCCAGCCAAGACAGGTTTGGCTCAGTGGATAGAGCATCGGCTTGGGGACTGAAGGGTCCCGGGTTCGATTCCAATCAAGGGCATGTACCTTGGTTGTGGGCACATCCCCAGTAGAGGGTGTGCAAGAGGCAGCTGATCGATGACTCTCTCATCGATGTTTCTAACTCTTTATATCTTTCCATTTCTCTCTGTACAAAATCAATAATATATATATATATATATATATATATATATATATATATATAATTAAAATAAATAAATGTAGCCTGAGGTGTGACTCTACTTCCCTCCTTCAGTAAACTAAAGAAGAAAAAAATTCTATTGGACATAAACATTTTAGTTTCATTTGTTAACAGATATCCCCTGTGTATTCATGAAGGGAATACTTCTTTTGGTTCTTTTATAAAGTGTATTAGATTTAAATACAACTAAGAATGGAATGGATGACATTTGTTAAGGCTTTTGAAAATGTACAGTATAACTTATTGGTACTTATTATACATGTTGCCGTTGATTCAAAGTTACGATATGAACTTTTTACTCAGGCTTGCAGTCTCAAAAAGTGACATTTCTTTAACTGAGAGGGTATTTCCCTAATGATAAAAATACAGAGAGAGCATCCTGAGTACCAAGGAAACATACAGTGAGGATAGTAAGAGGGGAGGACAAAGATATTAAAATAATTTATCTCTGATAAAATGTAGATGGCAGAAAAAATGGCTGAAAACCATTGAAAATTTTACATCATGAAGCACTAACATCAGATTTTTTGCTGAAATATATACTTATAAAAGGGTAATATGCTAATTAGACCGGGTTGACCAGCCATCTTCCAGACATCCAACTTCCTTCCTTCCTTCCTTCCTTCCTGACAAAGATATCCAACTTCCTTCCTTCCTTCCTTCCTTCCTTCCTTCCTTCCTTCCTTCCTTCCTTCCTTCCTTCCTTCCTTCCTTCCTTCCTTCCTTCCTTCCTTCCTATGGTGGTAGGAGCCGAGGCAGAGCAGTTAAGGGCGATCAGGCCAGCAGGGGAGAGCAGTTAGGGTTGACCAGGTTGGCACAGGAGGTGAGTTGGGGGCAACCAGGCTAGCAGCAGAGGGCAGCTGGAAGCAAGCAGGCTGGCAGGGGAGGGTTGTTGGGAGTGACCAGGCCAGCAGTGGAGGACAGTTGGGGGCAATTAGGCAGTCAGGTGACTGGTTAGGAGCCAGTGATCCTCGATTGCAATCCCTGCAGTACTGGGTCTAAAACGGCAGTTGGACATCTCCTGAGGGTTCCCAGATTAGAGAGATTGCAGGCTGGGCTGAGGGACACCCCCCTCCGTGCATGAATTTCATGCACTGGGCCTCTAGTTTTAAATATCTAGAGAGTATATCCTTAAATCTTGTTGAAAAACTAAATTTGCTTAAAGAAATTAGTGATCCTGGCCAGCGTGGCTCGGTGGTGGAGCACTGACCTATGAACTAGGAGATCATAGCTCAATCCCTGGTGGGGACACATGTCCAGGTTGTGGACTTGATCACCAGTGTGGGGCATGAAGGACGCAGCCTATCAATGATTCTCTCATTATAGATGTTTCTATCTCTCTCCGTCTCCCTCTCTGAAATCAATAAAAATAAAAATTTAAAATAAATTTTAAAAAATTAGTGGTATCATTTTACATAAAAAGTAATCAATTAACACAGTATCACTATATATTTTTATATATCTGTCCAGGTCTTCATAATATGACAAAGAGAATTATAAATGTTATTTTTCTATGTAAATAAATGAAAAAAAACCTAATAACAATAAAATAGAGTGCTATCTTTACATTATCAAAAAATTGTAACAACATAGATGAATAATAATAAGAAAATTCATTAATTACTTCAAGACTAGATTATATATAGGCTTCAAAATTTGTTCAAATGGTTTTTATAAACAACTTTAACAGAAAAGACTAGATGACATTAAGTTAAGAAACAAGATATGATGTAAATTTTATAAACCAAAGTTCTCAAATGTTCACACAACACACACACACACAACACACACACACACACACACATATAGGCAAGCACCATGGTGGTTTAAGGTAATTGAATTTTACCTATACATTTTAAAAAATTTCAGCCATTCAGCACAGAATCTATATTATTATAAAAATAGTGCATTTTTAAGAACAAAAAGAAAACATGAGATCATTGCCCCCAAGTGCCAAGTGCTTATATTTAATTTTTATTTCAATAATCATTATAAATATTTCTTTAAAAATACAATATCAAAAACAAACTTGGATATTTGGGAAAATTTGCTGATTAAGAACAGAGTGACTATTTTTAAATACTTCACTTCTAAGTTTATGTATACTTAAATGATACATATATTTATAGCTTTATTTTTAAAGGAATAAAGACTTATTTAGCCCACTGTTTTCCAAATCAAAAGATGTAACTTCTTTTAAGATGAATAAATATTTTGTCTTTAATTACCTAGAGCCAAGTCTGAGGAATGGTTATTAAGAAACTAAAATATTTGCATGAATAACTTTCAACTAGATTTACAAAAAATAACTTATATTTAGAACTGTTTTATATTAAAAAATGCAAAATTAAAATGTTCTATCAGAACAATTGGGCCTCAGAGAATATAGCCACACATTATACTGTGGAAAACACTAAGTTGAAAAAATATAGTTCTTGGTAAATAATATCATTCCATTACAAATCATGTTTTTATTATTGATAAAATTTTCCTGGAGATATCATTAAAATTAGAATTCTAAACTTTAGCAATACCATGGAAATCTCTATTTTCCAGAATGTCTTCAGATTTATTTAGACTATCTGATGGAAATAAGCACATTGGGTAGCATGCCAATCCCATTGCAATAGCGAGAAAAACAATATTTATAAATATTCATATATGTGGTTCATGGCCCCTGGCAATTTTATAACTGTTTATATTTTCCAATAATGCAGAATTTAGAGCATGTACAATATTTCCCCTATATAGCTAAGTATTTTTGACTATTTGGAATGGTGTCTTGTAGTTTCATTCCTATATGCAATTTTCTCTTGCTTGAATTATCCAGATAATTGAAGTCAAAGGTCATTTTTGGTTTCAATATCTAGACAATTTATGCATAGATTCAACTGCTGCTAATTTATAGTGGAGAAATAAAATGAGTTTTCAAAATGTGTAATGACATATGAGATTCCATCTGTGGCTGTACCTGAAGTTTAATGAGCTTCCAATACAGTGACGTGAGCCTTGATAACCATTGATTGGTGGTCTCACTTACCTGCCACCCATGTGCTACTTTTTGTTATATGATGGAAGAAAAAGAACTTGGCCGCTACCACAGAAAGCCATATATATGCATCCATTGTGTACACACAAAAATATGTTTGTTTAAATTTATATCTCCACCTACCTTAATTGTCTCATTTCTGCTTTCCTTAAGCTACATGCAGATGATTTGTTATATAAAAACCTTTAGGTTGTGTTTTTTATTAGGAAATATGCTGAAAAGCTATTCAACATAGCTTTAAGAACTAGAATACTAATTCTTTTTTACAATGCATTGCTGTCAACAGCAATATCAGGGCAGAGCTACACAGAAAATGAGTCAGCCTCCATAAGCCGCCAGTGTGAATACCATATACCACATTCGTAAATATGAAGACTGAAAGTATCATTATTCAATGTCCTGGAGAAAATGAAAACACAAGGCTTTCCAGGATTCATTCTTTATGTGGAATAATTTAATTTAATTTTATCATATACATTCTTGTTGCTTAGAGAAGTCCTGTTTAAACCCTTTTGATTCCACAAAACAATTGAAAATTGAATCAGCATGCAAGAAAAAGTTCAAATATGTTTTTGTCTTTGTTTTTTGCTATTTTTGCATTCCCATGAATACTCTTTGGATATGATGTGCCAAACAGAGAGCTGTATCTTCAGCTCCAATTAATACCATAATTTGATAACTGTCCTTTTTCAAAGTCTTGAATAATAATTGAGAATGTCCTACAAAGTAAGTAATGATTTCACATGAAAAGAAAAATTGGGTAATAAAATTTTCTATAAAGAAATACTGCATGTATACATGTATATAATAGGAACAACAGGGCATATAGAAGTCAAAAGGTCATTATTTTTCTGAAAATTACATATTCTCATGCAAAATCTGATAGTCCTTATTGATGGACAATGTCATAAAGCCATCACTGTGTTTATAGACATTTAATTGAAGACAGCATAAAACGATAAACTAAGAAACATGCATGGTTGACTCCTCCAATTCAAACCATAAATCATACTGATGTTCAGACAAGTCGCCCAGACACAAATTCTGATGATAGATGAACCATTTAACTTTGATTTTTGAAAGCAATGAGCTTGCTAGCAATACCTCACACTGACTAATACCACATATGGTCATATAAGAACTCATCAAAAATCCATTTTTCCCTTGTGTGGATGCTAAAATTATCTTCTAAATGATCATTATTAAAAGTATGCAGTGTGTAACATCTTTCTAATGTGCATAGCTGGATCCAATGTCTACTTGCTTCAGTAAACAATGATTTTATCACTACTTCAATCTTAAAATTTCTTAAAATAAAGAGATAAGATAGTGTTTAAAATTAATAAATGAAAAACAGCATAAACAAGTTAATTGAAAACATGTGCAAAGAAAAACATTGTAAATTTCTTAACATACTGTATATTTTTCTGTAGTCGCATATATACCAGAGTAAATGCGAATCTGATGTCTAATAATTTCATCACATATCACCCTAATAATCAATATATCATGAAAAAAAAATTTCTTCCTTGTAATCATTTTGCAATTTCCAAATTCCAAATGAAGCAAATACAAATATACCAGATGTCCTTAATGATTTTAGCAATCTATATTTTTAAAACAGTTACTTAATTTAATTTTGATTCAACTTAAATATATTATGTTCTTTGACAATAAAGTTGCTTCTTGTCACTTCCAAATAGTTGACAATGTACACTGATAAATTAGTATTGTAGAAACACTTAATATCTTCTAACCTATGGTTCTATAAAATGTTAATGCAAGTTGAGGATAAATAAAAAATCATTTGAGATAAATGTCTTAATATACAAATATATTCTCTTTACCACTGGCTAGACATGTTACTAAATTAACATTTTAGAACAGAATAATGTTATGTTTCTGTATAAGAAGAATTCAAAGTGAGGTAGTGAATGAGGAAAATACTTGAACATTCCAAAAAATATTCTCTGGCTAAATAATCAGAATTAGCCTCATTTTATCAGAATTGTACACTTCAATTCACATAGCTCAGGACCAAAAATCTAAGCTACACAGAAGAACTACTTTTTAATTACAAATTAATTTTTAATCCACTTGAAATACTAATTTTATTGTCAATTAAAAGATATGTATCAAATATAAAACTGGTGGTGGGGGGGGGAGATTGAGATCTATAATTAGAAGACAGGTTTTGTCTTAGGTTTTGCAAAGAAGTGAAATCCCGCCACATCCATGGCGGGCTCCAGCTGGTGGCTCTCTCCAACCAGCTGAATACCTGCTAAGGACCGAACATGTCCCTGCTGGGCCAAGGGATCAGGAATGTCCTCTGGGACTTGTTTAGCTCTGCAGCACAGTGTCAGATTTGGTCTTGTTAGCATGCGGCACGGGAAGTTACAGTTTTGGTTATCATAACTGATGTTCTTGAAAATCCATGACTGTAACCTGTTTTATTTTTCTTCTCTGTTATCCAAATGCCATAGCCCATGCTTACAGGGCTTTTGTTAGCAACCACACAAAAGATTTGAAATTAGGCTGGTAGCTTGGAGAGCTCTGAAAGTAGGAGCATTGCAAGACCGAATCCAAGAATGTAGACTAGTCTAATAGCTTGTTTTCAAAGGCAATTGAACACGTCCCAAGCCCCCCCTGAAGCATCGGAAAGTGCAGTGCTTGCAGGCTGGTGTTCATTCAAATAATGTTCTGGCATGTTCTCCTCAACCCTGGCCAAATCACATTTTTGCATGAGCAGGACGAGGTCCTAACGCACCCCTGCTGCCGTCCTTGTGGCACCGTACACGGTAATAAATGAGAGAGCAGTGATATTTAGATGGATGAGTTGTGTGCTAGGAAGAGAAAACTACCAAACAAGGACCTAAAGCGATCCCCTGTCTTCACATGCTTGATTTCATTCCTTAATTAGAGCCATTAATCAATAGGTATGAGATATGAGGCTTTAGAAAGGCTTGGTGACACAACACCTTGCCACCTGTCAAAATTACAGCTTTCTGTTCATGCACCATCCCTCAAATAGTTATTTTCTGCAAGCCTGGCTGCATCCCACAATTCATTATTTACTATATAGTTCTATCCCAGTGCGATGTCAGAAGATAACCCACTGATGATAAGTAATGTTTTACATTGAATTGTTAACACTCTTGAGTGTGCAACACACACACACACACACACACACACACACACACACACACACACAACTTTGTTTTGTAGTTAAATTTTTCAAGTATACGATCATTGTCCCTGATGGGTACATTTGAACTTATTAAAGCAATACTTTGCTGCTAATTAAGCATTTTATTTTAAAAATAAACAAACAATGTATATCACTTTCTAAGTTAAAGGAGAAATTTTCCTATTTAACAATAAAAATAAGTCTAAAAACATATATTACAGAAAAAATTAAATATACTTTTATTGTTTATAGAGATGAAGGGAGAGAGATGGAAACATCAATGATGAGAGAGAATCATTGATTAGCTTCCTCCTGCATGCCCCACACTGGGGATCAATCCCACAACCTGGGCATGTACCTGGCATGTACCCTGACCGGGAATCGAACCCTGACCTACTGGCTCATAAGTCAGTGCTCAACCACTAAGCCATGCCAGCTGGGCTACATTATAGAGAATTTTACCTATTATATAATCAACTGAAAGTTGTCAAAACACCAAAGAGGAAAACAGTTAGGTATACTTTAAAAGTAGAAAACCATTCCAATATGAAGAATTTCTGAAGGAAATAACAATATATTGAAAATTATATACACATGTATATATTTGTTTGCTCTTGGAAACATATTTTTTGAAAACCAGGTCAAAAGAACAGGTTCAAACCCCAGGCCAATTTTCCCTAAAGCATAATCTCCATTAATAATGGACTGTACCAGACAAGCTTTCCCAGAAACCTGCCACAAGAGACAGAAAGTCCAGCTCTGGTTTTCTCTCAGCAGAGAACTGTGGCCCTTGATGAAATTTTCCTGGAGAATGCCATGACAGCAGACAGCTCTCAATCACAAGTGGCCTTGAAATCATTTCAACCTTCAGTAGGAGAACAAGAATACATTCCAGTAGCTTCTTCCTCATGTCATCCAACCCCTGTGCACTCCTTTGAGAGAATTGCATTCTATTTGGCATTATCACAATTGCACTGTCCTCTGAATGTCAGGACAGGAACTCGTCTAACTGAGGCTGTGCCTGAAGCAAACGCCTTTGTCATAGTAACTGACCTAAAGTATCTGGGCATTTAAGTCATGGCTGGAAATTTGGATAACAGTTGACTTAAACCTAATCTGATGTGTAGACATTGAATAGTCACCGATGACTGTTTTAAACGAGAAACATCATGTTATCTACAAAGAATATCACCCCCTAATGTTACTGGCCTGGCTACATGCTGCCTTCTGCAATGTTAATTTCGTAAGTGTCTCAAGACTATTGCCTATATAGGCGGAAGTGACATACTTGAATTAGAAGAAACTTATGCAGTGAAGTAAACCATGCAGTGAAGAGATGAAAATAAGACTTAGGAGAGTATTTGCACACAGTATTGATGAAAAGTGGTCATTGGGGTATTTGAGAAATTAACTTATCTATTTTGTTTGATTGCCCTTTGACCACACAAATATACCTGAAGCATAAAACTCTGTATGTACACTATGGGAAACGATGTGGAGAAAAATCAAAGCATTATTGTACAGCTTGAGAAACTGGTGTCAGTGGAAAAGTTTTGGGGGTCAGCAATAAGTTTCCAGATAGATTTTATTCTATACCCCTGATGTTGCTACTAATTATTATTGTTTTTTAATATGTTTTCATATTGATTTTCAGAGAGGAAGGGAGAGAGAGAAAGAGATATGTCATTGATGAGAGAAAATCATCAATCAGCTGCCTCCTGCATGCCCCCTCAACCCAGGTATGTGCTCCTAACAGGGAATTGAACCGTGGCCTCCCTGGTTCATAGATCATGCACAACCACTGATCAACAATGGCCAGGCTAGACTAGACCTGGGTACCAATGCGACATCAGGTCTTATGACACCAGCACCATGCTTATCCATCCCATAACTCCTGCAGATTTCTTTGGAAATTAATTTTATACTAGAGGCCCAGCAAGTATAAAAGTATAAAATGGGGCGGGGGGGGGGGGGGGTGGTCACCCTCTGCTCAGCCTGCATCTCTCCAATCTGGGACCTCTTGGGGAATGTCCAATTGCCAGTTTAGGCCTGATCCCCTTTCATAATCCGGGACCCCTGGCTCCTAACTGCTCACTTGCCTGCCTGCCTGGTCGCCCCTAACTGCCCCCCTGCTGCTCTGGTCACCCACTAGTGCCCCCCTGGGCCTGGTTGCCCCCATGCAGCCTGCTGCTCAGGGGTTTGGTTGTCACTCACTAACCCCCATGACGGCCTGGTCATGCCACAAAGCCTGTTCAGTGGTCCATTCGGTTGCGATGATCGCTGAGGCTTTTATTATTTTAGATTGTAATATGAAAAGTATACATTCTACCTGCTACTCTTCTTTATTATCTGTCTACTTAATAATACAAGCTCAATGAGGGCAAATTATTGTTTAAAATCACTCCTATTCCTTCAAGACTTAAAACAAAACAATACCTAGTACATCACAGGAGTTGAATGACTACTTGTTAAATAAATTAATCAAGAGGGTTATAAATGAGGGCATAATGACTGCAAATATTTTAAATACTGCCTAAAAAACCCTATATATTTTCTATAAAAATTTTTTGAGGCTAGAGTTATGAAGTTATTGTAATTTGTATCTCAGGAAATCAAAATAAATATCTTTAAGTTGTATTAATTCTATGAGAATTAAAACTGCTTCTCAAACATAATTTCTTGGAGAAATATTTATAAAATTTCTTTGTCATCATTAAAAATTTCTGTAGGCCATTCATAGTAACTCTGAAGAGGCTTCAGTGACTAAAACAGCTGATTCAAATTTATATGAAACTTTTCAAAAAATATGGAAAAGCTCATAGCAGATGGGCACCATTGAGCACTTGGAGAAAAATATGAATAGTAAGAGGTGTTCTGACTTTATACATCCAGAAATAAATATAAAGATTTCATTAACCTTATGAGAGAGAGGAAGAAGAGATAAATGAATTTAGATATAAACACAATTACCAGTAACATTTGTCAATGGCAGTTTGTAAATGAAACCTTGTTATACTTAAATCAGAATTTGAAAAAGGACATGAACTAGGAACCAGCCCCACACATCCTATTTGAATTCCATGAGCAGCGGCATGTAGAAAAGTTCATGGTTCAAGGGTCTTACCCCAAGTATTGTTTCCTTGCTGTGATAGCCTTATGCTAAATAGTGAAATATATAAATATTCTCTGTCAGTGTGCATGCCAGCCAAGCAGGTAATTTGGCAAGAAATTGCATTCCCTAAATACCATATGTAAAATTTTTCAAAGGCAGTGCAAATAATATTATCCCCTAATGTAAAGGGGATCTTAATTTTGTATTTCCATTCATTCATTCAATTAAAAATATTGTGAGCACTAAGGAATTATCCTGGATACTGGGACTGGAGAGATGAATAAAATATATTTATCTGCCAAATGAGACTCACAATTCAGAAATATGAATATGTAGCCCAAAAAAAAAGACATTACAGTTGGATAAACACTATGGCTTTAACAAATTGTTTTTCATTACGCTTGGGCTGAAGCTCAAAGCACAACAATAATAATAACATTTCTATGTTATGGATTTAAATCATCATTGTGAAATTCCCTTTTGCAAGGAAGATCTAAATAACCCCGGTAGTGTGGTAAGATATACATAACAAATACGCTTTGTAACAACAAAATGCTAGCTCATTTCACCATTAGTGTAATTATTATTAGTAGACAGAAACTATTTGAACTCCGTAAGGACATTTAATTTTTAGAACAGTTCCATGTTGAAAATCTTCAAAGTCTTTTATATTGCTCCAAATAAAACAGAAAGCCACTCTCCCCAACTCAACAGGAAAAGGCCTGCTTCTGAGAAAGCGTTGGGCTAGATATTTTATTTGCACAACATAGTTATTCAAGACTTATATGTTAGGTAAATGTGCAGACCTTTTGCTGTAAAAAGTAATGCAAGAAACATATACCCCTGATACCCCCTAAGGGAAAGACTTCAAAAGCATTACCTTCAAATAGGGATAGAATTTCCAAAGAAGTTCTTCATATCCCCGATTTTAAGCTAGACATCTGCAGAAGGAGAGAGACTTGAATTTGTTGGGAAGTAAGTGGAAACAAATTTCGTGCTTGATGAATATTGCTGAGTACTCAAACGTAGTCAGAAACAGGCCATTGGCAACAGCAGAAAGACTTGCCGTCTTCTGAATAATTCGTTTGGCACTAAGTTGGAAAATGCTAAGGAGAGCAATCTTATCCTTAAAAGAGATATAAAAAGAAGAAAACAAAACTGGCTGTGTCTACCTAACAAGACAGTAGACCACTTTAAGTCAAGAGTGAAACCAATCAAGCAACACATTTCATTGATTTTTTTTTACCATGAGAATTGACCAGTTGCTTGAGATAAATGAATCAACAAGCTTTTAGTATCATCTGCATAGATCATCAGGTTATTTCTGAGTAGAGATTAAGTAACGTCTGAGGGCATTTATTAAAAAGTTAAGCACTTTAAAAGATGTTCTTTGGCAGGAGAAAAATAATTTAAAAAATTTAGCGAGGGACTCCTTCGGATGTGAAAATAGCAAATAGTTTAATAGCAAAACGTACCTCACAGTTTGGAGGGCAATCAGAAACAGTAATAGGAACTATTATTGATAATTTCCCATTGATAGTGAGACCTCAATTGTGATGCATCTACCACAGTTTTATTGAGTTTCATCCCTGTCGGACAAGGTGTTGGTTGGGCTTGGGGGTGGGGAAGGAATTTTATGGTGGACAACAACACCAAAAAAGGTTTCTGTTTCTATAGCCTTGTTCACTGAGGGTATTCCTCTTTGCAAAATTTACTGCTTGGAAATAAAATCATGTTTTCCTTTGAACATGTCATTTAAGGAAGAATAATACTGACAAAATGTTATATTTGTTATTTCTTAACCCTCTATACCTTGAGCTTTCTGAAACTCTTTAATGTCATACATATGAAAATGTATTGTCTATGTCATTACTAACTAGAATACAAGTATCCATATAAACTATATATGGATATTTGTGTAATATATTGTATTCTAACATATTGTATGTATGCTATATGTATACATGTAAAATCACATTGCAATACCCAAAAGCAGTATGAAATTGGCCCAGTAAAAGCCTCTGAGAAAAATGCTATTTTGTGGATGTGTGTACATCATACCAGTGGGGCCCTGCTTAGCTCAGAATCTCTTGAAAGAGAAGCCTGAGGCAAGGATTAAAATGCTGATCTTTTATTTGAGAATTGCAAGCTGAGGGCCATGAGGATGAAAAAGGAAGAGGAAGTGAGGTGAACGTGCAGAGCGCAGGTGGGATGTTACTGCCCCTGTCCCCTCAGCAGGCGCCACTGCAAGACATAGCAGGTGCCTCAGACTGTGCCAGCCGATGTGCTGAAAGTTGCAAGTCACCCTGAAGCTAGTAGGGTGTCCCCTGGAGATCCCACCAGGTGAAGACCAAAGTGTGAGACAAGGGGTAGGGAGACTCAACAGCATTGACCTTCTCTCAGTCCTGCTTGGCTTCCTCTGCTACTTGTTTTGGTGCATGGACCTTCCACACAGCTTTGCTCATTTCCTCTCATCTGTGTCCAAGAGGAAGTGTTCATTCAATTAATGTATGTGAACCCAAGCCGTCTGCTTGATGGAGGGATAGCAACACAATGGATAAAGGCTGGTTTTAGCAAGCTGGCAGACTAGCATGGGGAGGAAATATGCATACAAACATAACATGCATGTATCAGTACGTTACTTTAGCACTAAAATTATATATAAGTTCCTGGGGGGAGGGGGGGAAGCAGAATATATTTTTTTTACTTTGTCATCAAACCCATTATCAGTGTTTACTTTGCACAATTAAAACCGTTTCTGTGCTGCATTTGCTGTCGTTAGTTACTGTTTTTATTAGTTTTTATTAGTATTGACATTGCTATCCCTCCTACACGCCTAGAACTGTTATTCTCTCAAAAGAGATTTTTCTTTATTCCGTGAAAATTTCTGACTTCTCTAAACACTGAGCAACCTTATACATTTCAAGGAGTAAGCCTAATCTCATTTATCACACCTAAAATACTGCAACCTTCAGCCAGGCAAATCTTAGGTGTAAGTTCTCACTTTACATTCATTAAAAGGTTACCCTTTCTCTACATTTTTAAAATTGAGAATGAGTTAATGAAATGTTGACAAGCCAGTAGAGTGAGAAAATAGCCTTATCATCTTATGTTTATTAAACTTTTTAAAAAGTAGTCGCAGTCACTAATTTAATCTATATCCCAACTTTCATTTAAAAGTAGGTCTAATAACAGGTCACACTCCAAGAAGAAAAATATTTTCAAGAAAAGCAGTAGGGCAGAAATTTTATAATTGTTCCCAAGATAGTTTTCAATATTTAGAGTTACAAACCACAGTTGAATTTTCTAGCAACATACTTGAAATAGACTTTGGACTAAAAATAGTCATTTTGAGAATATTAAAAAATGTTAACTCAATGATAAAAAATTGCTTTGGATATCATTAGGCATTTCAATAAATGAAAATCTGATATTATACCTTAAAGAGAACACATTTAATTTTGTGTTATTCAAATAACAAATAACAGCAAGAACAAAGACTGTATATGTGCATTAAATCTCTAGAAAAATATTTAGATACACAGAAATATTATGAGCAAAACTCAAATAACAGGAAATTCTAGAAATAAGCCATGAGATTATATAATCGATTTAAAAGTCAGGAAATATAAGTTATTTCTAATCTTGTCTATGTCCCAAACTAGTAGTAGGACCTTTAATTAAGCAAATATCCTTCCTGATTTAAAAATTCTTTATTTATGGGCCAAATCAGAGTTTAAATAGATGTCACAAATTCTCACTCACCTAGCCTGTGACTATGGCAGACATTGCAAATGGATGCCAGCCTTCTTCAACCCTGTGCCCAGACAGTTACCATGTTCATTCTCAGACTACCACTGCATGCAGTTCCCAGGAATGGTGGACTTTGGCACTGGAGAGAAAATAATTTTTGACATGTTTTGATAAGATAAACTCTAGCCGCTTTAGTATTTCTTCACTCTGTCAGTTCTTTGTCCACACATAGTGTCATTAATTGTTCTTTAACAAAATATAACCAAATTCTGGTCTCTGGTGAGCTCAATTACACAATACCTTGTGCGCTGCTGAGATTCAGAAACAGAGAATTATTCCATTTAGCAGCTAAGGCCTGAGGGAGAAATGAAGCAGCTATTTAAATTAATGACAGTTGAAAATTAATTCAATTTGAGTGACTTAAGTATCACAGAGGCAGAATAAATTACAGAGTTAGAAGGTCAATGTATCTGGATTAAAACCCTATCCTCTCATCTTTGTCCAAGTTGAAGTATTCATTCAAAAAATGTAGGTGAACCCAAGCAGTCTGCAAAGTGGAGTTATAGCAACACTACTGACAACCTCTGGTTTTAGGGAGATGGCAGTCTCATATGGGTAGAGAAAATGTGCATACAAATATAACATATATCTATCAGTAAGTTATTTTATGAGTAGGACCTGTCATGAAAAATGCCTTAAGACATTCACATCCAAGCGAAGACCTGAAGAGTAAGTAGAAGCTGAACTAGAACTAGAGTTGGTACTCTGAGGAGGGAAAAAGTTGACACTCCTTAAAGATTTTGTAGAAATGTGAAATATGACTTTGTGGAGGATTACAATTTAGCTGATGAAGGAGATAAAGTTCAGCATCAAATCTGTGGCTTTGCTCCTGGGTGAATGGCGGCATCATTGACGGAAGTGGGTAATTAAGAGGAGAGAAAGATTTGGAGGAAAGCTGAAGTGTTTAGCTTTTAAAATTAGAAGATTAGAATGCCAATAAAACTTGCAGGAGATAGCGCCAAGTAGGAACTTGATACATGGAAATTAAAAAGGGATCCAGTCCAGCTATTTAGTTATTTTAATCTTTATTGTTGAAAGTATTACAGAAATCTCCTTTCCGACCCCCCACCCCACCACCTGCCTTGACCCCCTTCTAGTCCCCATCCCCCCATGCCACACCCAGGCCTTCACCACTTTATAGTCTATGTCCATGGGTTATGCATATATACATTCAAGTTCATTGGTTAATCTCTTCCCAACCCCACCCCTGCCTTCCCTCTTAGATTCATCAGTCTGTTCCATGCTTCTATGTCTCTGGACCTATTTTGTTCAGCAGTTTATTTTCATTAGATGCCACTTATGAGTAAGATCATGTGATACTTGTCTTTGTCTGACTGGCTTATTTAGCTTAGCATAATACTCTCCAGGACCCTTCATGCTGTCTCAAAGGGTAAGAGATTCTTTTTTTCTTTTTTCCTTTTTTTATAGCTGCACTAGAGGCCCGGTGCATGAAAATTCATGCACTGGAGTTGGAGGGGGGGTTCCCTCAGCCTGGCCTGCCCCCTCCTACAGTCTGAGGGTCCTAACAGGTAGGAAGTGACCTGGCAATCAGGGGAAGGTGAAACCCTGGAAGCACAAGTCTCAGCCAGCCCTGGTTACCTGAGCCTCAGGCGGCCCTAGTGGAGCATCCAGCATCTGAGGCTTGCCTGCAACTCAGGCCCACTCTGGGCAGCTGGGGGGCTGAGGGGACTGGGCGCCACCATCTTGTGGCTGTGGGTGCAGCCATCTTTGAGGGCATGGCAGTAAATTAGCATATTCCCTCCTTATTGGCTGTAGGCACCACCATCTTTGCAACAGTAGGAGGGTCAATTAGCATATTCCCTCTTTATTAGATAGAATAGTATTCTGTAGTATAGATGTACCACAGCTTTTTTATCCACTCATCTACTGGTGGGCACTTGGACTGTTTCCAGATCTTAGCTATTGTAAATTGTGCTGCTATAAACATAAGCATGCATATATTCTTTCTGATTGATGTTTTGGGTTTCTTAGTATACATTCCTAGAAGTTGGTTCCCTGGGTCAAATGACAGTTCCATATTCAATTTTTTTGAGAAAACTCATGTGGCTATTTAAATTTGGAAACCATTAGCATGTCTATGGTTTTAATCCATAGGAATGGATGAGATTGCCTTGGATGAGAATTCTGCATGAGGAGTTAGTTATAAGAATTCTGAGTCCAGAATTTTTTGTGATTTTATACAAACTTTTTTTTCCTCAAAGTATGATCTAGGAAATACTTGAAAACTTTTGAGAAATTCTGTGCGTCAGGAGCTGCCCCAATCTATGAACTCACAACCTGGCTTTAGAAGATTCCTCAATAATGAGTACATTAAAAGTATTTATTTTATTTGTAACAATCCTTCCATATAGGCCATTTTGTCCTTAATTTTACAAATAATAGATCTTATATTAAGTAAATAAAAAAGCTTGATACAAGTCCAGAAAACGTACTTCAGATCCAACTACAAAGATATTGTTTTTGTGTGTAGAAAGAGACAATCTGTTAGAAAAAAATATCTGAAAGTTTGGTGATGATGAATTTTAATGACCATCATCTGTTCTGACACAAATAATAAGTGACCTAATTTCACTTTGACTCACCTTTTGTCTTCACATTCAATACAGTATTATGGACCATTAAGAATGTATAATAGTAATTAATAAAACAAATGTAGTTAACTTTTATATAATAGTTCATAACAATTTTAATATCCTTTAATTTTTTTAAGCAGGGTGGAACAAAAATAGGTCTACAGTTTTGAGTATGCAAAACACAGTTTAATTTATTCTTGTATTATTATTTGTTAATTATTGCATTAACTAGTGGCCTGGTGCACAAAATTCATGCACAGTGGGGGCGGTTCCCTCATCCCAGCCTGCACCCTCTCCAATTGGGGACCCCTTGGGGCAGGCGTCCTCAAACTTTTTAAAGTGGGGGCCAGATCACGGTCCCTCAGAGAGCTGGAGGGCCGGACTATATGAACTACTAATTCCTACTGTAACACCTTGGCTGCGCTTACTGCCCAAAAAACCTGGCGGGCCGGATCAGACTCCTCTGCGGGCCACATGTGGCCCGCGGGCCGTAGTTTGAAGACCCCTGCCTTGGGGGATGTCCAAATGCCGGTTTAGACCCTATTGGGATTGGGCCTAAACTGGCAGTCATATGTCCCTCTTGCAATCTGGGACCATTGGCTCCTAACCACTCACCTGCCTGCCTGCCTGCCTGATCACCCCTAACTGCCTCTGCCTGCCTCATCACCCCTAACTGCCCTCCCTTGCTGGCCTGATCTTATCCCCAACTACCCTTTCCTGCTGGCCTGATCTCACCCCCAACTGCCCTCCCCTGCCAGCCTGATCTTGCTCCCAAAGGCCTCCCCTGCTGACCTGATCTTGCCCCCTACTGCCCTCCTCTGCTGGCCAATTTGGTTCTAATTGGTCAGGTTCTATGCCAATCAGTGTCAAAAGCTCCACCTCATAGGCAGCTATTGACTCTTCACAGTTGACCCAGATTTGGTTTTGATTGGTCAGTTTCTATGTCAGTCAACATCAAAAGCTATGTTTCCTAAGCCAGTAGAAAGAGAGAACTGTGTCTCACGAGCCACATGGGGCTCTTTGGCCCCTTGAGTGTGGCTCTTCCACAAAATACCACTGCCTAGTCAGGTCTATTTTGAAGAAGTGACATTAAAAAAAGTTTAAGTTTAAAAAATTTGGCTCTCAAAAGGAATTTCAATCATGTACTGTTGAAATTTGGCTCTGTTGACTAATGAGTTTGTCGACTACTATCTTAGGCAGCCACTGCCTCCTCACAGTTGACCCAGATTTTGTTCTGATTGGCCAGTTTCTATGCCAGTCAGTATCTCTGGGTGAACAAACAGGGCCTGATCAGAAAGACAGGCTGATCAGCAGCCCTGTGGAAGCTCGAAGAGAAATAGAGGCAGGCTTGCTGGCCAGGCTCGGAAGGAAGGAGAGAGGCAAGTTCTGGTCAAAAGCTGCCACAGATGCTATAGATGCTCCTGCTTTCTCTTCAGGTCTCCTTCCAAGCCTGATTTACAGCCCCCTCAGCAGTCACTGCTGGGTCAGGGCTGGGTCCCCATGTCCGGATGGTTGGCCTTTGGTGGTGATTGGTCATTACACCTGGGCTCTTTTATAGAGATTCCATATGAACAATGGTAAACCTACTTTTGCCCCATCCTATATATATCCCATACTATTTAATATTTCACTCACTTATTAAAATGAGGTTTTTTTTAAAGATATTTTTTATGTTGGATCAGAAATAAATGTTACTTAGTTTATTTCTCATAGCATTGTTGTGTGGTCAAAATAGATGAAATAAATGAAATAAGATCATTCAAAGGAAACTGTTAAACTCCATTATTAAGAATGAAAAAAGGAAAGATAAAGTTTCAGGAATGAATATCATTACAATTTCAAAAAACTAAGCAAAGCCCTGCCTTAGTCAATGGATTTTTATGAAAGTTCTATTTCATGGTTAATACCAACTACTCGGTTTGGCCATGAATAATCAGTGAAATGTAAGTGTCCATTGGATAGAAGCATACTTTCTAGATGACTGGGATAGTTTGGCTCATACAATTCCATGAAATCGGAGACTTCCATAGGAAATTCTCCAGTACACTAGAAAAACAATATGTTCTGAGAAGCCTTGGAACATTTTCAGGAGATTGCTCCATGCTGCCCTTTGTAAGCGCAGCCAGGACAGTAGAAGATGTGAGAGATACCATCATAGAGTTTGGTAACAGCCAAAGCACCACTGGGAAAAGATCTGGGTGCCAAGATGTAAGAGGAAATCACAACAGCCAGAAGCGAAGACACACAGGATAAAGGGGTCAGGCACCTAAAAAACAAACAGGGACTCCTAATCCCAAGCAAAATCCCAAGGGCTCAGGGCAATAAAAACAAATGAGCACACAGTTCGTCTTTGTGAAGAGGCCAAACCATAGACTCAGGAAAAAGGGATCTTGCCAGTTCTCAAGACAAGACTATCTCTTGAGAGGGGTGATGATTCTGGACGATGAAATATTTTTTACAAAATAACTAGAAAAGTAAGAAGTTGCTAAAAACATAAATGACGAGCATTCGGCAGCATGCATCTGAAGAGCCCATCTCCTTTTACTTGGCACTTTACCTTAGGGCAAGCTAACTTTTACATTTAGCTACAGATTTATTTTTTTAATTGCATGGAGATGGCCTTGATATTGAATTATTCTACAGGGACTTTGAAATAACTATGTTAAAGGTGATCTTTTAACCCATAAACATAAGGAAAGGGCTTCCACAATTGATACAGGATTGGCTGGGGGGAAAAAAAGAATGGGGCAAAGGTCATCCTAATATGGTTGCAGAAGAAATGAATTAAAAAGCATGCCTCTGCATGCGTCCACAGTAATTATCTGCACGGTAGCAGTTACCATGCCCATCTTTCTGCTTCTCCACGTAGTCTGTACATTCCTTTATGATGAGAACTTCATCTTGGTCTCTACTCTGTCTTCAAGGCCAACATCGTACCTGGTACAGAATAGGTGTTAAATAAAGTTTTGTTGAATAAATAAAGAATCTATAATAATAAAAGGGTAATATGCTAATTAGATCAGACTTCCTTCTGGACAAAGCCAGGGCCAGAGCAAAGCTGCCCGGTCCTGGTGCCAGAGAGAAGCTGGTGCCAGGAGCTGAGAGAAGGAAGGCCTACTTTTGCATGACTTTTCATGCATCAGGCCTCTAGTAAGAAATAAAAAGGTTAATGGTGGCTTTATTGGGGGGGCAAAGTATAGAAAGGAAAGAGAAAATTCATTAAACAATAGCTCTGACTGGTGTGGTTCAGTTAATTGAGCATCAACCATACACCAGAAGGTTGTGAGTTTGATTCTCAGTAAGGGTACAAAGCTAGGTTGCAGATTCCATCCCAAGTTGCAGTGTGTATGGGAGGCAACTGATTGATGTATCTCTCACACATCAAATGTTTTTCTCTCTCTCTTTCCCTTTCTCCCTCTCTAAAATCAATTTTTAAAAAATTATATTTGTGGATAGCCAAAAGAATATCTTGATCAATTCTTATTTTACTACTAGGGAGTTACTGTACTAAAGGACTGTAATTTATTTCTGTAAAATATATACTGTGTTAAATCAAAATACAGAATTTCTTGCAAAATCATATTTTAGAACCATTTCAGGTCAACATTAAACAGGAATATAAGTTAAAATTGGAAAATTAAAGATCCCAAACTTTATAATTTCACCACTTATCTATCATTTGATGTAGCAAGATTTGTTCTGATGTGTGAATCAAAGACAAAGCATGTGGATTTTCATAGGAGGTTTATACTCATCTTCAAGGTGACATTCCTGATTGCACAGTGAGGAAATGGGTGGTGAATTCCTAGACTTAGCAGCAGTGAAGGCAGGTGGAAGACCAAAGAGAATGGCAGAGGTATTGCTTCAATTTGTCAATGTCTTTACTTCAAGCATATAGAGTTTCATGTCAGTCTTTCAAAGTCTATTTCTATTAAAAGTGCAAAGGAATTTTAAAAGGCCTCAAAAATGATGGATGCTAATGATATCATATAGGAAGCAAGGGTGAGAATAAATTCAGGTAAAAAATAATTTCCCTTCCTCTGGGATTTTAGCAATCGACAGATTTTCTTCTGTTTAGTGGAAAGGACTGTCAATGTTATTTTTTCCATCTTGGTAACCCCTAACTTAATAGAAATTCAGTAAAAAAGAAGGAAAGGGAAGGGAAGGGAAGGGAAGGGAAGGGAAGGGAAGGGAAGGGAAGGGAAGGGAAGGGAAGGGAAGGGAAGGGAAGGGAAGGGAAGGGAAGGAAGGGAAGGGAAGGGAAGGGAAGGAAGGGAAGGGAAGGGAAGGGAAGGGAAGGGAAGGGAAGGGAAGGGAAAAAGAAAGAAAGAAAGAAAGAAAGAAAGAAAGAAAGAAAGAAAGAAAGAAAGAAAGAAAGAAAGAAAGAAAGAAAGAAGGAAGGAAGGGTAAGTGATTAAAAACAGTAAGAAAGGTTAACAAGATAATCTCAGAGGATCATAAGAATCAAGTCCAGCCCTTAGTTATGACCTCCACTTTATCTGTTGTATTATCTATAATAATAAAAGTATAATATGCTAATTAGACTGGACAGTTGAACAACCTTCCAGACATCCTTCCAGATGACCTTCTGGACGAAGCCAGGACTTGCGAGGGCTGAGCCCCTTGCACTGATTTCGTGCATTGGGCCTCTAGTCTCTAAGTAAGAAAAAGAGAAACTCTATGTTACTCAATTCATCTTTGCAGCTGAACACTACCACCTGTTTAATGGGGTTTTGTAGAGTGTCCCCACTCCTACTGCCCCTTTCACAACAGAACGTTGGTCATTACTTCACACTGATGTTGCTCTTAGGACTCTGAACATTGCACTTGGTTTCCAGAATTCTGTAACACCCTTTCATCATGTGCCCCAAGAATGTATACCTAATATCAGCAATCTATGTTAGTTTTATGGGAAGTTCTATGTATGTTATCATCTGCTTAGGACTTTGAATACAAATTGGTGTAAAGGGTTAATTGTAGGGAATTTATCTTTTTTGTAAAAAAGCAAAAGAAGTCTTAATATAGGTCTTTGAGTATTTAGCTCTTTACCTAGGGGAAAAAACAGATTCATAAAATGACCCAAAGTTACATAAAACATTTAAGAAAATAAAAGTACAGAAAATTTTAATAAAAATTTTCATGCAAGCTACCCATTTGTATGGTAGGAAATAGATTTTATAAATATGGATTTCATTGTACCATCCTGAGCAAAATTGATTCCATTACTAGACAAACTCATTATTAGCATTGTTTTGTGATAGTTATGGGTTTTAATTTTTCTTTTCAAAAATCAATAAACATGATTTCATTTGTAGGAACTAAATGCCATTACCTTGAAATAATTTTATATAGCTTATTGTAAGCCTGGTAGAACTTCTTTTTGTTTAAACCTTTTGAATAAGCAATGTCAAAGCTTCAAAATAATTTTGCCCAATTTCTGTGAAGTCATATAAAATATTCATTAAGGCATCATGCCAGTAAGTTTGAGCTGAAACAGCCGAGTTTGTAATTATCCCCCAAAGAAGCCTGATGCTGATGGACAATCAAGGAGAGAGAGAGAGGGAGGGAGGGAAGGAGGAAGAAGGGAGGAAGGAAGGGAAAAAGAGAAAGAGAGAGAGAGAGAGAGAGAGAGAGAGAGAGAGAGAGAGAGAGAGAGAGAGAGAGAGAGAGAGAGAGAGAGAGAGAGAGAGAGAGAGAGAGAGAGAGAGAGAGAGAGAGAAGGAGAAAAGGACAGATAACAGAATGAAACATGCACTAAATTCAATTCACAATGAAATCAACCTTCTGTCAGAGCTATTTTTGACACGTGATATTCATCCTTATGTGAGACTCTATTGCTGTGTTAATTTGTATTTTTAAGGGATTGAACATCGTTTTATGTTTATAGTTCATAAGTATTCATGAAACTGGCATGACTAAATAGGCATATTTACACATTTGGAATTAAACACCTGTTCTTTAGTACAGATTATTGTTTAATAAATGAATTAGAGTTGCTAAAAACATCTACTCATTTTAGAAAGTATATTTCCTGTGTATCTATTTCTTTGGAGGGTATTTTTTCTCTTTATGCTTTTCGGTTTCCATCACTCTTCTTTGAATGCCTTTAAATTTGTTTTCAAACCCCCTTCTATTGTGCAAATGTTCTCTGTGGCAGTCTGCTATCTACAAAGGTCATTTACTATCAGGTTTACTGTATATGCCTAATTTTATATTGTGCAATAAATCTTCACCAGCCCCTACATGTGACAGGTATGAAGGTTCAATCAGAGGTTGGATGTATCAATGTTTAATGCATTTCTCAATAAAAAATTAGCACATGTCTTCAAGCAAAATAAATGTTCTTGTTTTATGTGCTCTGTTTTACAAGACTATTAAAATGGTTTTTTATGAGAGTTTTAGTATTCAGATAGAGATAGTGTTCAATTCAACTGCTATGTTAACAAAGTAAAATAAACTGTGAATCATGACTAGATTAAATATGAAAAATCTAAAAAAAAAACCTGAATGCGATTAAAAGGAGACAAGTGACATAAAACCAAACATATTTAAAATACATAAGGTAATAGAATGTTTCATATTTGAGAAAAATTGTTCGTGCATTAAGAATTGAAAAGTTAAATGCATTGATTTTTACTTTAGAGGTGAACATGATTGAAAATATATTGTTTGGAATAAGACATATTGTGAGAACAAGAATAGCAACAAAATGTCACTGAATTATTTTCCAAATTATCAGTATCTTAAAAGTTAATATTAATAACAATATTTTTTCATTTCAATTGTGGAACAGTCTATAAGCTAAAGTAAATGAATTAAATGATTTAAAGAATCATTTCTTTGTATCATAAAAAGTATTTTATTCATATTAATGTATCTATGAATGTAGATCAGAATTAAAATGGAAAAGAAAGATTTCAGGCACATCCATGGTTTTGAAAATAAAACAGTTTGCAGTATAAAATCTCGTTAACCCTTCCCATAAATTATTTCAACACAGACATTTTAGAGGCAAAAACCATGTTACAGATCTTAAATAGAAATCAACACAGCAACATATGCACATTAAAATCGATATAATTTTAAGATTCTCTATGGTCATTTGGGAGGAAAATATAAGCCCTCGTGCTGATAGAATCAGGGGGTTTCTTATATTCAGCCATTTAAACCAATGCAATTTCTAATGGTTTTATTTTTGTGGTGGTGAATTTACTGTAAGCCCCACCAGGGTGACAGATTCAATCAGTCCATTTGCAGGAATGACAGGTCATATTTGCAGCAGAATGATCCAGCGCCAAATATTTCAAATTCACTCGAGATATTAAAAATGACAAAGAATGCAAAGAGCAAGAAAATAGCAGTCAGAACAACACTATGTGAGAAATGAAAGGCCATTAGATAACTGCAAAATTACCTGTAACTGGCTGCTGAAAACAAATTTCTGTGAAATCTCACATTAAGAATACGCGATGCTTTAATTAGCCTTTGCTAAATTTGACAGGGCTCTTTCGCTTTCTCTGTGTCATACTTTTCATCGAGAAGCAGTGAAGCATGTAGAGAAAAAACAATGCTAGGTGCTTTAGATGCTCTACATCCTAGACTAAGCTCTGTGACCTTGAGCAAATCTTTGAACCTCTCCAAGCCCTGATTCCCTCGTTTGGAATGAGCAAAGACATTGTCCTCTCGCAGCTGAGGATGAAAAGCCCAATTTCTAAAAACCATCAGAATGTGAATGGATCTAAAAACTCTAAGCAACAGACACTTGTAAGATACTGTTATTATTTTTATGGTTTTTGTGTTAAGAAAACTGTTTCAATGAAAATTTCTTTGATTCCTCTTTAAATTACTTAATTTTATTACTGCAAATTATGTGTGGCCCTTTTGGTTATAAAATATCTTCTTTGCATAGATTATTTTCCTATATGATTTTTAACTATCCCATTTTCTCATTAATATATTGATAGTTGATAAGTAAGAGTAAATAAAAGGCCAAAAATCCACATTATAAACTGACTTACTGAAGTTGATCTCTGAGTTCTTTTTTAAAATAGAACTATGATTATTAATTCAAATAGGCTCCATGAGGTTACAGAAACTGAAATACAGTTTTAACTAAGGTCCAGAGAATAGTCATTAGTCTCAATCTGGAACCTAAAATGTTATCTCTGAAATTTTTGGAACTCTCACTGAGTTAAAATATAAACTGTGACTCCATTTTCTTTTTTTTTAATTGATTATGATATCGCATAATTGCCCTCATCCCCCCATTCCCATCCCAAACCCCTCCCTACGTATGCCCCATTCTCCTGTTGTCCATGGCCACTGCCAGGCCCATAAGCATAAGTCCTTTGGTTGATCTCTTCCCCTTACCTCTACCCTCCCCTACTTTTCCTCTGAGGTTTGAGAGTCTGATTGCTGCTTCTCTTTCTCTGGGTCTGTTTTTGTTCATCCGTTTATGTTGTTCATTATTTCCCCTAGATGTGTGAGGTCATGTGATCTATTATAAGAAATACCCTTATAAGAACCGAAACTGAGACAAGCCATAGTGGTTACGCTGAGAGGCAAATGAATCAGTCTATAGTGAGTCCCTTTCTGGACCAACAGTTCTTTTGAGTCCCACTTCAATGTCAAATAGTCCCTGATGTGTACATGCCAGCCATGATATTTCAGGTCTGTTTGGTGGACAAATGGTGGTGATGCAGGTCATTTTCTTCCAGAGGTCAAAGTCTTGCCAATCCATTTACCCTGGCCAGGGCAACTTAATGCAGGTGTTCGATAGAGAGGCAATTCCTAAAGGATTGATAGGTATAAGTAGATAGATAGATAGATAGATAGATAGATAGATGATAGATAGATAATGGGACTAAAATGCTCACATGCCATTTAATCCAACCCCATGTATCTGCTGATGAGGAAACTGAGCCAGGTAAAATTAAGTGACTTCTGAAAGCCAGATCCAAAGTTAGGGAGGAAGCAAGACTAGTTGAATGGAACTGGCTGACTAATAATGGCCAATGCGTGCGTGTGTGTGAATGTGTGTGTGTGTGTGTGTGTGTGTTTGTGTGTGTGTGTGTAAAGATAAGGTGAACTTAGTATATCAGCATTTGGTCAAAATTGCAATGAATATTTTGAATCTTTCATTCTTTATTTTAATTTCTGAGGGCCTTAAGTCAGTCACACACACAAAAATAGCCAAAGATATCTACTTTCATTTAGTATGCATGTTCTCTAATCTTATTTTATTCCAATATCTAATTAAAATACACCATATTAAGTTCCAGTTCCTAAAATAAATTTTCCTCATTATACTAAGTGTTCAAATTAATTCCCTCTTTATTCTAAGTGTTCTTATTATGAGAAGACACCTGTTTGCTCTATTCTAGGTTAATATTTATAAAGGTAAAGTCTGAAATCGTCAAACTTTTTCATAATTCTTTAGAAATTTAATGTAAAATAATAATTGTATGGAAACATCCTGAGCTTTTAGTTGTAAATTGATGGAAGATAAAATAAGTCATGATAGCAATTACGTAAATTCATTTAGAATATTAGCTTGCCACTGTACTTGTTGCGAGAATAATTGTAAAAGAAAGAGGCAAACAAGAGAATTAGAGATGAGCCTATTCAAAAACACACCTATCATTGACATAAAAGGTTTTCATTTATTTGATCATCATGGAGAAAATAGTAATCTTTATTTTTAAAAATTGTTACTGATTTACGTATTTGTCTTCTGTACTGTGTGGTTATTGAGTTAAAATTTAAAATTCTCCTGAATTACTAGGTTGAGACACAAAACATTTGAAAAGATTAAACTTTTCATGCATAATGGGAAAGTAATTTAGCTACTTAAAAATAACTAAATAAATGTTTAAAGAAACACAAAGATTTCTGCAAATGAAACAAGTGTTTGATAATAAGTAGAATCTGTTTTCCTCTTAAGTTTTACTACATGCTATAATTTTTCCAATGTATTAGTATTTGTTTTAAAGAAATCAATTCTAATTTATTTAATGCCTTGCATTCAGAATCTCAAAATCCTGAAAGTAAACTACACATGACATGCGCAAGAAATATAAGGGCTTGTATATTTGAGTATGATGGGTAAGACAGCATGGGTACAAATATAAAATCTCTTTGGGCACAATAAATATATGAAAACTAAGTAACGATTCCCCTATTCCTCTGTCAATAGCTTCCACATCAATAATGCATGCTCGTTTTAAATCTACTTTGAATATGACAACTAGCCTTGCAGATTGTGAATTCTGTGAGAACAAAATAATTCCTGTCCTCAAAAGCTTGACAAGTGAGGGCAAGTGAATAAAGAAAAAAATTAACAGAGCAGGGAAGTTAAAATAATTACAGCAGGTTTTAAGAGATGAGAGTGGTTATCAATGGAAGACCTAAGGGATGAAACTAAGAAGTATAAAAATGTACACAGGCAAAGCCCTCACACAGAGAAAACATTTCTAAAATAATCATTTCTAATGTCACATTCTCATTATGAAATAACAAAGGTAATTTTGTTTACTCGACTTAATGTATTAAAAAGGATAAAGTTTTGTCATTGGTATCTGGAAACAGATTTTCTAGCAACAATAGTGATTTATATTTTAAATTATTGATAAGTTCCTGAACCACTAAATATTCTCCTGGGCACTGACAAATATTTTGCCTCCTCAGGCCCAGGTTTCAGGTTTGGAGACACAGCACCATAACCCCAACAAAAAAATTGTTAAAGCTCCAAAATCATATAGTTTTATAGTCTTTTTTTCTTAGTTTTCACTGTAGCTGCAGTGCTACTCTTTATATATATATATATATATATATATATATATATATATATATATATATTATTGATTTTTTACAGAGAGGAAGGGAGAGATATAGAGAGCTAGAAACGTCCATGAGAGAGAAACATCGACCAGCTGCCTCTTGCACACCCCCTACCGGGGATGTGCCCACAACCAATGTACATGCCCTTGACCGGAATTGAACCTGGGACCTTTCAGTCCACAGACCCACGCTCTACCGTTGAGCCAAACCGGTTTCGGCTGCAGTGCTACTCTTTAATAATGTTTATTTAATCATCATATTTAATATTTTGGGGAATAGTCTGAATAGTTTCAAATAGAAAAATAGTTTATCTACTTTTTATTTTTAGATTTAGATTCTCCTTGGAAAAAGAGAGAGAGAGAAAGAGAGAGAGAGAGAGAGAGAGAGAGAGAGAGAGAGAGAGAGAGAGGGAGAATATCTTTAAATTAGCCAATGTCTAGCCTTGCATATAAATCATAAAATTGTTTAGATGCATTTAAAATTTCTTTTAAACTAGAATGTGGAATTAAATGGTTATTGAATATTTGAACATAATAACTGAATATTTATAATAATGAACAATATATTCATATTAACTTTGAAATATTCAACATTTTATCAGAATCTTTTATAAATACATGACCAGAATTCTGGGGGAAAAAATTTGGGGATTAACAGAAAAAATATAGTAATGAGAATGAGATGATCTTAAGTGGGGGAGAAAAAAAAAATTATATATATATATATATATATATATATATATATATATATAATAAAATCATTAGGAAATAAAATTCACATAGAACTTAAAAATTTGACAATCATAAGAAAGGTAATAAATATTACAATTAAATACAAGGCTTGGCTCTGGTGCACTAGCAAACTATTATAGCTCTCTAGAAAAATAACTCTAGCCAGTTTCCCTGGTGTAAACATGCCTGCCATGGTTACTTTCAAGTTATCATGATTACTGAGCAAGAAATTGGGGAGAAATGAGTAAGCTGGTGTCATGGCCCAGTGAGAACCAGCTCCAGCACACCTCCACCATTGCTGTTACACCATCTAGCATGAGAAATGCCAGAAACACGGACTTGGTTTTCTCTCTGTGCATATATGATGTACATGTAACCAACAACACAAGGCCCATAACAAGTTTAAAGGGAAATGCTTGAACTTCCCAGCTATTATTTACTTAAGTAACATCGTAGCATCAACATTTCAGTTTCCTCTGGAAACATATTCAGCTCTGATCCCAAGTTACTGCTCTTCCCAAGGGCAGGAAAACAAAACACCCCTTTCTTGGTCACATGGATACAATCCAAAGGGACACGTGATATGGACCATCTCTCATGGAAGTTTGATGAAATAAGACTTGTCTTTCTGGTATGAGCAGAATGTCTCTATGCTGGCACAGAGTCGTTTGCTTGCAGAGTTTGGTTTTAATTTCATGAAGGAAAATGCTTTGTTTGGGGATATAGCAAGAATTAGCAACAAGCTGGGTAATCAGGGTTAAATAAACAGTTTCCCAGACAGAAGATACAGGACATTCAACACAGAGGGACAGGTGTGTGCATGTGAAGTGTTAGGATTCATTCCCTGCCTGGAGCTTCTGCATGCTTCCCGTGGAAAGCGCACCGCACACAGCCACGCCTGGCAGGACGTCGTGTGAAGGAAACCTGAAGCACCTGCTGGACACCACCTCCTCCAACCCAAACACCGATGGGCAAGGAAAGAAAATATTTGTTATGTACGACACTGACATTTGAAGACATTCCTTGTGTGGCATTATCACAACCATCATTGACTACTACCTTTGCTACTAATAAAGTACACAGCAGAATTGTTCTAGCTGTTGGGGAATAAGAAGATCAAAGCACCATGAGTTAGTTTCTCTCATAGCTATTCCCTGTTGGCCCCAGTTTTGAAAAGCAATTCAATGGTTAGCTGGGAATAGAAAAGAATTTTAAGTGGAGGACTGATACCATCAGATGTCTCTGTGTGCATGACTAAAGGTCCGTCCAGAAGCAGGAGGATGTGTAAAAAAGGAGAGAGAGAGAGAGAGAGAGAGAGAGAGAGAGAGAGAGAGAGAGAGAGAGAGAGAGAGAGAGAGAGAGAGAGAGAGAACACACTGAATTACAAGAGAGAATGAATCTGAAAGCCTGAACCATGAGGTGGGAGAAAGAGAAAGGGTCAGTGACATGACAAGAAGATCAACTGGAAAGGTGTCTGAGAGAGGAATGGCCTCTGCCCAAGTATTAATTAACACATCTAAGACAACAGAGATCCAACATTTCACCGTACTGTGTGCCTGCTTTAAATAATGTGTCAGGCAACGACCTGACTAGCTGATCTTCTTCTATACACAGTGGTACATGAGCACACGCGTAACACATGACACATGAGGAAAGGTAGATACAATGATGAAACTTGTTAGGCCAGCAATATTAATTAATTGTGCAACATTTGGTTTTCCTCTTATTTAAATTGTAATTAGAATAATAATATGTATGACAATGATGGCAATGATGACGATAATTTTAAAATCATGACTTCTCTAAGTTAAGAGAAGAAACCACAAAGTTATTAATTAGCCTGATAGATTAAAATGAAAACTATCACAGAATTTTTTTAAAATAAGGAAATTTTGGTTTAATGATCAGTATGGTAGGGGAAATCCTGAGGTCTGGCATTAAATTAAAAGAGAAGATATGCCGAAACTGGTTTGGCTCAGTGGATAGAGCATCAGCCTGCGAACTGATAGGTCCCAGGTTCTATTCCGGTCAAGGACATGTACCTTGGTTGTGAGCACATCCTCAGTAGGGGTTGTGCAAGAGGGAGCTGATCGATGATTCTCTCTCATTGATGTTTTTAACTCTCTCTCCCTCTCTCTTCCTCTCTGTAAAAAAATCAATAAAATATATTTTAAAAAATAAATAAATAAAAATAAAAGAGAAGATAATAGAGAGTTGTAGAGACATCTTGGCCAACAACTCCCATGTGAAGCAATAGGACTCAATACACCTGTCGATCCTCTCAGGACCCGAGGGTAAGTCAAGTGAGAGTCCTGAGCAGTGGCCACCACGCTGACACGGGGATGGGTCAAAGAGGAATTGGAGACAAGAGCTCCTGCTCAGGAAGATCTCAGCGGAGGCCAAAGGGTATAGTCGTCTGGTCCTCTAATTTATCTCCTCCTAACAGCCCCCTCAGATCCCGATGGTGAATCAGAGCGCTGAGCGTCACTTCAGGAAAGCAAGTGCTTAGCCGCGGATCACAGGGCAGGTCTGCTTTGATGCTCAGGGCTCACAGACTGGTGAATTGGAAGCTTGAAGTTTTCACATTGAAGGAAACACCTTTGATATAAGCCTTGGGGCTGAAATATCAAGAAAGGACTTCTAAGAATCAATTGATGATGAAAGCTCTACCCTGTTTTAACTGGCTTCTCTGTTTGTGAAAAGGACGGTACCAATTATTCTGTTTGCTAAGCTGCTTGGTTGTTCCTGGTGGCAGGATGCCCATGCTTCACAGTAAAGGGAAACTAAGTCACGGACACATGTCAGATTAAATCTTTAATGCAAGGAAGAAATATCAAGAACCTTAGAACCTTCAGAAAAATGATTGCACTGAAGTGATATAAGGTGGAATACAAAGAATAGTCAGCTGCTTAAGTAGATGTGGTAACAATGAGGTTAGAGGTTCCCTCATATCCAATAGGAGAAACTAATACAAATAGTTACAAGCAATGGAAATATCCGAAATAAAGCTACCTGGACTTAACACTCAGAAGAATGTGGAAGCATATGAGGTCATGAGTAAACCTGAGAATATGCAAAAGTTCGAAGTTATTGGACATTTAGGGCAGAAGACATTCTCAGTTGGGTAAAGAATGTCAAGAAACGAAATGGCCATAGCATTGGAATGATCAGCTGTGACCAGGTATTTCACAGAAAAAGATGCAAATTGCCTTTAAAACAATTGAAAAGATGTTCAATCACATTTAAATTATAGAAATTAAAATTAAAACTAAAGTGAGCATAAGTAGATACTACTCTTTTTCACAAAAGATTGTCAAGAGCCAGAAGACCATAGTGTTTGCTGCCAAGCCATAGTCTCATATGTTGCTGCAGAAGTGAAGAAAATTCTACTTAAAAAGCTAAATAAAAATTATAAAAATAAGAGTTCTTTATGAACCAATGGTGATCATGTTTCATGAACTGAAAAGATTGACTAACTCAGCAATACACCTAAAAGTTAAGAAAAAACATTGGCATATAAAAAGTGATAGTTGAATTTCAATATTTAGTAACATTTAGCATTAGGCTTCCCAAATATATATAACATATATTTTGCTGTTTACATGCCTTTAACATAAACACTATGTGTTTCATAAATTATTTATTCATCTGTCAAATATTTTTTATTTCACTCTTCACTGAAAGGATGCATGTGAATATTATAAATATAAAAAATAAATCAAATATACATCTTGCCTTCAAGCAGTTTATAATCTAGTGACTAGACAGAAACTGAGCACATGGTTTCAATACAAAACATTAATTGATAGAATGTTACACATATTGGTAGGAGAAATTTAGGTCAGATAACATAAATTTGAATAAAACTGTATATAGCAAATAAAATAATTATAAAACCGAAGATCGAACTATCAGCCACTAATGAAATGTTCTAATGTTTAGATACTGAGAACATAAGAATGATCCAACAAATATATTTTTATTAGTGAATTATAAACCTACATATCGATAGTTAAGGGCAATAAAGTGAGGCATAATAGTTCTCACACAATCAGTAGATAAAAAGTCAAAATTTGAAGGATACATTCAAATACCTACTTACCACAAGAAATTGAGAGGGAGCATTCATACCATGATTTAAAAATAACCTCTCAGGTTAAATTTTGAGAAAATTACTTCAAAAAACAAAATGTTTACCTAAGAACTCTCTTCATTGAGTTTGCTACACACACACACACACACACACACACACACACTCACACACTCACACTCACACATACAAGCACATTGTATATATAGTAAATTTGGTAAAAAATTAATTTCCAAAATTTAATATAAGCAAGATAGTTCTTGACGTTAATATAAGAGCTAGAATACAAAAACAAAAACAAAAACATTTCTCAGGATAAAAATAAAAATTTAAAGATGAAGTCACTGTGCATAAAAATTCACTATTGGACCTAGATGTAAATTGACTTTTTTCCCCCCTCAACAATCCCAGGAAAGAGAAGAACTAATTGAAAACCAATAAATTAAGTACAGTGCAGCAAGCGGTGTCTAGCTAACTTGGCCTATACATCAATAGGTCATTCTCAGTTAATTAAGTGAAGGCATAATTAGCTTAATTTATGTAGTTCACGGAAGTTAATGATATCATAGTGTAGTCCCTGACGTCTAGCCTGTCCATATAACTTGTTTTATATGTTCAGTTCATTCTGCTGTTCCTCAGAATGGCACTATTTCTGTGGCTCGCTTTCAATGCTTGTCTCCCTGCAGAAAATGGGAAATTTCACAGTTAAAAAAAAAAGATAAACGATTACTTAACAAAAAGTTATTTTAAAATGACCTGATGTTTCAGTGAATGATTTTGCATTACGCAAACATAAATTGCAGTAACAAGCAGTTTTCTGAGAAAAGAAAAGAAAAGAAATAATTATTAATAAAACAGGATTGGTGTGCATGCATATAATATGCATCTGGAGATATTTTTTTAAATGAACAAGTAAAGACATTTTTAAAATAATCTACAATTACAAAATACATAAGCATGCAATTAAAATTGTCAGCCTTCTCTGCTCTATTTGTAAGTTGCATTGCACTTCAACCCAGATTTTATACCTGCTCTTGGTCCGCCTCTTTCTTTCCCCCGTCTCTGAGCTCCTCTCCTCCTCTCTGAAGCTGCGAGTTTACACACACAGACTAACCACAATGTCAACCAATTGGATCTCACTTAAGGAACCTAGGAGATCGATTTGTAAAGCAAAGAATGAACAGGACCCTATTTCTGAAGTGCGTTGCTCAAACTGCTCTTTCATTAAAAGATGCTCTTTCTTATTGATTTTGGCTTAAGTAATGAGAAAGCTTATCCAAAAATCTTTAGCATTTGGGCTCAAGTTAAGAAAATCAATACAGTCATTTCCCATTTGAACTGCATATGTGAGTTTTATGTACGAGAGACAAGACAAAGCCAAATTCAGATAAATCAATGGCATTGACAATAGGACATGAAACTGACAAATGGTGTTTTTCGGCAATTAAAGTGAGCTGTAAACATACAAAGACTAATCAATTGCAATGTGTTGTCATTAACAGGTTTTAATTGGTACACAGGTTGTGTGTGTGTGACTCCCCGTGAAGGAAGAGTCATGGACTCACTTCTGCATCCAGTGGGACCGTCTTACTCATGTTTTCATGACACACAGATAACTCTACATCTGCTCAAGAAAAGGAAGACCTTAATTTGGGCAGATTTGTTGGCATAGCAAATAATCTACATAAGCAGTGAAATATTTTATAAAGGTAGTAAGGGTACAAATATTGCATCCTTTCTTTTGGAATATATTATTTCTAACACTGTTTTAAATTTCCTAAGGGATGACAACATGTTTTTGTATCTATTCATTAAACAACATTAAAAAATATTGTATTTAAATTGATCTTATAACAGTCTTTCTAAATTGGAGAAATGAAAGGTCTAAATTAAAGCATGACATTTCTTCCATGGTTATATTCTTCAGAAATACAAAGGAATTCCTTAAAAACATAGTTTTGGCTATACATAAAGGATTCTTGCTTTCATTCAAATGATTTTCTTAAATGTTTTGTATTAATGACAACCTGTAATAAAATACTGAGCCATTATGGTTCGCCATTACCCTGAAGTATTCAGGAAAATTGCAGTTCAGATAGCCAAATATAAATTATAATACGCTAAGATGGGCATATCATTAAAATGCAGATAAAACCTTTGTTTTCAATAAAAAATGATATAACGAAAGTAAAAGGTTAATTGAAAAGCAAAATAAACTACCGAATTTAGTAAGGCACATTACCTAGATTAACAGAAATCAATGAAATCATTATAACAATTAATAACATAGAGCTCCATTCAGACTAAGATAAACTCTGTGGCTATTAGAATGCGGATGCAAGGCTGCAGAGATATATCTGTTCTGACTGGGTAATTTCCTCTCCTCTGTAACAGTTCAGTAATATATGCAGCTGGCATTATACACCAACCATTTCTTCTTGCGAGACAAGTGATCTTTCATGCTTTTTTGCTATCTATGCTAAGTGAATCATAAGAACCACAGACTTTACAGAAGGGAATGTATTTCCCCCCAGTGTTCAGGATATAAAATGAGCCATTAAAGCATCAATAGTATTAATCAAGCCTCATAATTGTTCAGCCCGTTCCCTAGATGGAAAATGTGCAGAGCCCTACCCATCCTCTGACCATTAACAGGGATGTGTGTACAACAAAAACAGGCACCAGAGCCTTCTCAGTGACTATGAGGGTACAGCAAAAGCCATCAGGTACATCTTTAAAGATCATATTCTGGAAAGAATGTGAAAATACAAAAGCTCTTATAACTCCATGAGTCACATAAATAGAACAAAAGTTATAATTATAAATGCTCTCTTTTTGCCTGATGCACTAAAAAAGAGTGAAATCAGAAAGAGAAGAGAAATGTAAAGCAACGTTATAAAACAGTAGAGGATGCTTGAGTTCTACCCCGATTCTAATGCTTCAACCTTGATCCACAGGAAATTCCTATCTTATTCCTACAATACAGAAACCTCAGCTGAATGACATTTACATCTATTTCCATGGTTCCTTGCCACCACTCTCAAATGGAAAGAGTCAATGATCACATACTAATTCGGTCTTCTTTTTCCTTCAGACTAAAATAAAAAATATACCGGTGCTCCCAATAGCAATGTAAATCTAGAATAACTCATTGTTTTAGATAAAAATCTTTGTGTGTAATAAGAGAAAAATCTGACCTCATTAAGAAAAAACAATTTTGTTCATCACTACATAAATAAATGTAAGCTATTAGTAAACATTTAAGAAATAATATGCAAGCAACCAAAAACTGAAATTTTAAGTTTGGAAGAGGGTTCTGATGAATGATGCTAGAGTGGAATGTTTTGTATAAACATATAAGAAAGTACATGAACAGTTTATAAAATGCCAATAAACTGAATAGACAATAGTATACTAAAACAAAAATCATTCCTAACCTTATATTTTAAGGAAAGCATATCCCAGTTTAATGATTCATGTAGAAATACATATTAGACAAAAGTCCTACAGAAATAAAAGATGCACATTTAATAGTAGTTATACTAAAGTTGAATTGCAGTGGATTCTGGAGACAGATAGAGATCTTGATTTGACTCTACAGCTTTGCCATTTGCTAACTGTGGTGATTTGAAGCGTATTTTTTCTTTTTCTCTGAGAGTGTCTTTATCTGTAAAAAGTAGAGAAATAACAGAATGTTCTCATGGAGTTATTATGAACATTAAATTTATATATATATAAATGAATGGGCAAAATTAGGTTTACAATTGTTCATATGGAAAATAATACAATAATCCTGTTTAATAAAAGCCTAATATGCTGTGTCCAGTCATCTGATTGGCCGTTCAACCAAAGTATAATATGCTAAGGCCACTAAACTGCTCGCTATGACGTGGACTTACCACCAGGGGTCAGACAGTTGACTGGTCAACCAGTTGCGATGACATTCACTGACCACCAGGTGGCAGATGCTCTGACTGGTAGGTTGGCTTGCTGCTAGGGTCCAGCTGATCAGGACTGAGCGAGATGGGCCAGGCACACCCTAGAGCCCTCCCATGGCCCTTTCCCAGCTGGCCAACCTCTCATGTCCTTCCCTGGCCCCAATTGTGCATCAGTGGGGTCTTTCGGCCAGGCTTGTGCCCTCTCAAGGGATGTAGGAGAGCTGGTTTCAGCCCAATCCTACAGGCCAGGCCAAAGGACCCCACTGGCACATGAATTCATGCACCAGGTCTCTAGTTACTAAATAATAATACAAGAATAAACTATGTTTCCCATAACCACAACTATAAAACTAATTTTGCCCACACCAGTATGTCGTACTTGGCACAGTGCCTCACACATATTAGGCCTGAGCTAAATGCTTCATGACCAATTAATTAGTTTATTAGTTAATAAATGAGTCTTATTATAAGGCAGAATTTAAATCAAGTACTGAAATTTCTAAATATATTTTTAGTCAAGTCATTTGTATGTAAATGTAATTAAAACTTTTTATTGTACAGTAGGTACATTATGTCAGAGATCCATTCCTATGGCACAACATAAAGTGCATATGTACATACATCAAAATGACAGAACTTTTATTTTTTTATAAATAAATGAGAGATGGTGATGTAGCCATGAAACGATGTACATCAAGTCCAACATAACAGGAGGACTGTCTGTATTTGGGAAAAAAAGAACAAAAAGGGTCTAGAGTAATGCTAACAGGATTCAGATTGTTGGAGAGTCATTTAGTCACTCATTTACTCAACAAACTTACATTGAATACAGGCACAGGGATTTTACTCTGAATTGAGTAGATTATTTTTTTAATTAAATTTTATTGGGGGTGACATTAATCAACATGAACATATAGGTTTCATGTGTGATTCAAGGTCCATTTCCCTGTACCCCTAAAATTCTCTCTTCTTTAAGAGCACTTCTACCATTAGGTAATTGCCTTTTTTTTATTTTTTTATTTTTTAAAATATATTTTATTGATTTTACACAGAGAGGAATTGAGAGGGACAGAGAGTTAGAAACGTCGATGAGAGAGAAACATAGACCAGCTGCCTCTTGAACACCCCCACTGTGGATGTGCCTGCAACCAACGTACATGCCCTTGACTGGAATCGAACCTGGGACCTTTCAGTCCGCAGGCCGATGCTCTATCCACTGAGCTAAACCAGTCCTGGCGGTAATTGCCTTTTTTGTCCCCTTAAATTGCTGCCTTGGGAGTTTCTGGGGATGGGAACCATCTCTTCCTCATTTTTTATGTACCTCACTTGACAAGTACTTCAGTATGTGTTGGGTGGATTATTAAATGAACTAATAATCATGTTGGGAGAAATTTTTTAAGGCTTACTATGTACCATAAGCTCTGCAAAGCACTTTATACAAATTATCTCATTTCATTCTCAAAGAGAACATACTCACATAAGTATGATTACTGTTCCCAATATCACAGGTGCAGAAACATATGGAACATTAGGTAACAGCCAAAACCACGCAGATGGTAAATGGTGAATCTGCAATTCCAAGTTCTCTCAATCATTATATGAACTGCCTTAGTCCAGCAAAATCATTTTCACAGGTTTGGAAACTTTTTTTAAATCAATTTTCAAGACATTGAAGTCCAGGTTTATGGATGCAATGTAACTAATTTTATAGGAAACCAAGGCAGGTGACAGAATACTCACTCATTAACTTATAATAGAGTGTACAAATGCTAAGAGGGCCAAAATATTCCTTTCTATGTTTCATGACCTCATAAGATATCAAATGTGTTTCTTCTTTCAACAGCTATTATTGGCTACTCATTATGTAATAGGTGTTGAATATAAAGCAATAGACTTCATGGGGGGAAAGCCACTCTTTTGTGGAGTGCACCGTCTAGCTAATTCTAATTTATTATTTACTACATGCCAGGCACGAAACGCTTTATTGTTATTAATTTCCATAATCACTCTCTGAAGTCGTTACTATTATTACTGCAATTCCACAGATATGGACACTGAGGCAGGGAGGTTACGCAACTAGCTCAGGCTGAAGCTTTTCAGGGCTGCACTCACAGTTGGAAATGGGCTTTCTGCACCTCACGTTGCAGTGCAGAGAAAGGAGCAGCGGTGAGTGGGTCGGATCCCTCATCCTGACGGGATGCTCAGGACCGGGCTCCTGGACCCTGGCTGCCTGAGCTCAGGGGCACTGATTCCTCTCCTCCTGGCACTTTGTTCGCTGGGTCACGCTGCAGAGGCACCGATGCACACCTGCTTCCCAGTCCTGCTTCACACCCATCCATCAGGACACGGGACCTCACAGGTGTGATGCCATTAGCTCAGTGACGTTTCCTACAGGAACTCCTGGTTGAATTGGAGACATCGCCCACTCCTGCACATTTCCCAGTGTGGACTCTCTATTTATGCTTCGGTTTTGTTTTGTTTTTAATATAGATTTTGCTCAATTTTATTCTTCTTTTTCAGATGATTAAATTTTAAATTCTTTTTTTTAATTTAAATTTTTTATTGTTTCAAGTATTACATACGTCTCCTTTTTTCCCCTCTTGACCTCTCCCCGCCTGCCCTCACCCACCAGCACATACCCTCACCTCCCCCTGCTCCCCGTCTGTCTGTGTCCATTGGTTATGCTCATATGCATGCATATAAGTCCTTTGGTTGATCTCTTATCCCCTCACATGCCCCCCGCCCTCCCTCATAGATAGGACAGTCTGTTCAATGCTTCTTTAAAGGTAAAAGGGTGCCTAGTCTTTTATTGCAAAAACCGGAACTGGAAATAAGCTTCTATGTTATTAAATTATTCCTTTTTCTGGGGTTCAACAGCATGATCTTAGTAAATAGCATCAGCAAGGAGATAGAAATGTTTTCTTTATAGAATTGAGTAATATTTTAAATATAATATATATGATATGAATATTACATCACTATTTATATTATCTATTGTATAATGTATTTTAATGTAATCTCACCAAGTATATGCATATTGCATTCCACAATAAAATAACAGCATCTTGTTTTCCAACTCTCCCTCAACGTATACCTTCTTCATGGAAGGAGGAGCACTGCATCCATCCGAGTTGAAGTTCTAATCTAAATCGTGGTAGCCTTTAGAATTGGCTACGAGCAAATGTTAATTAAAGATTTCTCCTTTGAAAGATTCTTTTGTGCTTATATTTCCTTTCCTTTCTGTGTCTGTGCTGTGTCTCTTTTCTTCTTCTTTTTTTTTTCTTAACGTATGTTAGTCCCATTCAATTTCCTTCTCAGGAATCCACTAACACTCCTCTCAATTCTAACTTAATCTCCTATCTTCTTTCCCATTAACCTTTAATACACACACTCGCTATCTCCTCTTTACTTCCTATCTGGCCCATTCATCTCTCATTTCTTTCCTAATATAATAGGTGTGAGAAAGGAAACTCAATACTCTATAAAACAAATACCAAAATTAAGGTCCCCGGGATTGGAAGACAGGGTCACGCACTTGCACCACTTGAATACAAACATATTTACATAACATCTTTTTCTCGGATGCTTTCTCGCCTTGCTTTTCTGCAACCATTATCTTAAGGGGGGAAAGGCATACTAATTTTTAATCTCTCTGCTCCATCAACTGCGATTTCTCTAAACTGCATTTGAAATGACCTGTTCAGAGGATTAAGTGTATCTGGTATCTGTTTTTGGATCTCTGTTACTACTAGAGTGACTGCCACAGAGTAGGCTCGCAATGAGGGTTTGATGAACAGAACTGAAATAAGTAGGCTTAATGCTTGATAGGAAAATAAATAGGTGAATTAAAGGAGAAATCGCTGTTCACCAGTAGCTGTGGTGAGGACCTAAGAGTTGGGTGAGGCGCGAGTCAGTACACACAAGCATATCCCATTATTCAACCTCCCCCTTTCTCTCCCCCTTGACCATGTTTTCCTTCTCTCATAGGCCACCTGGTTAAAAGTGCAAGCCGCTGTTGGATAGTTAGGCTTAGAGGCTCCAAACTAGAAAAGTTAATAACTGACATGTTCAAAAAAGAGCTAGTGGCAAAACCATGATTTGAACCATTAAAATTACTGTTAAGGTATTTTATCTGCCAGGATTGTTTTTTCTTCTGGGATGGTTGATAGGAAAAAAAATTGTTTTTCTACATAAATAAAAATTGTTTTACAGTAATTTTTGCTTTATTAGAGTGGAACTCATCCTGAAATTTAATTGGAATTGTCATGCAGTGAAAAATAAAAAAGAATGTGTAAGATAATAATACGTTTCACTTAGCTAATAAGTGAACAAGTTTCATACTAAAGAATGAGAAACTATATGTGGTACACTGAGGGCTCATTGCAGGAGCAGGCAATACTTAAAAGTACCAAATGAGGATTGACAAAGGTAAATGATAGTCTGATAAGAATTGAGAATTAGCACAGGTTGAGGCAAGCAGTTTAACTCTCAACATTTACTATGGTCAAGTTCAAGTGGTAAATATTTTAAGCAAAGAGACAGTCTTTGAACCTGTCCACCAATGAAAAGAGAGTTTTGAGTTGAAGAAGTTTCATAGTGTGAATAGGTCCTTGAGCATTACGAGATTTATGAGCTCTCTACAAATCTTACTTTCAATCTCACTAATTATCTTTACTCCTAATTTATCTCACCTGACTGTTTAAAAAGGGCCTTTTTTCTTAGTCTCTATGACCAATCATATCCATTCCTTTTGTATTCTCCATCTGTTATAAAAACACTAGTGACCCAGTGCATGGATTCATTCACATTGAAAGGAAATGTATTAGAAGGAATATTTAAATATCGCTATTCGCCCTTTCTCTATAATAGAAGTGTCAACCAAATTTACAATCAACAATGACAGATGGAAACACACACGTGCAATTGGCAGCAGTGAGAGCTTTATATGTATTGTGCATGTGCAAGTCAACTTAGCCATTATACATATAAAGCTCTCACTAGTACCAATTGCATGTGTGTGTTTCCATCTGTCATTATTGATTGTGAATTTGGTTCTCACTTGGTTCACACACACACACACACACACACACACACACACACACACATATATATGTAATAAACTTGCTTAATTAGTCCTGCTTTCTGGTTTAGCTAAACTTTTTCCAGCCCAGTGAAGCACTCCAACTTTTCTTTCAGGTAACTGATTGTCAGCAGCACAGCAGTAATTATCAACATGAAGATTATTATTATAGATCAAACAGAGAGAACAAAGGGTAAAATATTTAACTGTAACAGTGTTTGACTATATTCTACACAGTGAGAAAACCTGGAGTCATTTTCAAGGTCCACTATCTCTTATTTCTTTTCAGTCAGGTCAAGTTTCTAAGCTTTCTAAATCTCTATTTTCCAGCTAATGGAAAAAAAAGAAAAGAAAAAAAAAAAGGATTCTACAAAGTCTCCTATCTACCTACTCCAGAACTTCTGGATCAAATGAGATGAGGCACGGAAAACACTTCATAGACATTTGGTTATATTGTAAAGTGTTTCCACTTGGCTATAAAGCAAGTTGTGTTCTTGGGCTGAAGAAACTGCAAGGAGGCTAGTTGCTAGGCTGAGGAAGCCGGGTGTTGCTACGTGACATCATTACCCGGCACCTACAGCCACTGTTTCCAGGCAGGACTGGGCTGTGGGCCGCATTTTGCACCATAGGTTCCTGGCAGCGTCAGCTGCAATTTGGTGGGTTATTGCTCTAGAGCACATGTGTCAAACACAAGGCCCGCGGGCCAAATCCGTCCCGCCAGGCCTTGCAATGTGGCCCGCACCACGCTGTCATCACTGCACTCCGCTGCGTTTCCATCACAATGACAGTTTATGACTGTTCAGTAAACCATTCGGCCCGCGATTTAGGCTGGATTTTAGATTTTGGCCCCTTCTCTGATTGAGTTCGACACCCCTACCCTAGAGTGGTTGCAGGGGCCTATGTCCCACGTGGGGGAAGCGGAGTGTTACTTTGTGTTACCACCAGGTTCTTGCTGTTGTTTCTCTCTAAGTGGCAAGTGGGCATCACAGCAGCTCCTGCACTAAGCATCTGCCCCCTGGTGGCCAGTGTGCATCATAGCGACTGGTCAGACAGTGGGAAGGACAGTTAGCATATTAGCATTATATATATATATTGTATCCCCAGGTTTAGCAATTCATTCACTTGCCAACACAGTTTTCATATTTAGTAGAATTTGAAGACAAAGATCAGAATTTAATCAATCAAATTCAATAAACATTACTTATGTGTATGCACATCTTGTTTCTATTTTTGCTTGTTATTTTTGTTTGCTGTTGTTTTCTTTTGTGTGTATGTGTTTTCTGTGTGTGTGTGTGTGTTTTGGGGTGTTGCTCTTTTATTTCTCTCCCCAAAGAAATTTTCATTTTCATCAGGACCAGCACCTTCAAACATTAATTATACATCTTTGAAAAGTTCAAAACAGTATTAGAGGCCCTCATAGTTAGTAACACTATCTAATATTCCACAAAACATGAGAGAGAAAGCAGTAGGGGCTGGAGCAGGCACTTTAGCTACATTGAAGAGAGTTGTTATCAACCTCTCAATAAGTACTTTATCTAGTATAATAAATCATATGTACATATTGTATCAAATTCTAAGCAATTTTATTACAGAGTAGAGATTTCAAATATTCTCAGCACATATATTTGTTAGATTTATAAAGTTAAAAAATAAAATAAAAAATTACTTGGGATATTGTTAAAGATGGCTTCCTTGACCAAGTCTGATGCTCAGAAGGAAAATCAAGTGAAAGAAATGAAATAACATGTTTATAAGAAAAATTTGAATATTTCAAGAATAGGGTGGCATAAGGTGAATGGTGAGAAAGTAGAAAAAATTGTCAGTTGGTTTTAAATCCTAATGGACTCAATTATCCAAATATCTCTCAATTTCCAATGTTACCAATTCTCTATTCTCAAGATCTCTACCCATCTCTACTTCCTTTGTACACTCTTTCAGAATGAGAGCTACAACCTATATTTACACATTTTTGTTCTACACCTTCTCAATTCTTTCTCCAAATACCAACAAATCAATAAAATATACCTTAAAGGCAAAATCACAAGTAAAACAAGAGAATAATAACCATCAATTACAAAACCATACTTATTAAATGTGAAACTCCAATAACTTCCTTTTCTTACCTCTCCTAGAGGGAGGAAGGAACTCTAGAAATATTAAAGAAGACATAACAATTGATCTGATGTAGAGACTGAAGAAGGAATTGTTTAGGATGATTCTCAAATGTCTGCCTTCAATAATTGGATGAATATAATTTGTGTCATGAATAAAGACCAATGACATTCTGATTAGATTTCCATTCTGGAAAAGTCAAAGTTACAGAGACACAGAACTGATGGGTGGTTGCCAGGGGTTAGGGAAGGAAGAGAGGCATAACACAAAGGGCAACCTGAGAGAACTTTTAGGAATGATGATATTGTTCTGTATATTGATTGTGGTGGTGTTTACCTGTTTCAGTGTAATGGTCAAAACTCATATAACTGTATGTCTAAAACAGTGAATTTTATCATAAGTAAAATACAACATAAAAATATTGGTACTTGATAATGAATTATTTTAAATGAGGGTGGATCCTAAGAATTAGAACTATGTCAGAATGGTTACAGGGAAAAATAAGTAAAAATTAGTAGGGCATTAAATTATCAATTAGACTAGAGCAGGAAAATAAGACTATTGCAGAATAGAAGAAAAAATAAAGTAATGATATTAAATTACAAGTAGAGACAAAAGGTAAGATTGACATCACCCAGCACTTCCCTGGTGTCGGAATTACTTATGAATTTCTACTTCTAAGTCCTATCAAAAAGTCATTTTCCAGAAAGTGGTTGTTCCACTTACTTTTTTTTTTTTTTTTTTTTTTGTAAACTTATTTTTATTTATTTCAGAGAGGAAGGCAGAGGGAGAGAGATAGAAACATCAATGATGAGAGAGAATCATTGATTAGCTGCTCTCTGCATGCCCACTACCAGGGATTGAACCTGCAGCCCCTGACATGTGCCCCTGACCAGAATCAAACCCAGGACCCTTATGTCTGCAGTCCCATGCTCAATTCATTAAGCCAAACCAGCCAGGGCATTCCACTTGTATTTATTCTCTGTATCTGGTTAACAGAATTGCTCCAACTTGCTTAGCAGAAAACCTCATTAAAACCAAATTCCCACCGACTCTTCCCCAGTGCCCCTGACGCTGAACCTAGCTGGAAAAAAATACACAATTGTGCTGACTGATCTATTGTGATGACAGAACTTAAGTGGACCCGTAAGCCTGCTTAGGAATGACTAGAGGCCTGGTGCATGGATTTGTGCACATTGAAAGGAAATTAAGTAGAAGAACTATTTTAATATCACTATTTGCCCTTTCTCTATAATAGAAGTATCAACCAAATTCACAATCAACAATGGCAGATCAAAACACACATATGTGATTGGCACCAGCAAGAGCTTTAAATGTATTACACATGTGTGAGTTAACTTAGCGTTTTATAGATATACTAAAGGCCTGGTCCATGGATTCCTGCACTGTTTGGGTCCCTCGGCCTGGCATGTGCCCTCTCACAAACCAGGACCACTCGGGGCTGTCAGAGAGCTGGTTTTTGCCTGATCCCTGCAGGCCCAATCCAGACCGGAGGGAGCCTGATCCTGGGAACTGAGCGTCTGTCCCTGGTGGTCAGCCACTGGTCAACCGGTCATTTGGTCATTCGGTCTTTTGGCCAATAATAAACTTACTTAACTAGACCTGCTTTCTGGTTTAGCTAAACTTTTTACAGCCCAGTGAAGCACCCCAACTTCTCTTTCAGGTAATTGATTGTTAGCAACACAACAGTAAATATCAACATGAAGCAGATTATTATTGTAGATCACACAGGGAGAACCAAGGGTAAAATATTTAACGGCAGCAGTGTTTGACTATATTCTGTGCAGTGAGGTAACATGGAGTCGTTTTCAAGGTCCACCAGTTCTTCTTTTCAGTCAGGTCAAGTTTCTAAGCTTTCTAAATTCGTTTTCTGGCTAATGAAAAGAAAATAGGATTCCACCAAGTTCTCCTATCTACCTTCTCCAGGACTTCTGTGAGGATCAAATGAGATGAGGCATGGGAAAACACTTCACAGACATTTGGTTACAGTGTAAAGTGTTTCTACCTGGCAAGTTGTGTTCTTGGGCTGAAGAAACTGCAAGGAGGCTAGTTGCTGGTCTGGGCTGTGGGCCACATTTTGTGCCATGGAGTCTTGGCATCATTGGCTGCAATTTGGTGGGCTGTAGCTTCAGGATGGTGGTGGGGCCTGTATCCCATTTGGGAAAAGCCGAGTGTTGCTTTGTTGGTACCAGGTCCACTGTGCCTTTTCTTTGTAAATGGCCAGTGCATATCATGGCAGCTCCTGCCTTGAGCATCTGTTCCCTGGTCAATGTGTGTCATAGCAACTAGTCAGACAGAGGGAGGGACACTTAGCATTTTAGCCTTGATAGATAGATAGATAGATAGATAGATAGATAGATAGATAGATAGATAGATAGATAGATAGATACTGTTTTTATATAGTCTATTTCCTTACCCATTGTCTTAGATAACTGTCCTCCTCACATCCCCAAACCTATTCTAATTTCTTCACAGCCAGTTTATGACTTTACTTCTTACTTCAGTGAGAACATAGAGCAATAAAAGCAGAACTTCCATATACTGCCTTCACTACATCTAACTCCCTGCCTGCATATGTGCTGGTAACATTACATTCTCTACTGGCACTGTGGATGAACTCAAAATGCTTACAAGTACATCAGTCCTTTCCCTTACACACCAGTAATTGACTACAGCAATTTTCTACTCTTTCTTTCGCATCCTCAGGTTTTCCCTTTCCATTGCATCATCCATTAAGAGGCAACAAGTTATCTCTTCACAAACAAATAAATAAATAAACAAACAAACAAACAAATAAATAAATAAATCTACCTAGATGGAATTTCTTTATCTAGCTCACCCATGTATTACCTCCAGTTTTATAACAAAACTCTTTGAAAGAATCTACACATAGTATTTTTCTATTTTTTCCTGTTTTCTCTTGAAAACATTAAATTAGGTTCCAGTATTTTCACTGTAAGAAAACAATACCGCTGAAACCAGTTTGGCTCAGTGGATAGAGTGTTGGCCTGCGGATTAAAAGGTCCCAGGTTCGATTCTGGTCAAGGGCATGTACCCTGGTTGTGGACATATCCCCAGTAGGGGGTTTGCAAGAGGCAGCCGATCAATGTTTCTCTCTCACTGATGTTTCTAACTCTCTATCCCTCTCTCTTCCTCTCTGTACAAAATCAATAAAATGTATTTTTTTTAAAAAAGAAAGAAACCAATACCAACATTAGCAGTGACCTTCATATCTCTTCCTCAGATTTCATCCTATTTTGTCAGTATTTGACACAGTCACTCTCTTTCTAATATTTTTAATGTAGCTTCCAAAACATTACTCTCATGTAGATTTTCTCCTGCCTTTTTAGCAACTTCTTCTCAAAGTCTTCTGCTTTTTGTTTTGTTTTGTTTTCCGATCTCTGACTTATAAGTGTTGGAATGGTTCTGGACTTGCTTCTTGGACTCATACTTTATTCAGTCATAGCAGTGATGGTGTCCTCCATTTTATGGCTTGAAATACCATGTATTTAAGCTGACAACTCCCCAATTTATATGTCCTACCTGGACTCCCCATGGATTATAGAGATATCTTTTCAAAAGCTTTGGCATCTCCACTTGGTTATTTAATTGGCATCTCCAACTTACATCCAAAATTGCTCTATGTATTACCCTAAAACTGCTCCTCCTGCAGTCTTCCCCATCTTAATTAAGGACAATAAACTTAGTGAATGCATTCTCCCAGTAATTCACGTTCATGTTTTCGTTCTTGACTCAACTTTCAATCTATGATCTAATAACACATCCTGTGGTCTCTAAATCAAAAATATATTCAGAATTGTATTACTCCACCAGTCCATCACTGTTACCAACATCTCTCATCTGGATTATTTCAGTTGGTCGTCTTCAAGTCTTCCTGTTTCACTGCTATCAATCTTCAGGTTATTCTCAACATAGCAACAGAGTGATCCTATTAAGACATACTTCATATCATGTCATTCCCCTGATCAGAACTCTCCAATGGTCCAGCCCTTCATCTCAGAGTCAAAGCCAGTCCTTACAATGATTTTCAAAGCCCTATGATCTGAATCCCTGTTACCTTTTTGAATATGTCAACTCCTGCTTGCTTCTTCCCCCTCCTCTCTTTCCTACTGCTCCAGTAGCACAGGCTCCTTGCGATTTCTTTTATAGCCGTGGGATATTCCTATATTTTTATATGCTACTTGCCCTGCCTGGAGCTTTTCCTTCAGTTGTCCACAGCCTTTATTCAAAAGTACTTTCTCACTCATTCTAAGATTTAACCCAATAATTCTATCTCATCACGAAGTCTCTGCTTTAATTTTTTTCTTTTACTCTGGCCTATATGTTTGACATAGTTTTATTACTTTTTGTCTATTTCTAAGAGTAGAATTTAAGATTCATGGGGGCAGTTTTTTATTGCTTTCATTCATTACTCTATTACCAAGACCAAAGACATACATGTTCCTTGCACATGTAGACACTCAACAAATAATTTGCTGAATTAATGAATAAATGTGTGAATGAGCTTTATATTTGTCTACAAGACAATATGGATACAGGTAACATTTCATTCTAATAGTCATTTGAAATAAAAGTTATTTACACATTTACTATGAGGTTAAAAAAAACTGAGAATTTGGAAAAATAGTTAGAAATTAGACATACAGAAGTATATGTGGACTGCCATTAAGATAAACCCCCAAATCTCAATGGCTGAACACATCAAAAATGTATTTCTTGCTCATGGAAACCCAAGATGGTTGGTAAAGTTTCTCCCATATCTGGTGACTCAACACTCCAGATTCCTTTCATTCAAAGATGCAGTTATTTTGACATAAAACTATTACAAATTCTCCCTACAGAAGAGGCAACATAGAGTTCCCTGGCTAGTTCTTAAATTCCTAAGTGACAACCCATAAGTGACAGATATGAATGGCATTCCCATTTCATCAACTAGAAATAGGCATAGGGTCCTTACCTTGAGGGAAGGGTAGGGACTTTGAGGGAAGGGTAGGGAAAGGTAACTAGTTACAGTAAGCTCATGCATACAATAATATGTCAGCTTCAAATGGCATATGACCAGGAAAAAAATTTCTATATAAAAAATAATTGCGAACTGCACCAGGAGCAGAAGGAAGTTAACATTGAATTAAAAAGAGCATAATTACTGAATTAAATAAATTAGGAGTAAGATCTTCAACTAGATCTTTAGGATAAAAGTAAGACTTTGCCAAAGAAAAGTTCTAAATTATTGCAAGCAAAATTACTTTAATATTAGATTTTATTTTGCTTGTACGATTGCCAAATTACATTTTAAAGTTTCTGACAAGTGGATAGAGATACTGAGCATGACCAAAAGTGTACTAAGCTTATTTGCATGTTTTCCCCTGAATTGACATATTAACTGTTAGTAGGTTGTGAGCGTGAGTATTACATATATGACCATAGCTTAATAAATATTAAAATCCATTATAGCCCACCAAGTAAGCAGATGAATCCACATTCTCTAATTTTTTAGGGACTGTTCTTAAGAGATTATTAAAATTATACATAAAATCTATTATTATTGGCAATATTTTAAAATATTTTCATATTTTATGAGGAAAACAATTTAACTATTATAATAATATTAGTATGTACAATTTAGCTGTGTATTACTCATAATTTCATTCCCTATAAAAAGAGATCACTGCCAAATTGGCCTATAAAGTCATTAAAGTTATTCAAATTGTATCCAATTGGTAAATCTGAAGCAGAACAGGTAATCCAATTCCAACCAGCAGCTATCTTTAAACAACAATGTGTTCATTTACATTTGAATGGCTACACCTGTTGATAGTCTAAGGGCAAGTTTACATGTAAACAAGTTTGCTTCTCAGTTCAAATTTTTCCTTTGTGGCATTGGGGGCTAAATTTTCACTATACTGTGCTGCAGTGACTGAAGAGCTCTCACAGGCCACATCCACCAATTCCACTGTCAGTCCCACTTCTAACATAATTCTGTGGCATACCATAAGAATAGATTCATAGAAAATGGTCTACGTAATTGAAAAATTCTGAGAAAAAAAGTAGAATTATTCATTTCATTTTATTTTTAACTTTGTTTCTCATAAATTTTGATGCTTTTTCAAGTATTAAAAAGGCCATTGCCTTTCTTATTACATATTATAATTAAATTATTGGATATAAATAATGAAGGGTAGGGTACTATTACTACTCAACCCATTTCAGAGAAGTGAGATGACTTTTTCTTTACTTCCCAGGAGGACAAAATAGTATTGGGTCATTTCTATTTCTTTCTTGCCTATCAATTTGTTTTATCCACAGAGTTAGAGCTGAAATTAAAGTTAGGGGCTAGGTATCTGTCAGTCATTGATTTGTAAACACTGACATTAGATTGGTTTTAAATCTTAATCATACTTATAAATACTTTAGGCTAGCAATTTATATACATATCATCAACATAAAGCTATATTATTATTATTATTGGTTACTAACATATGAATAAAGCAAGAGGTTTTGGGGATGGAGATGGAGATGGAGATGGAGATGGAGATGGAGAAGGAGATGGAGAGAGAATGTGTTTTATCACTTAATTTTTTTTCTCAGTATTCTTAGTATAATATTAACATATATCTTTTTTCTTATGGAGAACTCTCAGGTTTTTTTGAAAATTATTTTCCTGTCCAGGGAAAGGTAGAGAATACTATGTAAAACATAGACTATACAGTTTTTGAACCTCTCTAGTCAGCAGGTCCCAATAACTTTCTGAATATAATATTTAAACACTTGGACTTCAGAGAAAATGTGAACACTAGCTTAGCTTTCTTCTTGCTATCTACACTTTATTTTCCCAATGGATTGTCATGCATTTGCCTTCCTTTACTGAAAAAATATATATATTCAGTATAATAATACTCTCAGTAAACTGTGTACTTAAAATAAAAAAATTAATATTATTTGGTTTGGTGACTCAAGATTAAACCTGCCTCTGTTTCTTTCAATGACATCATATAATCATTCCCAAAAATGGATTAAAAACCTCAGAGTATCAGAATCGTGGATTCATACAGTTTATCTTCTGCCATTCCCTTCTCCTTCAATGAAATCAGTAACAAAACGCTCTTGCTCCTCCTCCTAAACCTTCTTGGTCCACCTCTTTGTATTTTCTAGGTTAGGTAGCATCTCTTCTTACTTGGAACACTTATACTCTAGGTGTGATCATCTTTTCAAAACCAATTACATCCTGTTCCTGCTCTGTTCAAAGGCCTTGAGTGACTCCTTGTTACCTTCATTTCTGAAAGAAGGACCTCTCAGTTTTTTTGGCATTGGCCTACTTTTCAACCTCTCATGACCCTGTGGAGAGAGACCTGATTGGAATTGTAGTGAGTCCCTAAAGAAAGGAAGATGTTTGAGTAGAGTTTAGTCTTAGCTCCAAACTTGAAATTCAGGGAAACAAGAAAAAGAAAGACACTTAACATATTTTAGTGCTTTGACCTGTTCTTACAAATCTTCATCATTTCATGACAACAAATTAATGAAGCTTTGTGAAAGAGTAAAGTAAATGAATAGCAATCAAAATAGCAGGAGTGCTATTAGACTATTTGGCAATTCTAGAATTTCTCGGCCTGGGCTTCCAATTTTACTTCAAAGTCACTCAACGGGAATGCTAATAAGAGTCAGAGAATAGTCTCCACCTCTCAGTCACAAATAAATACACATTCATTTATACTTTGTGTTTCTTATAGAGGTATTTTATGCGGATAGTAAATAGCTTAGTAATATGTCTCTCATCAGAATATAAATGTGACTTTAAACATAGTTGCTATATTGATCATTTTAACTTAAATTTTTGGCAGTATTTATCTATGCAACAAAAGTACATATTACATAGAAAGTATAATTACAAAATTAAATCATTCCAATAACAGAGTATGTCATATAAAAAAGAACAAGGTATGAATATGCTTAGGTAACAAATCACATATTAAATACCCCTCCTTCATATAACCAGCAAACATTCTATTGTAAACCATTAGCAGTAAACAAAGTTCTTTAAAGTCAGTTCAGGTGCTTTTTACTAGTTTAATTCATTAAACAGAGCAATTGTGTGCCAGCAAAATTTTAAAAACAAACTTAATTGTGGCTGTTTGATATCTAACTTCCCCTCCTGATAACAGTAGACCACATGTCTTTAGGAATTACCTATATCCTATTCTATTTTAAAATGTATTTTTTGAAAATATTATAGGTATACCTTTATTTTTCCCCCATTGACCCCTCCTCCTCACCCCCCAAGGCCTTCACCAGACTATTGTTTGTGTTAAGGGTTATGAATATATGCATATAAAATTTTTGGTTAATTTTTTCCTACTTATCCCTCTACCAACTCCCCTCCCCTGCCTTTCCTCTGAGATCCTTGATAATCCTTAATAACTTAGTTTCCTTAAACTCTGTCTTTAAATTTTAGTTATTAATCTATGTTATTCTTTCTCTATTTTCATATTTACCTCTGTTTTCTTCATACCATCATTATGAAAAGTGTTATTGTTTATCTACTTGCATTTGGAAATAAGGGGGAGAAATTATGCCAATGCTTTTTAATAATTAAAAATATTCAAAATATTATCATCTAAATTTTATTAATGAAAGAGAACACACTGACCTGGTTATACCAAGAACAAAAGAGACCAGATATGTTTATTAGGGGGGGAAATGAAGAAAAAGGTGACCTAGACGGTGCCTGTTTAGTTGAATAAACTAAATTTAATTAATTAATTCTCATTAAAATCAGAAGAGTTAAATGGTTTCCATAGTGTTTGATATGAGAGGAAAGAGAAGATTTGGTGAAATTGAGAAAAAATTGCAACTACAATTCAAGCTACAAATAGTTGTCTTCATGTTTTTAGCCCTCTTTTAAAAACATTTTGAAAAATCCAAATTATTCAAAATCATTCTATCGCCCTTGGAAATGATCAAGCAGAGGTCAACTTACTCAGACCATGTAGCAATCTAAAAGGGAAGTTGGAAGCTAGTTTTGAGAAGAAAGGGATGAAAGCTGGTCATATGGCCAAACATAGCTGCAAGGGAAGCTGGTGAATTGTTTTTCTTCTTCTATTGGTCTGCTGAAACCCGAGGGATCTAATACCATAAAGAGGTGGAAAAGGCATTAGAGAAACAGTTGGCAACCTTCCAGTTTTCTCTTTTGGGGATTTAGTTTCTGTGCAATCCTCTTCTCAAGAGAAGCAACTCCTAAATTAAATCATAATGACAAATTAAGAAAAAAGGCCAGGACCCCTGTGTGATACACAGTCCTCCCCTTTAAGTCTAGGTATGGCTCCTCATGAGCCAATGTCCCAAAAATTAAGACAAGTCATCAATCCATGTGCCTATTATATAGGGTAAAGTAGAAATAAGTTTGCAGAAATTAAGTTTTCCAGTTGGAAAGTGTAAGTATAGGGTATCCACAGAATTTTCAAATCCTGCTAGCCAGGAATCACAAAAGCACCATCCTTGTCAGTCTAAGGGAGTTCCTGATTAGTCTTATCTATCAAACAGCAACTTCACAGTGACAGCAGGTAGTTGGCATTGTGGAGTCTCTCCCAGGGGTTGCCCTCTTTCTGTTTGTGAAATTTGAGCTCTGGGGGTTGTTTTAGAAGTGATCTGATCAGAATGTCTGTAAGTGAAGCTTGTGGTTTCTTTGGCAATCTAATGGCCTCAGAAGCAATGGGTTCAGGCACTTTGCTTCTGATCAATTCTATGTTGGTGTAACACAGGCATGTTCTCTCTGGCTATAGCTCAGGAATCTGATGACTCCATCTTTTATTTACTGGCCTCTGAGTTCTACCCCTTGCCTTCTCTTGTGAAAAAAAAAAATAGGCTTGAGTAAGGAGTCAGCCCCACAGATATGATCTTTGAGCTATGTTGGCACATACTTCTGGCTGAGAAATATTCTTGCTATACTTAATAAATCAGAATCAGTTAGTTGTGTGTGTGTGTGTGTGTGTTTCCATTTCAACACTTGAGATCCCAAACTGTCCAACTTGCAGTCAACGTACTATATTATAAGCTGCATGCAGAAAGAACATTTCCAATAGGTTTACCTATATTCACTTCTCTGTATAAAATTATTAAGAAAACACAACATTATCAAGATTTCTTTGATCTTTTGTGGCCCATTGTCTGCCTTCCACTATGCTCCAGGCAACAGTGTTCTTCAATATTATTTCCTGGCCTAACAAGGGCGACAGCTTTCCAGCCTCTAACTGTGTGTTCTCACTGCTCCATTGTAGCTAATACACCCCAGCCTTATATTTTTAGTTCTCTCCCATGCAGCACCCCCTCCTGGTTTTGGATCTATGAAGGGAAATACCCAGAGAAACCGCTGAAAGAATTTAACATTACTTTTTAGAAGTGGGACTCAAGAATAGAAAAATTCAGTTGACTTTTTTAAAAAATATATTTTATTGATTTTTTACAGAGAGAAAGGGAGAGGTATAGAAAGCTAGCAACATAGATGAGAGAGAAACATTCACCAGCTGCCTCTTGCAGGAGATGTGCCTGCAACCAATGTACATGCCCTTGACCGGAATCGAACGCAGGACCCTTCAGTCCGTAGATCCGTGCTCTATCCACTGAGCCAAACCGGTTTTGGCCAGTTGACATTTTTTAATTTTAAGTAAACTATTACCTAAAGTAATACAATTCTGCATATAAAATTAGAACAAATCAATAGGAGCAAACCTGGCCCCAAAGATCAAATTTAGATGTATCCCAAGTATAAACTTTCCCCAAACATATGAGTAAGTCTAGAGATAATAGAAGATAGTGGTGCTGTCCAGGACGGTGGTTCTCAATTGGTCCAATGTTGCCCACTCCTCCCCAATCACCCAGGGTCACTTGGTATGGCCCATAGACATTTCTGGTGGTCACAATCGGGCATGAGGCATCTCGGGACTAATAGAGACTGTGCCAGGCATCCTATAAAGCCCAGGATAGCCCGCTTTCCCCAGCTCCTGACACCTAAAACAAAGTATTACCCAGTCCCAAATCTCTGGTCTAGGCCATTGGATAACAGAGACTAATCCTATGGGTAGGAGCTACAAACCAATCAACATGGTACCCCTAACCTTTACATTAACCAAACAGGTGACTGCCATCTTGCGAGATCAGAACAAGCAAATAGGAATTGATTCACTCCAGTCCTTATCATGGGCATGCTGTTCTGTTTGAAGGGATTGGCCCTATTGAACACTGCAAAGCTTGTGCCCATAACCGACACTGGTCCTGAAACCTGCCAAAGTTTCCGCCAACATTAATGTATTAATGAATTGATTAGGTGAGGAGTGCTATTTTAACATAAAACTACATCAATTCGCTGTAAAAAAAAACAAAAAAAAACAACAAAAAAACACATAAATTATACACTTCAAACATATGCTCTACTAATATACTAGGTCAGTTTTACTAGAGACTGATTACTAAAGTAATAAAGAGGAATAAAAACAATTATTTTGATGGATAAAAGAACTCCAGAGTGTATATACTAATTTAGTTATTTAATTTTCATTCCACTTATGAAGAACTAGAATTTAATACTATGCATATTTCTTTGGGGAGTTTCATTTTTAATTAGGTATGACTTGAGCTCACTCTTTTCCCACTGCTGAAATTATGTACAAACTCAGTTTGCGAGTGCATCACATACAGGGAGCTGCCTGCAAAAGTATAAATTAGTTCTATTTCTTCACACATCCACCCAGATGGGTCTCCGCTGGAACACAATTCAATAAGACAAAGCAAAAGGCCATAGAAATTATGACACGTGATTTTGGGTTTTAATAAAAAATAAAATTAATTTCAGGTTAGGTTTTTAAGAAACAATGTATAGGCGATAATCCTACATATATTCTTTTTTTCCTAAAGTACATTTTCAGTGATGAAGTAGAGTCATTGAAAGAAATTTGTTCAATATACTAGAATCCTAGAGTGATGGTAAAGTGTCCAACAGAAAGTTATCTTTCTATCATGATATCAAGCACTTTTAGATCTATTTGTAGTGTTTTAAGTTTAAAGAAGGCTTAAAAAATAAAGTTAATATTAAACAAAAATAAGATATTATAAGAAACATAATTTGATTTACTGAAACAAGTTGCAGGGTTTTATGTAATTAGATAACATCCATGCAACCTTCATTACAAATATAATTTTAAATATATATATATATATATATATGTATATATATATGTATGTATATATATATGTGTGTATATATATATATATATATATATATATATATAGAGAGAGAGAGAGAGAGAGAGAGAGAGAGAGAGAGAGAGGGAGAGAAAAAAAGGTAATTTAAATATGTATACTGGATGTTTTTTTTATATGAAATACATACAATTTAAAATATTCATTTAGCCGAAACCGGTTTGGCTCAGTGGATAGAGCGTGTGTCTGTGGACTGAAAGGTCCTGGGTTTGATTCAGGTCAAGGGCATGTACATTGGCTGTGGGTAAATCCCTGGTGTGGGGTGTGCAGGAGGCAGCTGGTTGATGTTTCTCTCTCATCGATGTTTCTAGCTCTCTATCTCTCTCCCTTCCTCTCTGTAAAAAAAAATAAAATATATTATATATAATATATTTTATTGATTTATTGATAGTTTATTAAATGTATGTATGTATATATATATATATATATATATATATATATATATATATATATACACACATTTAATAAAATATCAGAATCTATTTCCTGAAATAGAGAAAAAATTGAATCTGCCCTGAGGGTTGGAGCAAGTCTAGAGAAAACAATAACAAGGTCATGTGACCAGGGCATAGCTCCTTGAAGTCGCTGGATTTCAAACATAAGGACTCATCTAAGCATGGAGACAGTGAGAGGCAGTCACCCATGAGAGGGAAGGTTGAGTTGGGCGCTGTGTCTCCACAGTGCAGTAGGGCAGTGCCACACGGCAGAAGAGCAGTGACTGTGACATCTGAGAGAGTCCGCACTGCTGAGGGACAGTGCACACCAAGTCATTTGCGCCTTACCTAAGCCCCTTTATCGGCGTGGTATACATTCCAAGACCCCCACCAATGCCTGAAACTACAGAGGAATAGCCCTGTACATACTACCTGTCTTCCTATTCAAACATACCTGTGATGAAGTTAAATGTATTTATAAATTAGGCACAGAAACTGATTAACAATAATAACTAATAATAAAATCGAATAATTTTAACAATACACTGTCATAAAAGTTATGTGGATGTTTTCTCTATCAAAATGTCTCATTGTACTAAATCAGCAATTTTCAACTGGTGTGCCACAAGAATTTTTAAAATATGCAATATTGGGGGTAGGGGGTGGTAAGGATCAATGGAAGGACTTATTTGTATACATATAAGCATAATCAATGGACACAAGACATTGGGAGGGTGGGGTGAGGGCATGCGCCATGGGGTAGGGGAGGCTGGGGGAAGGTCAATGGGGAAACAAAAAAAGAAGACATATGTACTACTCTTTGTAATACTTTAAACAATTTTAAAAAATATGCAATACCTGACTATAGTCAAAGGCATTGACCCCTTTTTTCCTTAGATTTTTTTTTTTAAATAGCCATCTGCTGTGAATGAATCAAAATTATACCTATTTTTTGTCAGATCAGCAAAAATATACACTTTTTGGTGTGCCACAGAATTTTAGTAATTAGTGTACCATGAGATGAAGGAAGGTGTAAATCGCTGTGGGATACTCATCTTTTTGCCTAAAGGAGCACGCTAAGGCTTCTCTGATACCTGAATTGCCAGCATCACTACCCGTGCACTTTGGGGCCATTATTCAGTAAAGTCAGAGTGACATGAACACAAGCACCACGATACCACGATAGTCAATCTAACCAGCTACTGAATGCCCAAAGGCTGGCAGCCTCTACAGCAGGGAGACAGTGGGCAGAGGGATGCATCATGTCCCAGGAGGGACATGGAAAGATTCCTTCATGCTACTCAGAACAGCATGGAATTTAAAATGTACGAAGGGATCATTTCTGGAATTTTGCGTTTTCAGAACATGGTTGACCATGGGTAGGCAAAACCAAAGAAAGCAAAACCACGGATAAGGGGGCCTTACTGTACTAAGTTTCCCTTTAAGTCCAAGGGCAACGGAATGGATAGATATTCTGAAACAGAAAGTGATCGGGAGCCCCATGAATGGAGCACACATGAATGGGGGGGTGAGGGGGGGGGTAGCTAGTGGATAATAAACAAGATAAGTCAAAAATTTGAAAATTCTAAAGTTGATAAATCACAATAAAAAGAATCTGTGGTTAACATGGAATGCAATTAAGTAGAAATCTAGGTCTAAATAATGATGGGGGTTAAGGTTACACAACAAACTCTGTATCTTATAAACTTTGACCTTATAAAAATTAAACTTTTTCAAAGAATTATCTTTTTGACATCTGTGGACTTCCTGCTATTAAAAATTAGTACAAGTATACTTCCCCTGTCCTTGCTTTATTCTGCCTTTAATTACCATTATTTACTCATTTACTGAGCACATGTACACACATGCACACCCTTCCAAAAATAGGCCATGATCTTAAGAGTTACTATATCCACACTAAGTCCTGCACACGTTACCATAGTCTCAGGTTCCCTGGCCCAAATCGTAGGTAGTGCCTTCTGTTCTGGAGCGTGCTTTCAGGCCTCTTGCTGGTGCCTCAGTAACAAAGCCCACACCTGTTCTGCCCAGTGACAGAACCCTCTGCCTCTCTAGCTGCCTTTAGCGGTGCGGAGGAGAAACTAGGAAGACCTGGAGGTTAAAAGGCCTTTCGTTACTTGTACTAAGTCTCCCGGCACTCGCTGACCTTTATCATCGGAAGGGAGACATTTGTTTTTCTTCTCTCCACACCAAAACTGAAGCTGGACTTCATTCTCCCAGCTACGTACTATGTAATGTTACTTCGTACTTTGGTTATAATAACTTACTTTAAGGTATTAATTTTCCCCATGTCCTTCCCCCCCCCCCCCCCCCCCCCCCCCCCCCCCGGGCTGTGAGAGGTTATTTCCCTGGACTCCATTCTGTAAACACCCCAGAAATCCGATCAAAGGCATTAACCATTTGTGTGCCTTGTACTCCAGAGGCAGTCCATTTTAGTTGGAGTTTCCAATTAGCATGAGTAAAAATGCATGAGTTTAATTAACTTTGTTGCATGGTGAGCAATGGGTCATCGCTTCAAAGGGATGAGAAAGAATCCCTTCTGAAGCAAAAATGAAGAGGTATAAGTGCTGTGATGGATAGACCTTTGTGATCTCAAAGAATATTAGCGATTTCCTAGTTCAGACCATAATACTTCCGTGAAGGTTTGAGACTGTGATTTCTTTTTCTGAAGTCACTCAGGTACTCAGGGCCCATGCTCTCTCTAGTGATAAAATGCAAGCTGCTTAATGTCTGTTTCCTTGTTTGCAAAACACAGTAAGTATTGTTACCCAATTGAGAGCAATTAGTGGCATTCATTTTATTATTTATTTGAGTACTTTTATGTTATGGGGTTTCCTCTCTCCAGTCTGGCATTATGTTCTCTTGTACCTTCAAGTAAACATCTTCAGAAGGGAGTTGTCTGAGTAGCACCAAAATAAAACAATATTTTCCCTTAATATTAAAAATATAGATGTGATAAATTAACAAGTATGAAGGCCAACTATTATCAGGCATTCTGTGGCAATTGCATGGATCATTTTATGTTTGTTGTCTCAACTAATAAAGTGAAGCATTTTTTAAAGAATGGGCTTGTAGCCCCTTTGGTTTATGGCATAACCAATATTCTTGCTAGGAATTTGTTTTTCTTCTTTCTACAACAAAATCAGAGTAGAGCTTTGTTTTTCCAACTACATATACAATGTTACTTTGTGTGTTGGTTATAACTTACTATGTTTCCCTTTTAAAAAATAAAATATCTTAATTTTCAGCATAAACTCAACATAACAAAATGACAGCAGATTATATTTTTCTATGAATAAATGGAGATTATAGACTCACTTGTTACCATTACAGTTCTTCCTACTTATTTTGCATGAAGAAGAGTGTTTTGCAACCCAAACACTTGGTTGCCACCTTCCTCCTTACCCCCACACCTTTCTGTCTCCAAAACATGCCTACAGGCATGCACCTGCCATCCCTTGCCTGTTTCTTATGGGAGAACCTTCTATTCCCAGGATTAAATATGTGAAAAAGCAGGGCAGGTGACAAAAAATGAGAGATTTCCTGATTGCTCTTGCATTATTTCCTTCAAACTAAATTCCCTAAGCTCAGTCTCTGTAATTCTCAGTCTCTGTCAGTTGCATTTCAAGACTGAAATTTCATGGAGCAATGGGTTAATAAAATAAAATAAATTCAGAGCCTGCCATATCCAATATGTAGTTATGTCAGGTAAGAATAGTTTTTAAACCATCATTTCATTAAAGATAGGGCATTTCAACTCCAAAAGTGAGTGTAGGAAGGACATAATTTCAGGTTACAATTAGGAATGGTTTATAATTTTGCAACATATACACAACATGATATTCAATTTTACTCATTATATTTCAGATTCTTGAAAGTTCATCACAGGTGAATTCTACCCATGGTATCCACACAGCATTTACTGCCTTCTATGGGTATTTTTCCTTAATCTAACTTATCTTATTCTGTTTTAAACTACCCACAACACCTTGTTAAATGGTTCACTCAAGGTATGCAGCCAATATGTATTTGTGGGATGAATGAATGAAACAGTAGTGTGTACACACACACACACACACACACACACACACAGTCTTCATGGTAGTGGTTACTTTCTTACCTAGATGTTTGGACTTAAATATAGGTTAATCTCTTAAGAAAAAAATTAGTAAAGCCAATGAGTCTTAAGTTTGAGCCTACTAGACATTGAGCCTACTCAAGTTTTATCCAAGAATGTTTTTAAAAATTCTTAAAATTACAGAAAATTGAGGAAATTAGCCAAATGTTCTTGAAGTCTTGCTATTCTACTACATATCTTACCCATGAATTTAATGTATCCCCACATTCCCATGTCACCCCATGCAAATTTTATAGCTCTTTATTTACCACTAAAATTCATGCACTGGAGTGGGGTGTCCCTCAGCCCAGCCTGCCCCCTCTCACAGTCTGGGAGCCCTCGGGGGCAGGAGTAGACCCAGTGATCAGGGGAAGGTGACGCCCCATCACACTTTCGCTGCTGCCACTGCCAACAGCACAAGCCTTGGCCTGCCCTGGTTACCTGAGCCTCAGGCAGCCCTGGGCAGCTGGGCAGCTGCTATCCAAGGCTTGCCTGTGCCTCAGACCATCCCTGGGTGGCTGAGGGATGAGGAGACTGGGGGCAGGTTCCCCAGCAGGGCTGAGGGGACTGGACACTGCCACTGCCATCTTGTGGCTGAGGGCACTGCGATATTTGAAGGTGAGGCAGGCAATTAGCATATTTCCTCTTTATTGGTTGTGGGCATCATCATCTTTGAGGGCAAGGTGGTCAATTAGCATATTCACATTTTATTGGCTGTGGTGCCACCATCTTTGTGATGGCATGAGGGTCAGTTAGCATATTCCATTTTTAGTAGATAGTATGATCAAAAACTATTTTAAAATAACTGCTTTCATTGCAAGTGCCTATACATTTTTTATAGCATTTCACCTTCTTATACCCACTTTTCAGAACCCTGTTACATATTGTTGAACAATTTTTAACTCAACTTCTTTCATATCCAGTTTTTTACGTATGCTTTTATCATTGTACCATTGCAATGAATTTGTGTAGCATTGACTATTGCTGGTACCTACATACGCATCCTCTCCTTTCTCTTGGTTGGCAGGGCCTAATTTTGTTGGATTTCTGACCCTCTCTGAATTCATGAGCTCAAGGAAGGGGCCCTTTAACTAACTAACTCAAGACAAAAAGAAAATGATGTTTTCTTCTTTGCCAATGATTGATATAGGTATGGGCATGTAATACAATCTTGGACAATAATATTTCAGGTGATGTTAGTAGAATTCCTAGGAAAGATTTTCCTTGGTCTCATAACAGTCCATAATACAGGCTTGTGCTCTGGGGACATTGCTGTGGGAGAAAATCATGCTGCTGTGTCCATTGTGTCACCAGGAGCAGGATATCTTGAGTGCCAAACTCTCAGAGCACCAGTAGAGAGGAAAGACAGAAGGATCTGGGCTTTCAGTAACATCACTGGACCTCTGAAGCAGCCTGGAACTTCTGACTTGTTCTGTGAGGTGAACAGCTTGTCTGGCTGGTGCCACCGTGGCTGTGCTTCTGTTGCTATGATCTGAAGCAATCTAACTGTGACACGCCCAGAAGACAAGTCAAAAACCAAGGCTCAGGGAAGTTCCATGGCTGGCCTTATGGGGTTCAGTGAGGGAGTGGCAGAGAGGCCTGGCTAGAATATAAGTTCCCAGTTCAAGCCCCTTTCTAGGGAAGAGAATTTACACTGCACTACGCTTTGGATGACGGTGCATTGTACGGAGTTAACAGCAGGTACAGCAAAACACCTCTGCAATCGTGAGCACTTTTGCATACTATCTTACGTTGAGTCACATGAAACCACTGTTCTTGTAGGTCAAAAAATTCCAATGTTGGAAATGTCATAAGGCTCCACCTAGCAATATTATAGAAGTCCCATTGCTAATGCAGAGCCGATCTATCTAATTAGTGTATACTCAATGTTCTTTATTCTGATGCTAAAGTTTGCTATCTAAACTTCAAAATGGAACTTCTCTCATTTTATTGGACTTCTTTCAAGGGAAAACTTTAGTCTGTTTAAAATAGGGTAGAATTTTATGAGCATTACACCCATAACAATAATGTAAAACTTGAGGCATCTAAAAGATACACTCACTTAATTTTTATTTTTCAATTATTCTGGTAGTTTGCATTCAATAGGATTCTGTACTGGTTTCAGGTGTACGGCACAGTGGCAGACAATCACAGGCTCATTATTTTCAGCGGACACTTGCAGGGCTCCATCAGAAACTGTAGTGCGCTTCAGACAATCAAGTTCTAGCCTATAATAATATGACCTGAATAAGCCATTAAAATGTGGTGATGTAACAACAAAGTGAGAAGTATAGCCCCCATTAGAGAAAGCTGCTCAAGTTTTTCCAAAAGAAATGTAGGCAGTGACTTTCTACAATACTATAATTTGTTGTCACTGAAAAGGATATTTTATAACTTTTTTATGGTTTTTCAAGTCAGCCATTTGGGAGTTTAATTAAATCTTCTCCTGGTGATTCCTACTGATTTTAAGGAGTTATATAAAGAAATCAAGAGTTGATAAGATCCGCTTTCAATGTTATTTTCGTTGATAGAAGGATCCAGTGCTGAGAGGAGAAATTCTGCTTGTTCACAAAAGTATACTTTCCAAAAGTATGCTTTCTGCAGAACTTAAGCTAATAGTTTACTTTCAGAAAGTTTAAACACTGCTTTAAATGCATAGGGTTCTCCACAAAAATGAGATTAGCTGCTTCAGGACTGCAATGTAGCAATATTATAAAAATTATTACAGAAATCAATAATGCTTTTATTTCCAGAACTAATCTGATGGTAAAACCTTGTTTATATAGATATGAAACAAATGCATTATTCACGTTTTGTAATGATTTTCTAGAGGGGGAAAAAAGACTTTTTTAATTATCGTATGGAAGTGGTGTAATAAATGAGTATAATTTTTATTAACAGAAAGTTAATTTACATAAAACAAATGCTCATTGAATTATTGAATATGATAATATCTACATGCCTATTCCTGTTTGTCATATTTTTGTGCCTTTTGGCGACACCAGAAGTATAACAATATGATTTATGCATTAAATTTAATGCATAATATGATAACATACAGATATGTAAGCCTTATAATGTATAATTTAAACATGATTGCTATATATTTCACCCTTTCTTTCACGGCTTTACTGATTTTCTCATGTAGCCAGAAATCACGATTAAAATGCAGGTTCCCAGATATGAATGTCTGTTTGAATTAATGAATATTTCCATAAAAATACTCCAACTATGAATGTTTTAAAAACCTTGTCATAACATTCGCCAAACTTACATATGACAGCAAGCATGTGTTACAGCATTTTCATCTTAAATATTTGATGACTGCCTCTTTAAATCCAAGATTCATAACCCAAAGGCTTTCATTTCCTTATACCATGTGTAATTCAAGAGACATTTATTAGTACAGTCTTCTTTCTATGCATCAACAAAACATATCTGAAAAACAGCAAGATGTTAATGTCCCAGAATTTCGGACATATTTTAAGGTATTAATTATGCATCACAATATTTTATTGTTTGTATACACTATACTCTTTCTCCCTCCCTCCCAATAGAATAAAGATAGAATCTATAATGAAGATTATCTGGTTAAATATTAAGAACTACAGTACAACTGGAATCTCTTTCAAGTTACATCTAAAACGTGTAAACATTTCCTAACCTGCCCACATTTTCAGGAAAGAGTTATGGAGCACAGCTGTGATTTATGAGGTTCTGAAAAACATCAAAACTCTTCTAATAATTTCTTAACAACAATATGGGTTTTAAAATTACAAATTTGAATTTAACATGAGTAAATAATGGTAACAGACCCAATACAGTCATTTTTATTATTTGCAAAGGAAACCAACTAACAGAGCAATTCCATCCTAGGTTACCACTGAAGGTTGCCCATCGATGGTCACTCTCACTTGACCTTGGGTGATTCTCCATGGTAACCTCGGTCTTGGTGCTTCCCATACAGTAAATCATTTCAGTCTTTTCATGTAATTCTTTTATTGGCTGTGCAATTGAAATGTCATGCTTCACGAACAGAGAAGAAGGTAATTTCTTATGGGTGATTAAACCACCTTTCTAATGTATGAGCCTGGATAAAGTTGTATGTGACTATTTTAACACATACTTAAGTCATCATCATTTTTTCTCTTGTCTTTTTAAATATTTTGTACAATATATTTTACCCTGATGTATTTTCATAACCTTTGAATACTTACAGTGTATCAGTATACTATCAAATATCTGGTATAATGGGATTTCTACCTACAGAAAGAATGTGTTTATGTTGACATATAAAACAAAACTCTTTAAATAATACTGAAATTTCCAAAGGCAGGCAAGTTTTAAAAGGACATTTTAGGCCCTAAGCCAAAACTGACATTCCACCTTTAATTATGTGAAAAGCAAAAGAATTTATTTTAATGACAAATTATGAGAAAATCATGAAAACCATACTTTCTTTCAAAAGCAAGTTACAAAATTGCTTTTTCCTTTATGAACTGTTCATGTCGATATCGCCAGACAATCATTCCCTTATGCTTTTATAATAAAACTCTGCTTTTTGGAGGCTTGTTCCATTCTACCATATTATTCTCATAAGCACATCTGTCAAGATCCCAGCCCTCACATTTGTTGAAATCTTTGCACTTGGCTCACCATTTCTCTATTCATAACAATGTCTGCGATCACCCTGCGAGATTTTAAAAACCACATGGACAACTCATCCCCAATCCTGGCCTTCCGGTTTCTTTAAGTCCTCACCACCCATGACCTTCTCTTTGGTCATCCCTTTTCCCAGATGAACACTGGGCCTTCCCATCTCTGGTCTCTCCCAACATTAATATTTGCATTTTAAGAATTCTGCTCTCTGATTACTACTAGTTTTTTTTTAATTTTTTATTTTATTTAACTACACTAACTACAACGCTAAAATGTATTGCAACTGAAAACTTGAATTTGTGGATCTTCCTAGTGTCGCTCTATAATTAGTCCCTCTATAACTTTACCTTCCTCCCTACCAGTTTAGCTCCAAGGTAAAGTCTGATGGAACAACATGATTCTAAGCATTGCATTTGTAATATCGAACTCCCCTTTTCTACTGTCTTTGCATTTCCCCCATTTGAAAGACCCCGAATTTAAGGGTCCAAACAGTCTTTCATCAGCCCTAACCTCAGGCATTGGAGTCCTGCTAGAGAAAAGGCAACAACAGTGATTATTGACACCTTTAAGTAAATTATTATCACTAATCTTAATGGAACCCTCCATGCTTCCTAGTAATTGTACTGTGTTCATTGGCCAAGCCATGTTTCTGTTCTCCGTGCAAAGATCTTAGACCATCTGCATAATCCTCAAACCCCCAGAACTCTCAAGGGAACATTAGCACATAGCTTCACCTCGTACTTCACAGAGTAAACAGGTAGGAGAAGGGGAAACCTCCCTGCTATCAAACCCATGAACTTACCTGCACCTGTCCCAGTCTCCTAATATCTCCTTGCTTAAATGGGTGAATTCCTTCTGCTGATATTAGATTAATTTTCCTCCCACTCTCTCAGACACTTTAACATCAATCACCTCTTCTCTTACTTTGGCAAGTTCTCTCTAGAACATTCCTCCCATTCCTAAACTTATGAACTGCGATTCTTTGGATCGCAGCTTAAATGTTTCTTTTTTTTGCTGAAGACTTACCATTCTCTCTAAAGTAAGTCAGCTACCCCTGTTGTGTGGTCTTACATATAATATATTTAACTTATGTAAATATAGTTACATCAACTATATTTCTTACCTGCCTGAATTTTAATTGCCATATTTAGCACAACTTGAAATTCTATTGAATTAATATCAGCCCTCCAATACTGATAGTATGGTCATCATTATGGCACATAGTAAGAGCTCAATAAAATCATTGATAAAGATTAAATAACAACAGAAGAAAACACTTAGATGGGATGTATGATGTGCCTGTGGCAAACACTGTGTTTATAATCTCATTTAATGCAGCAATCCCATCTTCATTTTTTACATGAGGAATTTCAGGCATGGGGAGAGCTTGACAGACAGGTTCAGAGGAGTTTAGCTCCAGAGTTTATGATCTCACAACTAAACTCAATTAGTCATGACTAGATAAAGTACAATTATTATAGTATGCCTACCCAAAAAGACAGGAATGTTAGAGTTTAACAGTGATAAGATTTAGCTCATATTTTAATGATATAGAATTTAATAATGAAGTGTCCAAGTTAAAGTATATCAAAATTTGGAAACTTCTGCAGTCCTTAACATTTGAATTGAATTGTGGGTACACATTTTATGATATTTATCTTGTGTGCTTTTTGCAACTACTGTTTTCTTAGTAAACGAACAGCATTCTAGGGTCAGGTTAATATTAATGCTAAAAAAGAATGAATACAAAGAAAAGAAAAATCTGGAATATAGATTTTATTTTTTTATTATTAAATTAATTCTGGTCTGTTTGGGAATTATAGCAAATTACCTTTGGTTTACATGAGTCCTTTAGTATGAAGTCAATGGGTGCCCTCAAGGGAGACATAGGATGCTGAAGGCTGGCTATTGATATATAAAGAAAATGCTGGAAAGGAAGAATGTTATCATAGTGGAGGCAGGGGAGGTAAAGGGAGCAGTTATGGGAAAGAGAAAAGTAGTTAAATAATATCCCTCTTCCGGTCCTGGCTTCACCCCACTAAATTCTTTAGAGCTGAATCTACATAGCCTTCAAAATATAGGAAAGAGTCCTTCTCATATTTCATGTCTCACCAACATTCTATAAAGTATTGAAGAACTGAATATAATATCTGATTCAATAATCAAGAGAAGAGGAAGCAATTTTCAACAAAGCCATCCTCCATGGGAAAAGAAACACACTTGAGAGAGTATAAGAAGGCTTTCAACTCAGTGGGAAGGGGCTGTGAAAGCACTCCATTGAAGCTCATTGTAGCCTGTGCACAGTTTGCCTGCCAAGAAATGCTCATTCAATATAGGGAAATAAATTCCCATTCACTAATAAACACAATCGAATGCAAAGTTGCTTTACAAAGTCAGTCTATAAATATCTCATAAAACGTTTATGCCTTAATGTAGTTCCCCCAAATTATATTTTACCACAGGTCTTTTTTACTTATTCTTTTCTTCGACTTTTAGTTGTTCATAGTACAATCATGTGCTCTTTAAATTATTTATATTTCCATGGGAGATTATAATTCTCCATCAACTAAAATCATTCAGTGTGGGAATACTTCACTCTGTAGGTTTTGTACATTTGGATAAAGAGTAAGCAAGACGATTGATTGCTAGTAATGTTAACCATTAGCTCCCCGGTTCCCTGTTAGCCAGTGCTCAAGTGTCATCTCTTGACCTGAACATTGACCCAGGAGTCAGGAAAATAGCTCCGGGTTGTATTTTTCAATAATGTACTGGAGACCTATGACAAGCTCACAGCCAAGAAGAGAAGCACTTCTTAGCTCACAGGAGCATCAAACAGAATTAAGTGCTTTGAAATCCATGGATAACAGGTGCTCCAAAGACTGAAAAGCTCACCAGGTCGCCACTTTCCCTCCAGGTCACTCACCCTCTTGCCCCTCATGTAAGGAGAATATTGATGAGAGTTGTGACAGAAGATGCCCAAGGTAGAAAAGGAAAATAATGCAAGGAAAGCCTTATCAGTGCCTCGTATTCAGAATGACACTGGGATGCTAAAAATTCTATAATCTTTAAAAACATTAATTGATGTGGTCATTTGGTGAAGATTTCCTCATCCTTAGAAGATTCTCATCAAATGATAAAACTCGGTTTTTTAAAATGAAAACTTGCTTTCATTTTAAAATTGCCCCTAATAACATGTTATTCGCCAATTATAGGACGATTTTTAAAAAATAGCTTGATAAAGTATAATCACCCAATAAGATAACAGTACATCCAAATAAGGATTTAAAAATATTGAAGGTGATCTAAAAGTAGCATCTCAATGAGGAAAAAAATCAATTTGGAACTCAGCAAATGGCACCACATTAGTTACCATATTTTCCAGCATATAAGACAACCCCCTGATTTTACAGTTAAATCATAGGGTTAGGCCTATATTCGCTGTATAAGACTACCCCCCCCCCCCCCCACTTCAAGGAAAAGACTTACTTTGCCGTCAAGACCTGCAGGTAATTTTTCTGCAATTTTGGTCTTTTGCCCCCGATTTTCGGTTGACTTTTTTTCATTTCAAAAGTCGTCTTATACGCTGGAAAATACGGTAATAGAAGTTCACTGATTTACAAAACTCAATTCTCAAAAATCCATAAAAAGTTTTGAAATAATCTAATTTTAATTTTTAAAACACTATCAACTATTTTCTTGAAGTAAAACATGGTAATAAAATAAAATATAATTAGATTTTAAACTATGACTTCACTGCATTGAAAAATTCACACTTAAAAATTGTAAAACAAGATCCACATGCACTGTAATGTATGTGTCTCTCTAAGTGTACAGTCTACTAAATCAATGGCTTTCAAATGTATTTTTTAAATTCTCAGAATTATTTTGCAATGACTAGATTTCCACTCTTTCCCCATGACAATCTGAAGTGGTCTCTATCGCTCACTTGCAAAACCTCTGACTTGTAGGTTAACTTCATGGGGCTGTCCACTTTCCAACTGATGGGTTATGGTGAAGTAGTGGCTCGTTTGATATTCATTTTCCTAGTCCTATCTAAAAAGAGGGAATATGCTAATTGACCATCACACCCTCACAAATATGGTAGTGCCCACAGCCAATAAGAAGTAAATATGCTAATTGACTGTCACACCCTCAAAGATGGCAGTACCCAGAGCCACAAGATGGCAGCACCCAGTCCCCTCAAACCCACCAAGGCAGCAGGTGGGTCTGGCCACACCACATACCTTCCTCTGGAGTCACCCAATCTCCTCAGCCCTCCAGCTGCCCAGGGCCAGCCCAAGGCACAAGCAAGCCTCAGATGGTGGCTGCCCAGCCACTCAGGGCCACACAAGGCTCAGGTACCCAGAGTGGGCCAAGGCTTGCACTGCAGGCAGTGGCAGCAGCAGAGGTATGATGGGGGCATTGCCTTTCCCTGATCACTGAGGTGCCTCCCACCTCTGAGGGCTCCCAGACTGTGAGAGGAGGCAGGCTGGGCTGAGCAACCCCCCCTCCAGTGTGTGAATTTTTATGCACCGGGCCTCTAGTAGATATAAGGAAAAAGAAAAAAGTAATATAGTAAAAGAGTGTATTGTAACCTTATTTTTTTATTTATCCATGTTGTTGAAAGTATTACAGATATTCCCTTGGTATTTGTATTTTTTCCCATTGACCCCTCCACTCCATATCCACCCCTTCAAGGCCTTCTCCACACTATTGTCTGTGTCCATGGTTTATGCATGTACGCATATAAGTTCTCCAATTTGTCACTCCCCTCCCTCCCCATTCCCCAACCCCTACCTTCTCTCTCAAGTTCATCATTCTGATCTATGTTTCTATGTCTCTGGTCCTATGTTATTCATGAGTTTGTTTTGTTCATTAGATTCCACATATAAGTGAAATCATGTGATACTTGTCTTTCTCTGACTGGCTTATTTCAATCAGCATAATGCTCTCCAGGTTCATTCATGCTGTGGCAAGTGGTACGAGTGCCTTCTTTTTTACTGCTGCATAGTATTCCGTTGTGTAGATGTACCACGGCTTTTTTATCTACTCACCTGCTAATGGGCACTTAGGCTGTTTCCATGTCTTAACTATTGTAAATTGCACTGCTATGAAAAAGGGGTGCATATATTCTTTTAGATTGATGTTTTAGATTTCTTAGAATATATTCCTAGAAGTGGGATCACTGGGTCAAATGGGAGTTCCATTTATTTTATTTATTTATTTATTTTTTTTTTGAGGAAACTCCATACTGTTCTTCACAGTGGCTACACCACTAGTGTACTAGGGTTATTTTTTCTCCATATCCTCACCTGCACTTGTCCTTTGTTAATTTGTTGATAGTAACCATTCTGACAGGTATGAGGTGATAATTCATTGTCATTTTTATTTTGTATCTCTCAGATGATTCCTGACTTTGAGCATTTTTCATATGATTTTTGGCTACGTGTATGTCCACTTTGGAGAAGTCCTTTGTCCACCTTTTAATTGGATTGTTTATCATCCTTTTGTTAAGATGTATGAGTTCCCAATGTATTTTGGAAATTAACCCCTTATCAGATGTATCGTTGGCAATTATGTTCTCCAACTCAGTGGGCTCTCTTTTCATTTTGTTGGTGGTTTATTTTGCTGTGCAGAAGCTTTTTATTTTGAAGTATTCCCATTTGTTTATTTTCTCCTTATTTCTTAAAAAACATAATGTAAAAGTAATGTGGGATAATAAAATAGTTTGCACTTTATTGAATTTTTTAAACGTGTGAAAAAGGCACAGCAAACCTTTGCAAAGTGGAAAAAAGACATATTGACCTTTCCATCTCATTATATAATTAATTTGTAGTGATTGTAAGAAGGAAAATACAAGGGCAAAATCACCTAAGAAAAAATATCTCAGTGTGGGAATAAATGTCTCTGAATGTTAGCCAAACTAATTTACATATTTTTCTCTAAATTTAGCTGAAAGGAAAAGTATATAATTCCCATTTGACCTTAAAGCACAAATATAATGTGCAATGAGCAACAAAAGCAAGTAGAAAAGTATAACCTATAAAGAATGGGAAGGCTGCACCACAGCCACGGTGATGGAGAGGGCTGTGGGAGCCGCCCAGGAAGGACAGTGGGGTTGGGGACCTGCTTCTCTCTGGGTGCCGTGGGGATGCCCAGCCCCTGGGTGGGTCAAACACGGTCATCATTCTCTACTCCTAAATTGCAGGAAGGGAGGAAGAAAGAGAAGGAAGGGGAAAAGGAGAAAACTCAAGTTTATTTTACATATTTTACATCTCCAACAAATCCCTCTTTACAATGATGACAATTGAAAAGTTTTAGAGATAGAATTTATGGAAAAATAATATTTTATTCCATCAAATGAGTGCTTGATAAAATGTAAAGGGCTTTAGTGAGATTTGGAAATCAGTACCTTTAAATGTTAGCCAGGCTGACTTACATGTTTTCCAAAAGTTACCTAAAATATATATACATGCATTATATATAAGTATATTATTCAAGTTGGTTATAAAAGAGATGTAGTGTGTAATGGGCAGAAAGACTAAATTGAAGCCTAGGTTGGCCAGGTAGCTCAGTTGATTAGAGTATGTCAAAGTTGCAGGCTTGGTCCCCAGTCAGGGCACATAAAAGAAGCAACCAATGACTGCATCAATAAGTGGAACAACAAATCTCTCTATGTATTCTTCTCTCTCTCTCTCTCTCTCTCTCTCTCTCTCTCTCTCTCTCTATATATATATATATATATATATATATATATATATATATATATTAGATTAAATTGAAAATTTAGTGCCAGATAAAATTAAAACATAAAAACCAGGTCACTTACTACCATTAGTGACAACATGAATGGGCCTTGAGGGCATTAGGCTAAGTGAAATAAGTCAGACAGAGAACGGCAAATATGACATAATCTCATTACACATGGAATCTAGGGGGCGGGGGACCTTCAAACTCATAGATACAGAGAACAGGTTGGTGGTTACCAGAGGCAGGTGAGTGAAGGGAAAACCAAATGGGTAAAGAGAGCCAAAAGGTACAAATTTCCAGTTTTGAAATTAAGTCAGGGGACATAATGTACAACATGGTGACCATAGTTAACAATACTGTACTGCATATTTGAAAGTTGTTCAGAGAGTAGATCTTAAAAGTTCTCATCACAGAAAAAAAATTATAACTATGTATAATGACAGATGTTAGCTAGACTTATTGTGGTGATCTCACAGTACATACAAATATGACAATATTGTACAACTGAAACTAATATAGTGTCAATTGTACTTCAGGTTTTTTAATTACAAAAAAAATACACTTAAAAAATGAACAAAAGACAAATCAGTACATTTAGAAAGAAAAACAGGTCATTGTGTATATGACTTCCTACTTTGTTTGTTCCAAGTAACAAATATGATTTACAACATATCTTTAATAGGACTTTTGGTGTGAAAGAATAGAAAAAAAAATGGAAAGAGGCATGTTAAGATAATAAAGACTGAAAAATTCCTAGAGTAGTTGAAAGAAGGCACAATGAGTTTCCTTCAAAAAAATAAAAATAGCCAAAACCGGTTTGGCTCAGTGGTAGAGTGTCGGTCTGCAGACTGAAAGGTCCTGGGTTCGATTCTGGTCAAGGGCATGTACATTGGTTGCAGGCACATTGGTTGCAAGAGGCAGCTGGTCGATGTTTCTCTCTCATCGACGTTTCTAGCTCTCTATCTCTCTCCCTTCCTCTCTGTAAAAAAATCAATAAAATATATTTTTAATAAAATAAAATAAAAATAAATCCACGGTTGAACCCTTGGCAATAGAACTATAAAACAAAAACTAAGGGGAAATCTCAAAAGAAACTATATAGATAATACATAGTATGTATGAAAGAATTGCAACAAGACTCCCAGCAAGCACCAATAAAAGTCACGACTCAGTAGAATTATGTATTCAATGTACAGAGGCAAAATAAGTATCAACACAAATTTCAATACCCAATCAAACTATCATTCAAAAATGATAATAAAATATATGATTTTTCAGAAAAACAAAGATAATAAATTATATTAGTAACAGACTTGTTAAAACAAGTTTTTATGTTAGCACTTTATGCATAATCACTAAAATAATGACAATAGCATGTTTAAATTTCAAGTCAGTAGACAGATAATAAGGAGAATAAAGGGAAATTAAGGAGAATAAAAAGTAGTAATATTATAAACTAAAAATAAAATACAGCCAAAAGCGGTTTGGCTCAGTGGATAGAGCGTCAGTCTGCGGACTGAAAGGTCCCAGGTTCGATTCCAGTCAAGGGCATGTACATTGGTTGCAGGCACATCCCCGGTAGGAAGTGTGTAAGAGGCAACTGGTCGATGTTTCTCTCTCATTGATGTTTTTAGCTCTCTATCCCTTTCCCTTCCTCTCTGTAAAAGTATCAATAAAATATATGTTTTTTTTAATACAATAAACTGGAAGAACTATGATAATGGAGAATATCCACATCCAGTAGGAAATCTTAACACAATTCTCTCAATTATTGAAAAAAAAAATGGAAAACAAAAATTTAATAAAGACTGAAATTTTTGAGTTAAGACAATTAATAAGTTTACAATTATATTCCTACATAGTACTCAACACCTAACAATGAACCACCACCTTTTATTGCACATACATATGACAATTTATAAATATTGATCAGGTGCTATAGCAAACAGCCATGGAATTCCATAGAAACAATATGATACCATGTATCTGTATATAACATTAAGTTGAAATCAAATATATTAAAAGTCAAAATAGCAAACAAACTTGTAAATTAAAAAAAAATGTTTCTAAATATCACATGTTATAAAGGAGAAAACATAATAGATATTTCTATATATATAAAAGCCTAAGTGACCATCCCTCCATTTGGCCATCGACCAGTAGCTATGATGGGCACTGACCACCAGAGGGCAGATGCTCAACATAGAACCTGCTGAGCTGCGGTGACTTGGCAGCTGCAGTTCTTGGGTAATATACCTGGAACCAGAGAGGATGAAGCCCCATTCCAGGGAACATCACTTGAAAACTGTCCTCTTGCAATCAGGGACCCCTAAGGGGATGTCAGAGAGCAGGTTTTGGCCTAATCCCCGCAGGCCAGGCCGAGGGACCCCACCAGTGGGGCCTCTAGTAAATATATAACATTAAATAATAGTGAAGGTATTACTTGTAAATATTCTAGGGAGAAGCTTAGGTGTCAGTGAAAAGGAAATATGCATCTTTAAACAATAATATTAGAAATTAAATGCATAAAGGGATAAAGACTGAAAATTAATGATTTAAATGTTCACAGCTTGAAAGTTAACAAAAAAGATAAGTCAAAGAAAGTTAAAGGAATAAAAACATAAGACATAAACAATGATTAATTAAATAGGTAAAAAAAAAAAGGGGGGGGGGGAATAGAGAAGTTAAACATAATCTATGGCCAGTTTTTTTTTTTGTTTTTTTGTTTTTTTTTTTATAAATACCCTCTATCTACTGGGGAAAGGTATTTGCAATTCATACCAATAACAACAGCTTAGAATCTGAAATATAGTCAGACTATCCTGCATCAATGAGTACAATCAGTTTGCAATACATTGGGAAAGAAATGGGAAGAAAGGAATTGGAGGCAGAATAATGCCTTTCTTACAAAGCTTAGATAACCCCGGATGAGGAGAGCTGTAGTGAGAGCTGAAGCTGGACAACGGCTCAGAGTAGGTTGACTTATTAATTTTGTTTCACTTCATTGTCTTAGTGTGCCTGCACTGTGAGCTTGTTAGTAAGCTGAGAAGTAGCCATCAGAGAAGGAAAAGTCCTTAGAGAAAGAGAGCAAATAAATGCTAGAGCAATGCTCTGGAGACAGCAATCAATTGCACCAATGCAAAGTTTAGCCTTGAGCAAAAGCGTAACGAGAATGCCTTAATTTTTAAGTTAATGTGGATAGGAGACAGTGAGGCTATTCAAAAACTCCAGAAAGCAAAGAAGGTGCAGGGAATCCAACATTAGTTGAAGAAGAAATGATTCAGATGTAACATTGTGGAAATCTAAGCAAATGTCAGTCCACGGCCGCATTTCACTCATATAAAAATGTATTACACCAAGCTAAATTACACATACGTCTTCATGCCTGTAAGGAGCTCACAGTCTTCCAGGGAAAGTGAGTCCTGTTCACACATCAGCAGTGAAAATGCCATTCATTCCTTCTTTCTCAACACACACACACGATTTTGTTCTTTTTCTGCTTTCATTTTATAAGATCACATGGCATTCTCTGATCCTCTGTCTTCCCAACTCTCTAAAGGGGATACATGAAAGCAGGAATATTTACCAACATGAAGCTCAGGCTTCCCTCCTCAGCTCAGCACTGTGGTCTCTGCAGCTGCCCATCAAGGGCTATGGAGTGGTTTGTGCTAAAGGCTTAAAAGAGATGGGGAGGAGGAGAAATTGTGAAAATCATCCCATTTCTTCCCCTTCCATCTCCACACACACTATACCTTTAGGGAAAGCATCCCCCTCCCGCACACGCTCCCTAATATGAGACTGACTTTGTCACACAACCCAAATATTTAAGGGACGGACAAAATCAATCTCCTTCACCATTTCACAAATCCTGCCCTTGAATATAAAGCATTGAAAGTTATGTTTCAGGAAGGTAAACGTTTCAAATGTACATTTTCTAACTCCATGTCCAATTACTTTAATGCTGATTAAAACTTTCATCTTTTAGACGTATGGCAAAATACTGTACCAAACAAAGGACAGTCAACATTTATTTTAAATACAATATATAACAGCCTTTGGTTTTTAGCAATAATTGTAGAGACCAATGCAATTATTACCAATTATGATGACAATATATTGTATATGTATATGTCTAAGACAGCAATGTTTTCCCATTCAGTTGCTAAAGGCAGCAAATTGTTTCTATATCATATGTCTTTCATTTCAGTTTCTCAGAATTAAAATCACTTGCCCAAACTCCAAAGAAATCATAATACATCTAAGGTTAATTAAAACTTTCTTTTCTATATTTAATTATGTGTTCTTCTAAAGAGTAAGTATTCATCAATTAACTTCCCTTTATGGTTGGCACGTTACACAGAACGACTAAAGCAGAAGAACATGTTTAAAAATAGAAAAAAAAGAAAAAAAAACTAGAGCACATATTCCTCCGACATGCCAAGCCATTTGCTCCAGTTTACTTTTTAAAACCTCTTCAACATTTTATTAATATTCTCCTTTTTAAGCGCTGTAGGAAGTACAGTGTGTGTGACAGAGACACGGACTATTTCTGGACTGTGCTGAAACAGTGTATAAATTCATTTGGCTGCTCAGAATGACAACTTGAATTTCCTTAATAGATAGTTATTTTCTCTGAAATTAAACAATTAATAAGCCAGCAGCTATGTGAATCATAAATTATTCATATTTATTTTGCCAATGAACATTAATCAATTATAAAGATATACAGAAATTAAGACCAAGAGAAACACTCAACCATGTCCTTTAATACTGAGACTCTGCTAACCCAGTCTCTTTGAACATATTTGATTTGTGTAATAACATCAATATGCGCAGCTATGCTTGCTGCCCAAGTTCCCAACAAAATAGCCAATTTATGAGTATACATATGCTGTCAACCGGTTACAAGGAATACGCATCACAATTCTGTAGTCTTTAACTAAAAGGGCTTCCTAGAATTTGTTCAAATGATTGTACCTCATCAAATATTTAGTATTAACTCTCTCGGCTTCCCAAAGAATTGGAAGCACACTGACAAACATCTTTAGAATTCTGTCATAGTTTGAATACCAATAACTTTATACCAATACATATAAAATCATAATGACCACAAAGGTAAAACATCCACATGGACAATTGCCCAAGGCAGTCAGTTGTGATGCAATGTGTCATTAACAGACACAGGCTCAGTAACAAACTCACAGCATACAATCATCTACTTAGAAGCTTTAATATGCTTATTCCCAACTCATATGATTTCTAGATTAAGCCAGGACCCATCCTGATTAAGTTTTTTTAATTGGTTGAGGGAAGAACTACAGTTTCTAGACTTCATTGTTACCAAAAAAGTAAACCCATAAAATAAGAACAGTATGTGAATGGCAAACAGGAGCTTGAGTGGAGGAAATGGAGTTAATCTGAGTAAGAAAATTAAAATAGCCATTTGTGCAATAGCTGTCAATCAAACATTAGTGTCAAGTGTTACCTAGAAATAGGCTTGAAACTGTTCTTTGGTTGATGCTCTATAGAAATAACATGCTTGCCCTGACCGGTTTGGCTCAGTGGGTAGAGCGATGACCTGTGGACTGAAGGGTCCCTGGTTCAATTCAGGTCAAAGGCATATACTTTGGTTGAGGCACATCCCCAGGTGGGGGGTGTGCAGGAGGTGGCTAATCAATGTTTCTCTCTCATAGATGTTTCTAACTCTCTGTCCCTCACCCTTCCTCTCTGTAAAAAAATAATGGAAAAAAAAAAAAGAAAGAAATGACATGTTTCTTTAAAATAGGAAAGGGCCAACGATAGGTTTCCCTGGTTCCTGGGAAGCTAGAGGAAATGGAGAAACTGGGTCTGTAATTTGGGAAATTAGGGACATCCGAGTCTTTAGTTATAATTATTTTTATTTACTGAGCCTTTTGTGCATTATAAAGATACGGCACCTTTTCCTGGACCTGATGTGGTGTGTGTGTGGTCAGCTCAACCATATAGGCAGAGAAGTATTCCAAAATGCCTCTCTAAGGATCAAGGAGGACAGCTGTACTTAGGTACTCAAAAAGGGTCACTGGCAGTAGTTCTCATCCAGTAGGTGTAACATTGTAAAGCCCTAAAACTCACATGCTCTGCTTGAAAATCACTAACTACATGTTGGCACTTTCTTACAAAACCAATCAACAGACACATACAGAGTCCCTAATACACACTAGCATTGTGCTAAGTGCTATGAAATATAAAAACAAAATCAGATGCAATTACTATAATATACAGAAGCCTGCGGGTTCATGAAGGAATTAATTTATATTAATGAAAATAACACTCTACCAAAGGATAGCGGACATGCAATAAGAGATGTTACTGAGCAAAGCTGCCCAACCTCACACAGGTGGGCCTCTTCCGTGATCACCAGCATGGTCACTAGGCTAGAAATTCGGACCCTCAGACTCCACTCCAGACCTCCTGAGTTGGAATCTGCATTGGGGCAGCTACCCGGATCTTGTGGTTACTAAGCACACTCATGTTTGAGAACCTTCTATTAGATGTTTTCATTACAAAAAATAGTATTTAAATCAATCACTAAACTAATGGTTTGGCTAAGAAAGGTGAAAAAAAATCAGACCAGGAAATTTTAGGTCAGTGAGAACAAAAGCATAACGTCCGGGGGCCTAAGATGTGTCCCAGGAAGTCTTCAGCCTGACAGCTTAGCTAGGCATAGAATTGTCTTCTGAGAATGGCGAAAGCTAGGTCTTGAAATGTAGACTAAGTCCATGTAAGAGATGGCCTGAGAGCCAGCTGAGGGAGTCTCTGAGTGTATGTAAGCAGGCCAGTGCTTTTGTGACAAATGTGATTCGCTACTTGGATTCCATCCTTCAGAACTGAAACGCATGCCCTTTGCTGCGTTGAGTGTTGGCTTTTACTCAAGAATACGTATCTGAGACTGGCAGGAAGGGGTCTCAATCCAGTGTCCGTCTCTTTTCCAAATTCTCATACCACCTCCCTGGGGACTGAGGAGAGTTTCTGAATTGCTTCATTCATTACCCAAAATAGCTTTGATTCTGCTAAGTATCTGAAATACAGCATAACCGCTATTACATAAGTTTCTAAAAATTGCATAGTAAAGGACCAATATATACTAGTTCATGATAAGATTTCTTAATAAGTGGGTAAACATGACTAAGTACTCTCAGAATTCTTTGGCAATATCTTTGCATCTTTAACAGGTCTGTCCCCTAGAGATTACAGAAAGTAATTCTACACATTTTCCAAGCAGCATCTCATCCTTTCTGGAAAGTTCACCTTCCCACTGTCCTTCTGTATAACATGCAGTTCCTCTACACCCTCCAGTTCCACTGCAAAATTCTTCCTAATAGAAGGATGAGTAAAACAACTTTTGTTTGCTTGCATTTCTACCTGTTTTGGTAGGCAACCCACAGATATTTCACTGAAAAAGTTTAGTCACCCATCATGATAAGGAGAAGATACAGACAGACATAGTATCTTCAAGTGGGTACCATCCGTTTTTTAACATAACACAGCAGGCGGTAAAACGCAAAAATCTCAGTTGAGGTCTCAGCCACTAGATGCCGCCGATGGGTCTGGAGGCCTAGGAAGTGAATTCTATGGAACTATAAAGGCTTACATCTTGGAAAATAGTAAAATGCTGTTACTATGGTGACCAGCTGAGATTATGGATAATGAGAGGACCATGTTTTCCACTCTCTAAGGAGCTATTGTTCTCCACATATTGCTCTGTGCTGAACATTACTGACCTTCAAAATGTATCAAAATCATTGGTACTTTCCTTTTAAAAATAAAAGGATATTTCATTCAGGACTTTTGTGTGAGTGAGAAGCTGTATACATCAATTATTCATACACACACACTCAAAATATGGAAAGGACCCATTTTGCAATGCATTTTTCTTATTTACTTCCAGAGGAGTGATAAATGGTCTTAACAATGCATGATGTCATGGTCTCTACAACTTTATAGGTTTCCAAGTTCTCTAAAATTCTTCGTCTATAAAAATAGAGGAATTAAAGAAACCAACTCAATACTTATCAGTCTATAAAATGGCCCTACATATCTGGCTAGAAATAATTGCAGGCAAGAGCATGTTTGCAGTGGAGCAAGGGTAGAGAAATCTCCAGTTTAGTAGGAGAATACAGTCAAATAAACCCAGTCATTTTTCTCTTAAAGCTAGCATCGGACAGGAAAACAGAGTCACAGGAAAATAGAAATATTTTCAGTGAAACAGTTTGGTACAGGTGTTAAATGATGTTGAAAGGATAAATGATGCTTATTTTTTATTAATTGTCAATTATTAAGGATTTTTTAATATCACTAGTCCAATCAAAGGTCTGTGAAATAAAGGTTATGTTTATATATCTTTAGAAAATTAAATGTAAGGAAAATGTTCAATGGATCTTGTGATGGTCTAGAAGACTATTTTACCAATAAAAGTTCCCCCAAAATAATTACTCAAATATGCATAGCCCAAGGAAATAAAAATTAATTAATATACTTCAGAATTCAAGCAAGGGAAGAATTAATGGCCAACTCTTTCATGTCAAAAGACTTTACATAATAAGTAATGAGTTTGAAAAGTAATAAGTATGTCATTTTTCATAATATATGATGGTTTCTCATTATCCAAGAAAACTCCACCCGGACATTCCTTTCAGAAACTATCACCGAGCTGCTTAAACCTGAAGTGGATCTGATCTGCTATCTCCAAGGGGCTAGTCTCCGAAGGCATTAGATGATTCATAGACATCGCCGTAACACCGTATGTGCTTCTGAATAATAGTTGCACCTTTTAAAAACAGATAGAGCTGATGGGAAATGCCTGGAAATAAATGCCCAGGGACATTGTTAAAATGCTAACCTGGTGTTTGAGGTAGAGTTTCCCAAAATACAGGAAATTCTCAAAGTGCAAGTTTGTGGCCACCCCTATGCAGCTAGCTGTCCCTCCCGTGAAAATGTATTGGAGACACGCCAGGGACTGAAAACAGTGAGGGGATGTACCCCTCAGCATATGTTACTCTCTGTGTTACTTTCTCAGAGCTGCCTTAACAAAGTATCACAGCCCGGCCAGTGTGGTTCAGTGCTTGAGCATCGTCCTATGAACTGGGAGGTCACGGTTCAACTCCCAGTCAGGGCCCATGCCTGGGCTGTGGACTCCATCCCCAGTGAAGGGGCATGAAAGAGGAAGTCAATCAATGATTCTTTCTCATCATTGATGAGACCTTTCTTAGATATGATAGAGGCCTGGTGCATGGGTTGGGACCAGCTGGTTTGCCTGAAGGATGTCCCAGATCAGGGTGGGGGTTCCCTTGGGACATGGGGTGGCCTGCGCTAGGTGCCTGGTATCTGGGGTTTATTTGTCTTCTACAATTGAAACTTTGTAGCCTAGAGTGGACCCAAGCCTCCTGCTCACTTTGTGGGGGCTGAAGCTTTTTCCGTTGGGATTTATCGATATGTATCTTCTATAATTGAAACTTATTAGCCTTAAGCAGAGGCCTGGGCCAGCCATGGTTTTCAGAAAGCTCGGCTCTCTCTATTGCCTGGGGCAACCCTAGCCTCCTGCTCTTCCAGCTTCGTGGCTGCTGCCATTTCTGTTTGGATTTATTTATCTTCTATCATTAAAACTTGGTTGTGGGCACATCCCGGTGGTGGGAGGCGGGGTGCAGGAGGCAACTGGTCGATGTTTCTCCCTCATCGATGTTTCTCGCTCTCTATCCCTCTCTCTTCCTCTCTGTAAAAAAAAATCAATAACATATATTTTTAAAAAAGAAAGTATAAGAAACAGTAAAACACAATTTGTTGACAAATAGATTTCCAATTATTACTTTGCTCAGGTAACTCTGTGTTCATTAGTTCACATAATATTCTCATATTTAATATTTTTATATGATCATAGAAGAAATACTTGCTTGGTGTGAAGTAAAAGGAGAAATTAAATTTCCATTACATGTTAGTAAGAAAATTTACAGTTTAGCTCTGCTACAACCAGAATTGTTACTATTCCAAAAATAAATGTTTATAGAATGAAAACTAAATACACAAATGGAAATAATCAAGTCAAGTTTATTTCCATTTTAGTAGAATTTTTTTAAATCACTTTTTAATTAGTTTGTTTTTAAAGATGTTAGAAACTCAAAAGAAGTCCTTGTTGATTAAAGATAAGAATTTGGTAGTAATTTTGTTTGGTGAAATTATATTAGTATATAAAAGAAGTGTTATATTCTTTTGCATTTCCCTATTACAGAATGGGGGGAAATATTTTTTTACTGAAAAAAATGTCCCTTCACCAAAACCAGTTTGGCTCAGTGGATAGAGCATTGGCCTGCAGACTGAAAGGTCCCAGGTTTGATTCTGGTCAAGGGCATGTACCTTGGTTGTGGGCACATCCCCAGTGGGAGATGTGCAGGAGGCAGCTGATTGATGTTTCTCTCTCATTGATGTTTCTAGCTCTCTGTTCCTCTCCCTTCCTCTCTGTAAAAAATCAATAAAATATATTCTAAATATATATATATTAATATACAATATATATATATATATATATATATATATATATATATATATATATATCCTTGAGAGTTCTACTCAAGATAGCAAGCAAATGTACTTTGATATGTACACTGTGCCCCAAATACAGAGTAATGATTGATAAACTATATAAAGCGAAAAGGGAAAATTTGCCCAGGCCTAAAACTGAGATAGGCATTTCTGTAACCCAGTTCCAGCAGGGCCAGGACCACAGCCCAGGGCAGCGGGCACCTGCCCAGAGCAGACACAGTGGCAGCTTCTGCCCCGTCCATGGCTCAGACAAGAATAGAAACTCGGAAACAGAGCCATGAGTATAGAGGAACTGGATGTGCGATTACGATGACCACACGAGCCAGTTGGTACAGGAATGGAAATCCCAGTTTATAACTGCTCTCTCGGTTTATTTTTTCAATGATTTCCAATGGTTGCACTAAATCATGTAAAAATATAATATCTCTTGTGCTCCTAGAATCACCCACGGTCTGTCCAGTGTTGTGTGTGATTTGAGTGTAAGGAATTGAGTTGCTAGCTTTGCCTGATCCTTCCCAGATACAGTGTGACTCATAACATGTTCTAGGAAAGCATGCAAGGTATTTACTGACCAGGGTGCTCTGAGAGGAGAAGCTGAGGGCTCCTTCCCAGCTCCAAGGGTGGTGAGAGAAGTATTTGATGCCAAGTGTTCTTTCAAATCACTCACATGCCAGCCAGCTTTGCCATAACTTTTTTTTTTTCCTACAATGTGCACCAGGCTGCCAGAACACCAGTTGGCGGACCATGCCTTTGCCTCACAAATCCCGGCAAAGCTGCCAGTCAATGTGGTCTTTGGGAATAGTGCGACATCACGGCATGTGTTTATAAAATGCGGAATCAGGTAAGCGGTTGTACTGTAAACTCCTTAGATATGAGTTGCAATGAATTTATCTCAACATTCGTTGATCTCTTGGTTGTACCGTAGTCATCAAAAGAAAGCAAACAGGTAGTAAAAGCTTCTAGACTTATCGATAGATAATGATAAAGATGGTGATGATATTATCTTTAAAGACCAAATCAAGAAGGTGGTTAAAAAAATTTTTTTTTAAAGAGCACATTGATTAGGTTTAGGATAGCATTTTCTCTCTTAAGTTAAATGACTCTGTGAGTTTTCACTTATAAAACAGAGATAAGATATTATATGTCTTTCTAAAACGACATTTTCCGATCCATTGTCTTCTCTGAGCTCCCATAAAAAGATCCCAAAAGGCATTGTGGGCCAATGTTGACAGGGGCGCTACTGTGGCTTGAGATTTCTTAAGAATATTATCTATTTGGGAGATGGGCTTTTTTTTTTATTAACTTCCGTGAATCTGTACAGAATCACTTTTCTGAAACAGCAGACTTTTGGCTCTGTCCCACCTGACAACTGCTTTGTCCACGCCACACTAAAAATAGGCCTTTCTATAACGGAAATGTTGAGACATTGACTAAGGCAACGTGAATGAGCGCCGCTGTAATAAGGATTTCTCATCAACTCTTGGTTTATGTTCTATTAACATATGAAAAAGCCGTTTAAGCATTAAAATTAATACATCATAAAAACAATGGCCATGGCTCATACAAAATATAGTTTTATTTGAATCACAACCGTTCGCCATAGCGATGAATACCCCCCCCCATTCAAATTGCTATCATGAATATTGTATAGAACGAGAAGAATAAACTAAAAGTAAAATTAGAATCCTGCTTTATAAATTATAATATGTCAGGCTAACAAATGGTCGGCTTGTCATATTGAGCAACTAAATGTCTAAATGATCATTCAGCACTCAGAGCGCCGGGGAGAAGGGGGGAAAAAAAAAACACAGGCTTTGTTGCTTCTGAAGCAGTTGCCCGATTTTTCATACTGTCATTCTGCTCTATTAGCAAAGCCTAACACAATTAGGTATGAATATGCAGTAATAACATGCAAATTGTTCCCTCACAATTGCCCTGAGGCGGCAGCAGCAGCCTCAGCCTCTCGAAAGCTTGATTCCTTCTACATCATTACAGGCTTGGCATAATTCATCAGAATAATAAAAAAAAGAAAGAAAGAAAGAAAAAATCCCCATCCCTCCGCCTTCCCGCATGTGGCATGCATGCTAGTGGATTCACCGGGAGCTGTTAACCACTCTCCCTCGATGGGTTTGTTAGCGGCTGCGCTGTCCCCAGCTCCCTGCCACTCCGCCACTTGTACACGCTTCCCCTGGGTGATGTTAGACACTACATTTGAGCCTGCCAGAACAATTAACCCTCCTGTTAATTAGAACGAAATGTCAGGCGCACAGATGGTACAAGCTGGCACCCTGCCACCCAGCCAACTGCTGCGGAGAGCAGCCACCCCGCCGCTGACAGCTGCTCAGCCACGTCCCTGCACCAGCAGATGTCAAAACTTCCCAGCTGAGCAAGGGTGAGGGGAGCCAGGAGGAGGGGCCTGGCACCCCCAGCGGTGATGATGACTGTTTTACTGCCATTGTCTCCATTACCTGTTGTCATCCCGCCCCAATCAAGAGCCAGTCTGCAAGCAAGCAGCAGAGAGACGAGAATGGAAAATAACGATGCTAATCATCATAACATAAATAAACACAATATGGCTATCCTTCAGGGCGAGCATAAAGCCAGGCACAGGGCAGCAAGCAGAACCCCTGAGCTTGTCACCAAAGTTGTTCTCCCTGAGCTGAGTGACATCTTTTGACGGGTATTTTTTTTCAAAGAGGGGAGAAAAAATGCTAACCTTCTCAAATCAGGTCAATGGAAAGGGCATGGAACATGGTCTCTCTGATCTTCGGGCAGATGTTCTCCTTTTTTTTTTTTTTTAGAATTCACACCCAGGGTAAAAGCATTCCTGTTTTTCCTGGTGTCTTCTGTTGTTTTGTGTGTATACATGTAATTTAGGAGAGACAGTTTGTGTTTTCCTACATCCTCATACACACCGAGGCAGTGGCTAAAGAGAGGTAACATTATCCATAGGAAATCCCAAACTAAAGGAAAGTCTCATTAGATGAGAAAATCACAATTAGATACTATTTTTGGTTAGAAAGCAGCCTTAGAATTCTGGTAATTTGTGATAATCTGTGGCCAAAAGAGATTAGTGATCTTTTCAGGAATTAGTTGGAAACATAAGTTATTGCTGTACAGAGGAGGACTGGATCAAAAAGCCTTAGTACTGTTTTTTGTTGTTTTGTTTTGTTTTGTTTTGTTTTACTTTGGAAAACAACCATTTTGTGTCTGTTGTTATTAAACATGGAAAGTGTGGAAGTGGGAAAGAAACCCCCTTTCAATTACACTGTTTGAGTCATTCCCTTTAACAGCATGAACGCAGGTGCCCATTAGAACTTAAGTACCACAGGAAATATGCCACAGAATTTAAAATTCATGTTTCTGCTATTTATACTTCAATCAGACACCGTTTGTTGATAAATTATTCATTCGGTATTACATAAGTATGCATATATACAGGAGAAAAACATATGAAAGCTTTGAGTATTCAAAAGGAGTTAAAATCACATTCATGCCTGCCACTCCCAGTAATTAGGTATAATAATCATAATACTGTCAATGGGGGGAAAGGAGGACATCTGTAATACTTTCAGCAATAAAGATAAATTTTAAAATAATAATCATAATCATAATACTAACAGATCTATGGGCCAAGTATTAGTTAGGGTTTTGTTTTTTTGTCATGCATAACCAAAATTAACTTATACCAGCAGGAGATGATTCAGAGAGCTATGGGGTAGTTCAGAGTACATGATACGTATTTTCTTTACGCTGAAGCACTGACTTGGAAAATACAGAGACAGCTTAGGGAACTGGATGACAGAAACAATGGAACATATCCATAGCACAAAGATTGATCAGCTCAAATTATTCCTACTTCTAAGAATTTTAGAATTCAATTATCCTCCTTGGTTGACATGCCCAAGCTAAGGTTGTGCACGGCAACTTAAGGGTTTGCACAACACGAAAACAAATGATTAGGCTGTTATTATCAGAAGAAGGACAAGTGGATTCCAATTACTGCTGCTGTGTCAGATACAATAGTGACAGAGGTGACCAATACCCTGCGACATCAATACTAAAGGACTCCATGAATGGATTCGATGCAAGCTTGTTTAATACTACTGAGATGCCTACAAGCAAGGGGATGAGGAGGCATTCCAGGGATGAAGTTGAGAATAAATAATATCTTGCCCTGGTGATAGGAAGCCTGGCTGATTTGAGCATTGAATGTCTCACCAGAACAGGCCAATACCATTCATAATGACAGTGACACTATCCTTGCTGTAACTTCTACTAATTGCTTCTGCTGAGTACGAGGTTTCTATAGCATTTTACTGTTATGAAATACTTTCTCAGCAGAGGCTCCTTTGAGTCTTCCATAGTTCTCTATTACCCATATTTAGTGACATGTACATAAAAAGAAGCAGGTGGCAGGTTACAGACACATTAGAGTCAATAAATGAAAAGACTGTCACTAACACAAGAAGAATTCAGCATTTCTCAGAGGCAGATTTCTGGAAAACTGAAATTCTTTCTTAGCTGGTATTGTTTTTCTAACAGCAAAATAAAGAAAATCTTTTAAATATTACTTCTTATTTTATTATTTTTCCCCAAAAACATTCTTTGAGAAATTAGCAAATCCCAGGCTCAAATCTAGATACCAGGAGTAGTGAGGAAAACAAGACATAGTAGGCCCTCCCCCAAAAAACCTTATAATCTGCCCTGACTGGTTTGGCTCAGTGAGTAGAGTGTTGGCCCTCAGACTGAAGGGTTCCAGGTTCAATTCCCATCAAGGGTGTGTACCTAAGTTGCAGGCTCAGTCACTTGCTCTGATCAGGGCTCATGCAGGGGGCAACCAATAATGTGTCTCTCTCAGATGGATGTTTCTGTCTCTTCCAATCCTCTCTCTAAAAATCAATGGAAAAATATCCTCTAGTGAGGAATAGCCAAAAAAACAAAAAAAACAAACAAACTACAATCTAATATGGAGAGGCAGTGCTATACACATTTGTGAAAATCATTCATAACTATTAGAACAGAGATGGGATGCAGTATCACATGACTCAAGAAGGTAGTGGTCAGGTCATACACAGGGGCCATCAAAAAGAGCTCCTGAGCCCTAGCGGTTTTGCTCAGTGGATAGAGGGTCAGCCTTGGGACTGAAGGTCCCAGGATCCCTTGCAGTTAAGGGCACATGCCCTGGGTTGTGTCTCAATACCCAGTAGGGGGCGTGCAAGAGGTAGCCAATCAGTGATTCTCATCATTGATGTGTCTATCTCTCCCTTGCCCTTCCTCTCTGAAATCAATAACAATATTTAAGAAAAAAGGAAAAGCTCCTGAGAGTGACATGACTGTCAATATATTTGAAAATCAGTGTTTCAAAAATTCACAAAATATCATGGTATGCAAAAGAGGACAAGAAAGACATTTATAAATTAAAATAAATACAAAAACTTATAAAAATCTATATCTGCTTTTAAAATGCACACACAATACATTAAGCAAAACAATGAAATTTTTGTGGTTTGAACACCTCTCTTTGAAAATAAAATGTAAAAACTAGGATGCTACTAAATTCAGTATAGGTGTTCAATTGGAAAATGTCTCTATTTCAACCACATGTTGAGTATCTAATGACATATTAAGAATGCACTACATATAATATCTGCAGAAATTCCAATACTGAAAAATGAAATGCATATTAAATTTATTTATTTATTTATTTATTAAATATATTTTATTGATTTTTCACAGAGAGGAAGGGAGAGGGATAGAGAGCTAGAAACATCGATGAGAGAGATACATCGGCCAGCTGCCTCCTGCACACCCCCCACTGGGGATGTGCCCGCAACCAATGTACGTGCCCTTGACTGGAATCGAACCTGGGACCTTCAGTCCTCAGACCAATGCTCTACCACTGAGCCAAACCGGTTTCGGTGCATATTAAATTTAGATTATAGGCCTGGTTAAAATCCTTTTGATTATTTTGTTGAACACAAAATGAAAATAGCACTTGTCAATTCAAAGTTAGAGTGTATGTAGGTGCATAGATAATTGTATAATTTTACTCTCTGTATTAGAATGTTGAATAAAATTAATCATTTTATATTTATGTACATATATATTTAATTTTCTAGAAAAATGTACAACTACAATGTGGCCATTCTCTGTTTTATGCCATCAATTTAAAATAATTCACAAAAGGTTACTTTGGATATAAATACATGAGATATTAGAGTGTTGGACACATTTAAACTCATAACCACATAGCTAATTCAAGTAAAATCATTCAACCTCAATCAGAAATAAGATAACATTTTTTTTTTCTGGAACTCCTGTTTTGGTTGCTTTTCCATTATTCAACTCTCTTTTACAACCCAAGGTTTATTCTAATTATCTACACTCTTTGGCAAACAGATTGGAATTTTCAACTTTCATCTTTCATATCTTACCAGTATAAAATCTGTGTTTTGTCCAAGGTTTAAATACACAAGTGAAATTCATTAGTTCTAGCAATGAATGATGCCTCTCCATTTTATGGTGTTTTGGAGTAATACTGCTTTACCACACCAGTGGACTCTTGCCTCCTTTCCTTGTCCTGTCGCTGGCCAGAAGTGGGCTGCCTGTTATGGATGGTGTTAAATTAGAAAGGGCATTCGTCTTTGGTTGTGATCTTGAGTTGGTCTTCACTCTGCTATGCAAGACTGCAGTAAGGACATTAGTTCTGACTCTAAGAAGATTCTTGGCATCTCTTTTCTATGGGACCGCTTTCCTACCCAAAACATTATTCCCCAGAATACCTAAAAATTTAATTTAAACGTTGTTTCATGAAAACATAATTTTATTTGGTCACATTGTTTAACTAGAGAATTGTTCTATTAAAAATGTTTTCTATGTGAACATTTCCATGAGGATTAAAATATTATGGCTAGTGGAAAAATAGAGCAATGTAATTGGAGAGGTTGGGGCAGATTAGCTATTGCTTAGCTCAAACTTGAAGCTATTTGCCTAAAATCACAAAGCCCAACAACGTCATAATTGCATATTCAATCAAAGTCTTCTCCTGAAGTTCCATGTGATGATAATAATAATAATAAATAATACCTTTGTGAGTGCTCACCTGGAATTGCCAGTGCTCTGAGCTAAGTCCTCATCTCATAATATTAATAGGATGACCTGCATAACTGTTTTCATTCTGAGTTGAGCAGGAGTAAGTAGCCTTTAAACTCTGTTTCAGGAAATGAGAACAAGGACAAGAGAATGGATTGATCCTACTTCCAATGAGAGGAGCTTCTTGCTACCGTGTTTCCCCGAAAATAAGACAGTGTCTTATATTAATTTTTGTTCTCAAAGATGCGCTAGATCTTATTTTCAGGGGATGTCTTATTTTTCCATGCGCTAGGTCTTATTTTCCTAGGATGTCTTACTTTCGGGGAAACACGGTAGATATTAGGATTTCACCTAAGATTTAAGAACATCCTATGTAGTAATAAAAGGCTAACATACAAATTGTCCTTTTGACTGGGAGTTCAACACAGGATTCAACTGGGAGTTGGATCAGGGGCCGGGGCTGGCTTGCAAACCGCCTGCTACCCCTCCCCCTGACCAGCTCAGCCCATGCTTCAATTTGTGCACCAGGCCTCTAGTTCTTTATAAGACTCTTTTAATGTGTCTATTGATACCTTGTATCCCTCCCCTCCACCACCAAGGAAATCCAGTGCAGGTTTTCTATGTGATAAAATATTATTAGAATCAATGGCTTGAAAGCAGTGTTCCATAAGATTCTCATTATATGTTAAAAGTTCTCAACAACCTGTAATATTACTTACACATATATTTCATTTTTAAAAATTACCTATAATCTTTATTAGTTATCACTTTATAAAATTCACAATTATTTCAAATGTTTGAAAGCAATAGGAAGGGATAATCTATATTTAGACTGCTGCCCCCATCCATCCAGTTAGTCTAGATATGGTAGTTCACTTTATTTTAAAATAAGATTTATTATGCTTCTCATTCTCTTGAGCATGCTCACTCCCCATCCCGCGAGACAAAGATCTCCTTCCAGCCTCCAAAATTCAGTTGAATGCCACCTCCTTTACAAAGCCTTCGCAAATTACACTTCTAGAAGTCATTGGTCCTTCCTTAAATTTTAATTGTTATTTGAGATTCTCTAAGATTCCTCTCATATCATTTGAGATTAGAGTTTTTTGTGTCCATGTCTTATCTTTCTTCCCAGATGAGAAGAGCTTTGGACCAGAACCCCATAGTCTGTATCAAAGAACCAACGATAACCGCACCTCATGTAAATTCTCCATGAATATGTGTTTATTTTGGAATATATGAATGTATGATGAGTGGAAACCATGGGGAACATGCAGAGAAGAAATAAAAGCTAGTTTCTGAAGGAGCTGGAAAAAGTGCCTCCAGACTCAGTCTCCTTTGCCTCACAGTCAAATCACTAAAGATTATTCCCAAAGTCAAACTTTCACCTATCATAATATTTAGCTACATGAAAATAATCTCCAATGTAGTTATACTTTAGAAATAACAAATAAACTTGCATGTATTCAAAATAAAATTAAAGAGACAGATATTGCTTTCACAGTACCTCACACTATGGTAGAGGGAAGAAACAGGTTTTCCATCAATCAATCAACCATACTATTAAAATTTTGGTAAATAATGGAAAAAGAAGAAACATCTGGGTGAGCACTGAGGGAAAGGATATGTTATAGCCTGCAGAGTCGGAGAAGGCTTCTTCCAGAACTTCTGATAGGAGCTTTGTTTTGAAGAATTTATCAGCAGGTTCTCTAAAATGATCATTCTAATTTCTATAGATTTCTGAATGAATAATGAATGACTCAAAGTTGAAGAGTTCTGCATTGATTTTTATCTAACCTCTACTTTAGGATGTATTTTCTTCTCTCTAACAGAAAATAAATCAACTGTTGGAAAACATATATTAAACTAAATATGCATATTTTCATTACATTGTAGACCAGTTACCTAATTGGATTGCTTGTAATTTCATGGTGTTATTTATGAACAAGTGTCGAGTAGTCGCACTGGCATTTAAACCAAATAATTTTGCTGGGATGTTCTGATATATGAAGAGGAGGTTTAAGGTGCCTTATAACTACATGTGTAAGTACACCCTTACTGCTGACCTTACAAATGCACTTAGTATCTTATCCTTCACTAATGCTGTCCCTACTACCACAAGCAATTTATTCTGCCTCATGGTCCTCAAGTGCTCATAAATCAGCATTAGATCCCTTCTACCGAGTTGCTGATTTTAAGCCAGCACAGTAAGAAGGAGCATTTGGATTCAATGTACAATATCGGCACACATATTGATTTTAATTAGTCTAATTAGTTCATTACACTAAAAATCACACAGATCACTTATTACATCCATCCTAATGTCATATGATCAAGGATTTAATATGATAATTAAGTAGATCAATTATCACTCATAAGGGAAGTCATTAACAAGTGTAAACATTGTCAAGCTGAATACCATTACAAATTATGAAGTCATAGCTAAGACAATTTGCATATTCACACTAATATTATTTTATAGTCAATCTTTTTTAAATATGAATATACTTTTGTTTTAAATTTCTTTTTATGTGTCTTTTATGGCTATTTTAAGCTATGTAGAAGCTGGTTAACATGGTATTGGAGGTTTAAATACTTATGACACTATCTGGGGAATTCCAATGGCACTAATGTTGCAAAAAATTAATAATATTGGCTGAACCTGAATTCTGTTTAGATTCCTCTCTTCTCTTCACCTTGAAAACTAAGAATTTGTTCACTTTGGCAAGTGAGTGGTACTGGCTTGTATAACGATAAACAAACCGATGACAGTTCTTGAAATATTTGTGACCCTGGAGATAACATGTAGGCTAATCGATGTGATATTTTAAATCTTTAATTAAATAATAATAGCAACATAGAATTACGTTGAGCAAGGAACCAGATATCTGCAGAAAGATTTCAGATTACAAGACTACATACTCATTTATTAATGCCTTTTGCAGCTTTAACATTACCAAGACACTTTAAATAAAGGCAGCCAACTGTGCACCCCGATCCTAACCCAGTGCATGGCGATCTATCATTGTTATTGCTATCATTACCCTTTGCTTAGGGTCCCTTCCCTCTGTTTTAAATCCACTTGACAATAGTGCACATTCAAGCCATTCAGGATTTATTTTTCTGGAGAAAACTTGTAAGGTAGTGTATAAAATATTTCCCTGGTATCAGGATATCATATGATCTAATTGGCATTCCTCAAATGTTAAACTTCTCCAAAAAAGTAAAAAATAAAAAATAAATAAAAAATACTGCCTCCAGAATTCTCCTCAGAGAATTCTCAGACAAAAATGACAACTTGTTATTGAACAATGAGGGATATAAAAATCTCAATTCGCATTATAAATGTTACTGGGTGGAAAACTAGAGCTACTAACAAATAAAAATAAAATAAAATAAAATAGTTACCTAAAATTAAACACCTCGTTCTATTGTCAAGATAAGAAATCTGTGGATTCGTCACCGGTTCCTCCACTTCAGTTCATGTACCTCCTAGGCGTGATGTGAGGATTCAGTAAGTTAGTACTTATAAGGAGCCTAAAACAGTGCTTTGCAGGCACTCGGCTGTCGTCTGTTATTAGGGAGAGGCGGGTACTCACATGCTGCATCCTCTGGCATTCTCCTGGTGAGCAGCTGCCCAGAGCAGGCTGCAAGTCAGTGAGAGTGCAGTGCTTGTCCTTGTGTTTTGCTGTCTGCATGGGATGAGGCATATACTTCCGTGGTACAACTGTTTTTTAAACTATTTTATTGACTTTTTTGAGAGAGAGAGAGAGAGAGAGAGAGAGAGAGAGAGAGAGAGAGAGAGAGAGAGAGAGAAATATCCATGTTTGAGAGAGAAACATCCACCAGCTGCCTCCTGCACATCCCACCCCCTACTGCGGGATTGAGCCCACAATCCGGGCATGTGCCTGACCAGGAATTGAACAACCAGCTGACCTTTTGATGCACAGGGAGGTGCTCAACCAACTGAGACACAGCAGCAAGGCTGTGGTCTAACTCTTAGGCTATTCTTTTACCAGACACTCACCTCAATGCAGCCTTCTGATTGCCATTATATTTTACAAATTAAAATGATTTGCCTTTCCTCCACGTCTTCTTTGTGAGGAGAATAAGGTCAAGTTCACACTCCTTTTCATGGCTTCTTTCAGTCCTCCCCCATACCACCTTTCCATTCAAGATAATGGTCCTGCAGAGGTAGTTCCTAACAGGCATTTACCATAAGCCCCTGGTTGGCCCCATCCTGGGTGTGCTTCCTTCTGGCTTCCCCTGTTCCTCCCTCATCAGTCCCTCCTGATTCTTCACTCTCCACCTCAGCCATGTGCATTCTTTCCTTGGTTATGAGCAATATAATGCTGGTCAAGTTACTTGCTCCCTCTAAACTTTAACTTCTTCTGTGAAATGGATTAGTAAAGAGATGGTGAATATAACATGCATAGTCCAGCAGAAAACAGGTGCTCAGTTAATTGTAGGTACTATTGTTACTAACACTGCTGATAGTATGTCTAAAAAAATGAGAGCCTGCATTTTTCATCCAAGATACAATGGTATCTACTCTGGGATCAAAGCATTCGAGTTGTTGGGTAATAATAGTTCCCCAAGTCCTGAGTTAACAGGTTGGACAGGACCCTGGGCAAATGGAATCTGGGCCTTAAAATTCTGTCGCCAAAAGATACACTGGTTGCCTTGGAAGAAGGGCTTAACTGACAGTAAAGAGGCAACTCATATGGGGAGGGAGAAACAATTCCAGTGGCCAAAACAAGGTTGTCAACAGGTCATCCTGCAAAAATACCAAAAGCAAAAAGGAAGGGAAGTTATTGGAAACATTTAAATATAGCAAAAACCCCTATTCTTTTTTTTAAAATATATTTTATTGAGTTTTTTTACAGAGAGGAAGGGAGAGAGAGACAGAGAGCTAGAAACGTCGATAGAGAGAGAAACATCGACCAGCTGCCTCTTGCACACCCCTTACCGGGGATGTGCCCGCAACCAATGTACATGCCCTTGACCGAAATCGAACCTGGGACCTTTCAGTCCACAGACCGACGCTCTACCACTGAGCCAAACCGGTTTCATCAAACTCTATTCTTTTAAGAGCTATGAATACCCTAAGAGGGTTGAGGAACCTTTTTTCTGCCAAGGGCCATTTGGATACTTATAACATCACTCGAAGGCCGTACATAATTATCAACTTAAAAATTATCCTGCTCTATTTGGTCAAACATTTCATTAACTCACCCCCAATGCCTTGGCAAGGCCAGACCACATGATTTCACGGGCCTTATATGGCCCGCCGGCCTGGCATTCCCCACCCCTGCCAGGTCACTGCTTCATGATGCATAAGCAATGTACCTACAGATTAGTCTACTCAGCGAAAAGTCACAAGAGAAAGAGCACCTCTGCCTCCTTTCATGATCTGTCAAGCAAGCCCTCTGCCTCCTCTGTCAAGATCACAGTTTAGCTGTATTAGTCAGGGGGTCCTTTGTTTTTAATTCAGATAAGCTGATTGTTTGCTTTTGAAGTGGAGTGGAGAGACCTGTTGGCAAGCGGAGAGGAAGTCCCCGAGGAATACACGGAGGGAGCCCGCATCCCCAGCCCAGCACAGGCTGATTCCATCGCACCCACACACACAGCGCCTTAATTAATCCGTCATTAACATCAGAGCCGCGCTGCGCCTGCCACACCTGGCTTGACAGCTGGATTGAAAGCGCCGTTGACAGCTGGTGCTTATGCACTTGCTTGAAGTGTGGGGCTGATGATGGGCTTGCGGAGGGAGCTGGAGCCCTGCTGGGAAGTTGGATGTCTGATGAAGGTAATGGCAGCTAATGAGGATGTGTTTTGCTAGAGTTTGGGGGCTGGCATCACAACATTATGATAGAATGCGTGTATTTGCCGACTGAACACCTAACGTTGCTAAACATTGCAAATCCGTGTAAACATTTGGAAAGTTATGTGCTACGAAATAAGCTCCCACAGAGCATGGTTTTTAATTAGACGGCAAAATAGAATCACCACAGGTCCTCATGGCCTGGGGGTGAGTGGGTAAAATAGTTCATAAGTGTTCAGGCATTTCTCTTCCAGTGTTTGGCCCCACCATGCTCACTACTGAGTTGCTAAAGCACAGGGTATGGTTTTAATCCCAAATCACTTCTCCCTAACTCCATGGTCAACATTTATGTTTTAGGACCTTATTCAGGTATTTCTATCCCTCACAACTGCTAAGGATGATTAAGGCGCTTATTGTGGTGGGACAACTCCTACAGCTTATGAAGTTCAGAGGACTTCTGTTGACTACTGATGGAATATAATACAAAAGGGCTGCGTCAGTTTGTCTCCAAGATCAATAAACTGAGAGGGTGACTTTTCTCTTAAGTGTCCTTCTAGCTCCAGCTTTGCTCAGCAGCGAGGTCATTACTGGCTTCACATGCCTGTGGAATCAAGGTTCACGCCTTCAATGCACTTACATCCTCCCTCACATGGCTCTCTCTGACCAACCCAACCTGTCCCTCAGCCCAGACCTTAAGAGAACTAAATGGAATGCTTTAGCGTTCTCTCAAAACACACTGCCTTTGGAATGGTGTCTCTGTATCTTTGTCCACATTGTCCCAACCCATCTTCCTTGACTCAAGTCAAATATGACCTCTGGACTACGTTTGCTTCCTCTGGGCAACATAGAAGATTGTAACTAGCTTGAGCCATTACTATGAGTTTCTTAAAGGCCAACGGACTTGTCATATTTATCTTTTGCCAAGCATGCGCCAATCTGTGCTGTAGATACATTGTGAAGAATAGAACCAGTTCTCAATGTCAGGTAGTGTGGCTTCCCCTCCTCTCCACTCCTGTTGCAATATTCTACAGGCTGTGAGTAAGGGGGAGAGATTTTAAAATGTGGAAAGAAGAAAGCCAAATCCACTCCTTAAATTATATGTCGTTTATGGCCCTTTATCTTTAATAGCAGCTACCATTTTTGTTTTTATTAAGCACATTCATTACATTTTTAAGTATATCTCACACTCAATCAAGGAGATATACTTATTCCCATTTTACAAGAAAATGGGACTCAGAAAGAAAATTGAGTAACTTTTTTTTTTAAAGTCACACTGATAAAACATAGTAGAAAAAAAAAACATAGTAGAAGGTCAGTATTATAAAGCTCACATCTTTTTTGAACTGATAGTGTGTTTTAGAAACTATACTAGGCTCTTTTCCATAATGAGTCACTTAATCCTTCCAATTACCCCATGAAGGAGGTACAAATATAAATTTTACCAGTGAAGAACCTGGCAAATCATGAGAGTCAGTACTACATGCAAGATGGCAACTGGAAAGACTTAGATTTAAACTCGGTTCAGACTGTGTTCTTACCTACTGCTCTATAGCTGTTTCTGCATTTCTGGCACCAAGCTCAGACTTTTCAAGTTCTTGTGCCTCAGAAGGGCACTTGCACCACTGTGTTGTAGTGTATATGTGTGTGCCCATGTTTTAAGGGCATGAACTTGAGGGCATGAACTATGGCTTTCTCATCACTGTGTCTCATCATAGATCATATAGTGCAACCCCGATCCTAAAAAATTGGGGTTGTTAAATGTTCAAACAAAATCCCTTAAAATTATAAAAACAGATGAGAGTTCAGAAACAATTGTTATCAGTTGACTAAGTGCCTCAAAGAACATCTCTACTGGAAATTATCAGAAAGCCCTCTATTGCGTTTTATATTAATACTTACATTTCTATAACAATTGTTTTGCAATTGCTTACCTGTAGTGAAAGGCATATTTTAGATATATTAAAAGTACTGGTCATTTGACAGAGCTTGAACACTCAGTCAAAATGCATGTCAGATAAATGCTGGATGAGAAAATGTTACTGTTGAATTAATGATTCAAATACTCAATAGATGAGGAGTCATTTATGGAATTGTGCATATCCAGTTAAGGAGAACCACCTGTGTCAGAAAACCTTGTATTCTGCACATCACTCAATACAGAATATTTTACACACAAAGATAAATGAAATGAATGTTTGTTTACTCTGTATTGAAGTTGGTAAAACATTGCATAAGACCATTTCCTCCATACTGTTTTCTGCAGTGGATCACTTTTTAATGGCACATACTGTACATTTATGGACCACAGATCTTCCAGTCTCTATATCCCATATGTCTTTCTTTTGAAATATACGTTGGGAAAACCATCAACATGTACATGTGACCTTGTCAGGGATGGCAATCTACAACTCAGTAATACTACTGTAAGGGTAATAATACATTTTTTAAAAAAGATTAAAGTGTATAGAGCTTTAATATAAAAATGTTATTATATTTAAATGAACTCTATGAAATGTCTATTTGACAGAGGAAGATACTGAGGTTCAGAGAGGTAAAATGAGTACTCATATGTGGCAGGTTGATTCTTCAGCCTAGTTCATTTGATGTCAAATTCTCATTATGCAACACCGTGACTGCCTAGAAATAGATTTGTAATTAAGTAACTCCCATAACTGCAAATAATTATCTATCAGCTGCCTGTCAAATCTTAGATTTTGCATTTGTTGAACTCCTGTGCTCGAGTGGGAGAGCAAGGGTGCCTGAAGGTGATGTCTGTATGCAGCACAAGTTAAAAGACCAGGGAGAATCTTGCTGACAAAAAGTCAATAAGAATGAAACAGGACTAATTCAGGAAAATAAAGGAGTCACTTTCCACAATACTTGAAAAAATAATAAACTGCCCTCAAGGATGTCGTTGGATCTTTAGTACTAAAGTTTCAATTGTGAAAACTATTTTTAGAATGTAATTAGCATGTCATCGGGACATTTCGATCATGACCAAGAGTTCATTGTAGACTATACAGAGCACAGACAAGAGAAATTTGGATTTTTTTTTTCTTTCAACAAAAATATAGATCATCTAACTGATTAAAGTTTTAAGCAAAAAGAAAATCTTTAACAAATAAATAAAACACATCCTGGATCATTTAAACAATGCCTCGCATAGTGTATCTTCTGCATGGTTTCCATCAGTGTACTAGGTATTTAAGTATATGATAAATTAATTAAGAATGTTTATTGCAAACTATGCCCAAAATATACATTAATCTTAAAATATTGATATATATATCTTATATTTTTCTTTGAGTGCTGAAATTTTAAAGAAAATTTTCACACAAAGGAAAAAATGGGATTCTATCAAATAAAAAAGGAAAAGATAAAAATTGGGCAACATAGCCGGGACCGGATTGGCTCAGTGGATAGAGTGTCAGCCTGCAGACTGAAAGGTCCTGGGTTCGGTTCCGGTCAAGGGCATGTACCTTGGTTGCGGGCACATCCACAGTGGGGCATGTGCAGGAGGCAGTTGATTGATGATTCTCTCTCATTGATGTTTCTAACTCCCTATCCCTCTCTCTTCCTCTCTCTGAAAAATCAATAAAATATATATTTTTTTAAAAAATTGGGCAACACATTAATATTTTATTTGCAGGAAGGAAGTATATCATCCATTACAAATCTATTTGCCCACAATCAGATAGTCTTTTTCTCCCTCACAATACATAGCTTTCTTCCTTCCTTCATTTATTCATATTAAACCAGCATTTTCTAATAAAACAAAAGGAATTTATTAAAAAAAAAAAAAAAAAAAGAGAGCATTTTTGGCATTTTGGCAATTGACTCTAACAGGACTGTAAATATCTACTAAGGCAATAAAAGAATCATAATAACAAGTTTCTATCATCACAACCAACATATTCGGAATGTTTTGAAAGTACCCTGTGATGGATGACTTGGAGATGTAAACCAAAACCTCCAATTTTTGTTTGCTTATGTTATTACAACTTAAATATATTTTTAAAGGCAAACGTATAATTTCACATGAGCTAAGGACATGAACAAACATTGTGCAGAATCAAAAGAAAAGAATATAAACAGCAAATGAAATAATGTTGAACCTCAACTAAGTTTTGGGGACCGCAGAACCCAGGCTGATCTTAGAGGAAGGATCTCACGCATCTTTCTGCTTAAGAATGTTGCTTTTTCTGTGATTCTGCTGCCAAATAGTGCCATCCCCTTGTCTCTCATTTCAATATTGCAAATCCTAGGGAAATCTCTGGCCCAGGCTCTCTCAGATATGCACCTGGGCAGCTAAGCTCCTTCAGAGAGGCAAGGTGATGCAGGCATTTTTCAGGGGGCTGAAAACACCCCTACAAACATGATGGGCAGTTCCACATGAATAGAGAGTGCTAAATAGACAACTCCCTCTAAAAACTCACTATAATTAATTATGTAGACATCTTTGGCTCCATCTGCTTACCTTTGTAGAATAGTATAGCAGCAGAAGATTACTTAGTCAAAGGATATGTTTAATCCCCTTCAGAGTATTGCCAATTCCCTTTGCAGAAAATCTGTTATAGGAGCACCTCTCCCCAACCCCCACTCCCACACCCCAACACTGACTGAGACTCTCTTTCATCACACCCTGGCCAACAATAAATATTATAATTTAGGAAAAGAAGCAATTTCAATTTGACAGGTTAAAAAATGATAGCCATTATCTTAACTTTAAATTTATGAATGTTGGATGCCCCACAATCTTCCAATAAATTCTTCTACACCTCTCTCTCCCGCTTTGGCCTTAGGCAAGCTCAAGTTGATTTCCTATACACAAATGAAATTTGAAAAGAAAGTTTAAAAATGTAAAGACATCAATCTCAGTGTTACTTTAACTAAAGAAATTTTGGAAACAATAGGAAAATGTCTAAACATGTTTTGTTAAATGCATACAAAGAAAAAATACATTTTCAAATAATATTTAAAGACATGACATAGCTCATGGTGTCATCATAACCCAATAAAGACATAAATTTACATATTATCTTTCTTCCTTTCTTTCTTTCTTTCTTTCTTTCTTTCTTTCTTTCTTTCTTTCTTTCTTTCTTTCTTTCTACCTACCTACCTACCTATCCATCCATCCATCCATCTTTCCCTACAGATCTTCCTATGTGACCCTTGCACATCCTCTCCAACCCAGAATTTGTGAGTAATAATCTTTCTTTTTCAAAGTTGTGGAAGTAAGTCTTGCAAACATAGTAAGAACTGTCCTAGTCACAACACTGACTCTGGGCTCCCACAAGTCCTAGTGGCTCAGGTGAGTGCCCCGGGCATCCTAGACGAGAGCATCACTGTCTGTAGGCTGAGTAAGATCTACACAAAGCATGCCCATACCTTAGAACAGTGGTTGGCAAACAGCGGTTCCTGAGCCACATGTGGCTCTTTGGCCCCTTGGGTGTTGCTTTTCCACAAAGTACCACGGCCTGGGCGAGTTTATTTTGAAGAAGTGGTGTTAGAAGAAGTTTAAGTTTTAAAAAATTGACTCTCAAAAGAAATGTCAATCGTTGTGCTGTTGATATTTGGCTCTGTTGATTAATAAGTTTGCCGACCACTGGCTTAGAACAACAGAAATTCCGAGGGAGAAAAAAAGAATCAACAGAAATGCAATAGCCCAAAATAGCCTTTGAAAAATAATTCCGGGGATGAAGAATGTCCTGGGTCTTCAGACTGACCGGCTCACTAACTTACAGGCTGTGTGAAGGAGAATAAGTAACATCCGGGGCATGTAGTAGCAACATTCCGAAACTCTAAGGGGAAAGAGAAAAATCTTACAAGTTGCCAAGAAGAAACACAAGATGCATACATGGAAAACAATGCATCTGAATGATTCCATCCTTTTTTATCTGGCATTTGGAGGACACCAGACAAAAGATTAGCAGCTACAGAAACTTCCAGAAGAAAACACTAAAGATAACACTGATCAATGCATCATTCATTTGGAGGGTAAAAGTAAAATGTTTGAGGATATACAAGAATTCAGAGTCCGTACATACCTACAAACTCCTTATAAAGAAAATGCAGGCAAAAAAATCTAACAAATTTGCAAATGAACCCAGTAAGAGACACCAGTATTAGGGACCATGAAACATAAAGGAACAACAGTGAGCAAAGGATTTTGACCAATATAATTAAATGTATATTCTATACATGATATGTCTGTGCCTACTTTACATCAAATATTAAATCTAAATGGATTCAGGTAGACTGAAAATGTATAATGCAAACACTAATTAAGCACTCTGAATAATAAAGGATATGCAAGAAGAAGCACTAATCCATCTCAGGCAAAGACAGCAATTACAGGCGGGTGGGGAAGAGAGAAAGGAAAAGTTTTTCATGGAGCTTATTTGTGTAGTTGGGAAAAACAGGGAAATAAAACATGTGGCAGCCAAGTGTTACAAGCTGAAGTGTGTTTTTCCCCGACTTCATATGGTGAAATCCTAATCTCCACAATGTAATTTCTTTTTTTCAGAAATAGTGTTGTTGCAGATGTAACTAGTTAAGATGAGGTCATACTTATAGGGTGGGCCCCTAATCCAAAATAAGCGATGTCCTTATAAAATGGGAATGTTGACACGGACATGTAAACAGGGGCGGGACATGGGAAGAGCTAGGCAGAGAGCAAAGCAAGGAATGCTAGGGTCCCAGCCACCACCAGAAGCTGAGCCTGGGGGCGGGAGGGGGCGCTGCCTCACCACCTCAGAAGGAACCTGCTCTGCCCACATCTTCTTTTCAGAGGACTGGCCCCCAGAACTGAGAAACAACACATCTCTGTGGTTGAAGCCACCCAGAGTGTGATACTCTGGGACAGCCAGCCTAGTAAACTAATACACCCAGTGAAACTTCATGGAGGAACGAGCTGGTATCATGTTTTCAACTATTAACAGAAATACATGTTTCTGAATATTGTATATGCTATAGAAATAGAGAGAACGAGAAAGGACAGAGTAAACATTAATAAACTGTCCCAGCCAGTGTGGCTAAGTGGTTGAACATCAACCTAAAAACCGGGAGGCCACGGTTCGATGCCTGGATTGCAGAAGGCAGCTAATCAATGGTTCTCTCTCATGGATATTTCTCTCTCTCTCTCTCTCTCCCTCTCCCTTCCTCTCTGAAATCAATAACAAAATATCTTTAAAAATTAATGGAATGGAAAGAAACAAAAGAAACAGGAAGGAAAAAATGGTAACTTGTTCAACAAGGAATAATAAGGAAAATTAAACAAAAATGCTCAAGAAGGTCAAGCATATCATTCACTTTACTGTGTGAACAAAATGAACTTCATTCATAAAAGATGGGAAGTGAACTTTCATAAAAGATGATAAGTCTATTTAATTTCTTCAAAAGAAACTAATGTGTTTTATTTGCAAAAAAAAAAAAAAAAAAAAAACAACAACACATTTTCAACGACATTAAAAATATTCAGCATTATTAAGTTATCTTTTAATTGGGTTCATGGAAGACTACATTCCCAGACCTCTTGCTGAACATGATTGGCTCCAGTCAATGGACTGTGAGCCAAACAATTTACTAGGAGAGCATGGACCCAGCTTTCTCTTCTGCCACAGTGAGCTTAACACCTCAAACTGAGAGGGAAGACCCACAGATGGAAACAGCCTGGATTATGGGGACCACAGGAGGGCAACTGAGTTGGAAAGTAAAAAGACAAAAAAAAAAAAAAAAAAAAAAAAATTCATTGGTCTTAGAGCCAAAAATGCAGTTATTTGTTCATTTTTTTTAAGTTCCTAAAATGTCAGGATTAATTTGTTACTGAAACATAGTTTTTCTTATCTTGACTGATACACACAAATAAAATTCACTAATTTAAAAATAATTGAAAATAAAAGAATAGTCAAAGAGATACTGGGAAAATGCAAATAGAAGAAAACAAGAATGGATATACGATGAGGTGGATTAAAAGCACCTGAAGGGAAAAAGAATGGCATTGTATGATGATGAAAATCACAATTCATGAAGAAGACGTGAGCAGCCTTAAATAAATACCACACACACAGAGAGACACCAACAATATGGTAGGTTAAAGGTATAGAACAAAAAATTATTTAGAATCAATTAAAGTGTTGAATCAAGTAGGGTATTAGACTTTAGTATATCTCAGAATTTGACAGATCTGAGAGACAAAATATAAGGTAAGTCATAGAAGAACTGCATCATCATTGATTTAAGAGACATACCCCTTGAAAGAGACTATACATTCCCTTTATGTGTTTAATTTGGTCACAATATAAGCTTACCATATTTTAAAAGATCACTTTCTCTTTTAATAATTCATTAAAATTAGAAACAAACAAATATGTAACTGAAATCATATTAAGAATTTGTTTAAATAAACCCAGAGAAAAGCAGACACACCATAGCTCTTCCAAGGCTCTCATCTCATCATGAATATCAAGAGAACATTAGCCCATGGAGTGAAGATAACCATCCGGGCTGCAACCCAGCCCATCTTCACATTATCCTCAACTTCCAAACAGTACCTAAGATAGATGACGGCTCATATTTCTTTCAAAATGGAAGAAAAATGAATTTGTTTCTCCATAAAGCTCCATAACAGCCTACCTATGAGGAAATAGAACTTACATATAGACAACACAAGACACTTTAGATCAGAAAAGAGTCCCAAGCCAAGTTCCATTCTAGGTATGAAAGATCCTGTCCATTCATCACTGTACCATCTCCACGGAAGAGGATGACCATCCATCCTGGTTTGCCAAGGATGGTGGTGGTTTATGCCTTCTGTCCAGGGGAAATTATTAATAGTGCTCCCTTTCACTTCTAAAAGTGTCTCCGTTTGGACAATAAATTGTATAGTAACCCTACCATGTAGCGATACAGCCCATTGCTTAAGAGTATAGGGGTCTCTGGGATTTTTCCATATAAAGATTTGTGAGGACACTCGGGCCTGCGATGGGTCCCTTTTAATTGTCCTGAATGAAAGCACTGGAGGTGGTATTTATGACCCTGACCCAATTAAAACTGTGTTTTTTAAAAAAGACAGTAAAAAAAATGCTATGCTCTAGTACATAAAATTAGAGAATGATAATAATGTATTAGGGAAATTTTAATGTGTCCTTATTAAATATGATATATGAAGCATATTTTTTTCTAAACAAACAAAAATGCATCCATTCAAAATCAACTGTGTATAAACCAGAATATAGTTTGTGTGACTGTGATAAAAAGGATCAATATCAATTTGGTCACCTTGTGTATATTTAAAGAATTATTGTAGATAAGTTGTGAAAGCTATTGATAATATCTCAGGTAGGATGGTACCTTTTTTGTTGTTGTTGTTTTATTTTACCCCACACTGGGGATGAGTTTTTGGCACATATGTTGACTTCTACTATTTACTTCTTTGACTAAACTCCAATTGATAGATTTATATTATAACCATTCCTATGCTGTTATATATTAATCCTATATAATAAAAACCTAATATGCTAAGTGTCCAACTGTTTGTTTGACCATTTGACCAGTTGCTATGACATGCACTGACCACCTAGGGGAAGATGCTCCCACTGGTAGGTTAGTTTGCTGCTGGGTTTGCTTGATTGGGATTGGGCGAGACAGGCCACACACTCCCTGGAGCCCTCCTGTAGACCCTCCCCACCCCACCCCCATGTACACCGGTGAGGTCCCTTGGCCTGAACTGCTCTCTCTCACAATCCAGGACTCCTTAGGGGATGTCAGAGAGCCAGTTTTGGCCCGATCCCCACAGGCCAAGCCAAGGAAACCCATGGGTGCACGAATCCATGCGCCGGGCTCTAGTATAAAACATAGTTCATATACTAATGTAAAATAAATGTATTATTCATTCCCAATACACAGTGCATCACAAGCTTGGAATAAAACTGATACCTTTTGTCTACTTCTCTTTGATATAAGAAACTATGACTGTAGCTGATCCTGGACTATGCTGGAACATCTTCTGTTCCTATTACTTTATATCCACTATTTTCTGCTTTCCATTTTACTTTTGCAATGCTTCCTACAACAATGTATTAACCTATCTATTCATTCTCAACCCCCAAAGCAAATATCTCTATTTATAGTAAAATAAATGCAATTATTTTCCTTGTTGGTCATTAGACAGCCAATACTATTGACATTGCAGTTGAGAGCCATCTGACATTACCACATTCTTTTCTATCAGCACTGAATTGATTAGATTGCTTTAGATACTTGTCAATTTGTATAGATGGATGATCTTGTCTTGAGTCTCTGTCAAATCAATGCTTAGTCACAGAATCTCACTTTATTTATTTGTCACAGAAATCTATATAACATTTTCCCTTGGAGATTCGGTTAATTAGCTAGCATGGCGATGATTATTAAATATTGAACTGGAAGTCTATCATTGCTCCTTATCTTCTTCTGGTGGTCCCACTGGCCATCAATGTAATCCTGGTCATACTAGAAATTATAAATATAGATTCTTGTGTTATTTTCCATATGAACAACTATTAGCCTACTTTCACCCCACCCTCTATACGCACATCTTCAAGATATATCCTTTGTGCTGAATATATAGTTTTTATATGTTGAAATTCTATCAGTCAGCTTGAGATATAGCTACAGATTTCATTGCCAGAATAAAGTGGCAAGATAATTGATGAGTACTTTGAAAGCTCTTCATTTCAAGTGAAACCATGTCTTTATTATGTTGAAAAGTTAAAAGAGTAGTTAAGAAGACAGTAAAAGATATTAAGAGAATGAGTGTGATAACCCTGGGGAGAATATTATGTACTTTTAAGTCAAAAGTGTTTATGAACATTTAAATAATATAAAGCAGAATAACAAAACATAGATAAGATATGAGCCTACTCTCTGTAGAACTATTTCTGTATTAGCACTCATAGCATGAAAGCAAATAACCTTAGAAAAATGTATTGTTGTTTTTTTGGTACTTATTTTTTTGTAGTTCATAAGTTTTTCAAGATTCCTGTTTTGTAGCCCCAGTGGCATCAGTAAATATCTACCCTACAAACATGTAGCAAAGGGCCTGTGGGAGCCATGTAGAAGCTGCAGTGCTGAAAACAGCTGTTTCTGAATCATAATGTCAAATTATAAAAATGTGAACCTTAAAATATAAATAATTAATAGTATTATATATATAATTATATATTTTTAAATTTTATATATATATTAATATTACATATTAATATATATATTAATTTTTGTTACATTTCAAGCCTACTCATGCATCCCAGACATTCTACAATGATGGTATATGGCCTTACCCTTGATTTTAGCCAAATATTGATTTCAGTATAGAGTCAGTTGACACATGCTCAGTATTCAGCCCCCAGGTGAGGAAAGAGCCCCTCTCACTCCCCAGTGAGCTCTCCTCACACACACCTGACCTATGACCTCGGAGGGGCTTCCCAAACTTGAATGTGCTGGGTCTCCCTGGGGACCTTGGGAAACGAAGGTGCTGAGTGGGCAGATCTGGGTAGTGAGCCGAGAGTCTGAATCTTCAACAAGTTGCCAGACGATGCCAGGGCTGCTCTTTGGGACCCACACGTGGAGGGGCAGGTTCTTAGAGGGCCCCTCCGGATTGCTGCAGAAACAGAGGGCTGGAGGCCTGCATGTTCAGAGCCAGAAATCCTGGGCACGGATTCTGTCCACTCCACCAACGTTTGTGTAGGATGCTGAGGCTAGAAAAGGAGAAGCGGAGGGGAGCAGGTCATGCAAGGTTTAGCAAACATTGTAAGAGTTTATTTGAGCCAAAACTGAGCAGATCCCATCGAGCAGCGAGAAGGAGCTCTGGGGAGCTGCATGGAATGAAGGACTTTGACGGGCAGAAGTTAATGCTGTACGCAATGAGCGGGCCGGTGATTGCCAAGTCCTTTTCTTCAGGGGTGGCAGGGTCTATCCGGAAGATAACTTGGCTGGTGCTGACCATGTGATTCCTGATGTCTGGGTGTACATGCCGTTTCTAGGGGTCAGGAAACTATAATTAAGTCTCAGTTTGATGACATCCACTTAACATAAGCAACTCCATTCTGGGCCTATTGTCTTGTTTGTTTGTTTTTGTTTTTTGTTTTTTTTTATAATTCAGGTTACCTCTTGCACAACTTAAGAATGTTCTACTCTGTAACTATAAAGGAGAAGCATCAAGGAGTTGGGCAATCCATAGGCAGGTTATAATCAAAACAGAAGTTTGAGTAATGACTAAAATATCTTAAATTATATCTTAAGTGTAAACCCTTAAACAACACTATGCCATTTCTATTACAAAGCAAAAAGAAACAGTTGACAGGAAAATAAGAAAAGTAAACCAAAAACTGTGAATAGCTGTCCTAGAAACCAATATAAGCAAAGAGAAAAACCAGAAGGCATAGCATTAATTTAAATGTAAAGGGAAAAGGAGAAAGCGAGATAAAGTACCAGCCATAATAATGAAGCAACAAATGGAATTTCACAAACACTCTCTATTGAGGAAAAGATAATGGAGAAAAAATAGACCTATGTGGAATTTATTATAACTGGAAAATGGCTAAGATATTGAAAAGCATTTCATATCAGTCTTTAGGTAGGAAAACTTAAGAAACTAAATCCATAGAGTTAGAAAGTACTGAACTACTAGCACAAAAAAAGGCTATAACCTCAGAAATATTTTAAAATTCTGAGAACACATAAATCACCCAGCTATCACATATTACCAGGAGGATGACATGTAATCTTAGATAGAGGAAAATTTAATAATGTTTCCATGGGACTAAATTTTTATTGTTATAATCATTATTTAATATGTCTTAGCATCAACAATATATTAGGGCTGTACTTAAAGCAGAAATAACTGCTTCTGTCTGAATTTATGATTCAGGCTGAAAGACAAAACACAAGAGAAGAATAAAATACATGCAGGGGAAGATTCAGAAATCATTTTCCCTACAAAATATGAGACCATGCTACATAAGGGTGATATTATATCATTAGCCCTTAGGAAAGATTATGAGCAATGAAAGCTAGGTTTGTTGCAAAGTTGAACGGAAAATATCTTAATGTCATATAACATCTTTTGTCCCATTTAGTCTAGACCTGAAAGATTTTTTTTTTTATTTTTATTTTTTTTGACTACTGAGTAACCCAGGATAATATAACATTAGTAACCCAGAGGAGTAAATGAAGGCTATATTGGCTTCATTGCACCCCATTGTACTAAGTTGTAGTTTCATGGGAGGGAGGAAGTAAGTTGGCACAACAGGAAATATTTTACTCCTTGAGAGAATCTTTACAGATACAATCATCCAGCAACAGTTCACACAAACACCTCTCTACATTGCTATGTATAAATTCACTTTTAAGTTTGGAAGAAAGGGTGATTTTTTTTCCAAAACTTCAAAAATATTCAGGAAGCAAAAGCTATTTTAAAGATAAATTAAACATTAAGCCGAAAGAGTTCTTCAAACTGCTTGAAAGCAACAGCCCCATCTTCTGCGGGCACGGCCGTGTCCAACGCGAACCAGTGTGGGTGCGGATTCTCAGACGGGGTGGGAGAATCCATCCATGTCTAAGAGAATTTATATACATGGTGAGCAGTAGACACGCATGAAAAAATGCCTTGTCCCTGTCCCTAGGTCATCAGAAACCAGGATTCACTTTGAGGTGCTAACCTCTTTCTGACCACAATAAATAACTCGTGGTCAGATTCCCTCTGCCAGGGCCTGCGGGAGCGCCCTTCTGCTCCAGGACATGGCCCCATTAAACAAAAGGTAGCCTATCTCGAGCTGGGCTGCTGGGAAAGTCTTTAGCAACACTATTCAGAGCAGCGACAAATATCTTTTCCTGCAGCTATCTCCCTGCTAGGAACTTATCTTTAAAAATCATGGTGGGTATACGTGGAGCAAAGGTATTCGTTTGAGAATGCACGTCAGAGTGTTCACATCAGCAAAAAATTTAGAATCGAGTATGCAATACAGGACTGATGCTCTATGCCATATTCTTACAGTTAAATACTAAATACTCGGTATAAGTAGTGATGTAGAAAAACATGTAATGGGCATTCTAAAGTACTTGTTAAATTTAAAAGGATAAAACACATTATCAGTTAATCTGCTAAGTATTACTCCATTTTGTGATAGCTGCATATGTAAATGTATAACACAAATCATAAAAAAAAAAAAAAAAGAATGAAACATCCTGACAAGTTCACATGGTATACTCTATTTGGGAATAGTGAGATCAGTGATGATCTTTATTCTATGAGCTTTTCACTATTTTTCATTTTTTATAAAAGGACACATGTACTCCATCAGAGTATTATGTATCTATCTTAACGCTTGGCATCATAGTTCTTCCCAGGCAGAAAATGTTTTCAAGGGGATAATGTAATGAGCCAATTGGGGAGAGGGTGAGAGCTAAACACATGGGTTACAATGACACTGTATTCAAGAAAAGGAGGTAAACATAGGTTGGGAGGAGAGAGCTTCAGTATGTTCTTGGGAGGCAGGGGAGAACAGAGAAGATGGAGGGCAGACAAGAGGCATGGAGGCAGGTGTGGTGCCCAGAAATCAGCCTGTGGAAACCTCCCTGAGGTAGTGAAGATTAAACTGTAACAGGAACCAAGGTTTCGCTGCTGCCACCACAAAATCCAAACTCAGGAGACAGGTGCTGGTGGAGAAAAGGAAAGGGGTGTATTTGAGTGCTGGCATCTTGGGAAGATGGGGCACTCTTGTTGCAAAGCTCAGCTCCCCATCTCAGTGCAGGCAGAGGTTTCTATAAGGAGGGGGAAGGGGAAAGCAGAATGAAGAGATCAGGTGGTTGAAAAGTTCTCCATGTGCAGGCCAGCACAATCCATTCTGACAAGGACCTCAAAACTGGTCAAGTGATGGTCTGGTGTGTGTCCTCCTGGTCTTCCTCATTCTGGTTTGAAGTCATCCTGGCTCTATGGTTGAAAGTCAGCAAATCTCTGGGAACTGGGATGACTGAAGGTCACAGTCTGTATCTTCTGAAGTTAGTTCCTATACACTAGAATCCCAGTGCACAGCATTTGTGCATTCAGGGGTAGGGGGGGATTCCTCAGCCCACCTCACCCTTTCACAGTCAGGGAGCCCTCGGGGGATGTCCAATTGCCGGGAGCAGGCCTAAGCCGATAGTGCGACATTCTTAGCATTGCTCTGGGAGAGGCTCCAGCCACCACCTGCTGCTCTCGTCGTCGGCTGTCAGCCTGCCTTTTGGCTGAGCAGCGCTCCCCCTATGGGAGTGCACTGACCACCAGAGGGCTGCTCCTACATTGAGTGCCCCCTGGTGGTCAGTGCGCATCATAGCAACCGGTCGTTCCACCATTCAGTCAATTTGCATATTACCCTTTTATTATAGAGGATGCTGTTTATCTACAAGCTACATATCAGTTAGAGTCAGCATTTACAGAAACAATGTCAAAAGAGTGGTGGAGTGGGTTATAGTTCCTCACTGTTATAAAATTACTAGGTGCAGTTTAATGGTTCCTTTGACCAAGGTAGGAAGAGAGCAGGCTGAATCCTGGGAGCTCTCTGCAAGGAAGAAATGAGCTTCAAGAACTGCATTTGAGTAGGGCCTGGGGCAGAGTGAATAATAGACCCTTGAGGTTCCCACTACTTTCCCAATTGAAAAATTAAAAGCTTTAGAAAGGTTTGGCTACTCATTTGGAATAACAGCAACCTGAGTTTATATAGAAGAAACTTGATGATCCATAAATTCTTGATTTTGGTTGTACTGGAGTAAAAAATACCTTGACTGTATTATTTTTTTGGAGGAGCTTTATTAGAATATTTTGAATTTTTTGTGTCACTACTGATGTGTAATTAGGTAACATGCCAATGTAAAATTAGTCTTTCAATACAATTTCCCAAGAATAATTATATGTAATTTAAGAGAAATATGAGTTACTTCTACTTTAAGGTGGTGATATATCATACCATCATCTATGATTCATACGATAATCACACCCACAGCATAATAAGATAAAAATGCATGTTCCTAAGCAAGGATGCTGACTAATACCGAGCAATTAAAATAGAAAAACATATCCAATGTTTGCAAAGAAAAATAAATTTTTAGTTGGGAGAGAATTCTCCACAAATTTCTCACATTTCTGCACGTCTTGTGAAGTAAAGCCATGACTGCCCTTTGCTTTGAGTTACTAACTACCCTTTGTTCCAGACTATCTTTTCAAGGATGTCTATATAACAGGCAGCCTTAGAAGACAGGGTGTCTCCTTCAGAGCAAAAGACGAGTTTGCTTACCACTTTGAGAGATAGATATGTCTCCCTCCAGAGCAAATAGCTCATTAGACTTCTCATTGTAAAAATTCGGGTTCCCTTGCCGAAACCAGTTTGGCTCAGTGGGTAGAGCACCAGTCTGCGGACTGAAAGGTCCCAGGTTCAATTCCAGTGAAGGGCATGTACATTGGTTGCAGGCACATCCCCAATAGGAGGTGTGCAGGAGGCAGCTGATTGATGATTCTCTCTTATCGATGTTTCTAACTATATCTATCTCTCTCCCATCCTCTCTTTGAAAAAATCAATAAAATATATATTTTTTCAAAAATCGGGTTCCCTAAACTCAGGGTTCCTCTGAGTCTCCTGGAACACATACTACAATACATGTACAGGCATCAATCTGGGCCCATTCACACTGGACCCATGCCACTAAGGGGCAAGGAAAATTGATGCAAATGTACCAAAACTCATGCTACTTACTGTGCCAGGAGCAGTAAAGTTCTTTTTCTCTGACCTAGGGGTCTCAAATCTTCTGCCAACCTCCATGAAACTCCTACAGGCCAAATTGCTATTATAGCTTCCAAGTAGAATAAAATCTCAGACCCTCCACACTTTGGGTAGAGTCAAATGATCAAGAGGATCTATGGACTATTTTTGGATAACATTTAAATTGGGGTAGGTCTTTTAACATGACAATAATCATGTCCAAATATATTATATATTATATGGCCTAAGGTAAGTGTGTCTGTAGTATTCAAGGAGAATGGCACTCTAACTCAGGATCTCCAGATTCTATGAGACTGTACTAAAAAAAATGATATGAGAGATATTTCTCCAGAATTACAATGCTTTTCTCTGATTCCAGCGCCAATCAGAGAAAACATTTTGCCCCTTTAGCACATTTCATGGGGATAATGGAAATAGAATCTGCAAGGAAGGACAGAAGTTAGGTCCATTAGTGCTCTGCTAATTTCAAGCTCTGTGGCTTCAAACAAGCTACTTATTCTCTCGAAACCTCAGTTTTCTAGTCTCTAGCATAATGAAAATAGTGTCTGCCTTGCATGAATATATAGATATACAATATATACATAGAGGGTATGTATAGAGACATGTACATTATATATAGATGTCACTTAACATAGGGTGCCACTTAAAATGATAGCTATTATTATTACCACTTTTATTAATTAATATAAATCATACTTACAAAAGTTTGAATTTAGATCCAGGAGACAAATCAGTCTATAATTTTGTTTACATTTTCACATGAGCAAAACTCAAGAGTAAAACCTTCAATTTCTACTGATGATGGTTACTCAGAGTCTGTTCTACTAAGTTCCCTAAAACTCACTTATTACATTAACAGATTTCTCTTTGTGTTCACTACATTGCAAGTTAAAAAATATAATTCAACTCATTTATTCAGTACACAGTCAGCAACTGAGAAAACAATAGCACACAGATTGCTGCTGTCAACTATGTGCCAGATAGAAGCAAGTAATTACAATAAAATATGGTGATTTTAATCCATCTGCCTCTCTAATTGCATTAGCTCAGGATATAAATAAGTGAGTAAGAAAGTGAGTTAGTTAGTAAATTAATTAATTAATAATTTATAAAGATCAAACATGATGAAAATTATATAATACAGGCAGACACATACTGTTCTTGAAGCACAGAGAAAGGACTGACTCTTTACTCATAGAGTAGGTTTAGAATCTTGTTGAACTACTCAGAATGTCATTGTATATGTGGTAAGAGGTATCTCTTCACTGCCCCCGAAAGCACATATGATTATGAGAAATAGTTATGATAACCCCTCCTTCAATTCTCAGACAGCATGTCTCAACCTTGCTCTTCATCCAGGTCCCTTTCTCTGCCTCAAGAACCTTGGTCCAGGATTCATTTTCTCTAACTTTGGTACAAATATTTGAATTCCCCAGTACAGAATCTGTGAATAATGTGGAACAAACATGTGTGTAAGTATACACATACATAGCTACACACACATATAGTTTATATTTATATAATTTCTATTTCAATTACCATTTATATTTATTATGTATTTTGTAATGAGGCAGGTAGTTTTATTTTCCTAAACAAAAAAAAGAAACTTTGACAAAGGCAACTTCTCTCACACCTCCACTCTAGCTCCCCCATCCCCTAGGCCTAGACTGTGGTTGTCTTTGTTTCCGTAGGACTCATTATACTTTTTAACAAATTCTACTTATTTATTAGTTCACTTGCCCACCCATTCATTTTTGTTGTTGTTGTTGTGTTTATCTTCAGTTTCTGTCTCCCTCTGCTATGCTACAAGTTTCACAAAGACAGAGACCTTTGTTTTCTTCACCAATGCATCCCAAACGAACACTTAGAAAGGAGGAAATTTGCTTCATTGTGTTTTTCCACTCACTTTCTGCTAAAGTTTGAGGTCTGTGGTGCTTTGCACAGAACACAGTGAGACAGGAGCAATAAAGTAGTAAGAAGAGCACTGGAAAAGTAATTAGGTTCCTGGACCCACTGTTCTAGTTTAAAATATCTTTTTATTGATTTCAGAGAGGAAAGGAGAGATAGAAACATCAATGATGAGAAAGAATTGTTGATCATCTGCCTCCTGCATGGCCCACACTGGGGATCAACCCAGGCATGTCTCCTGACTGAGAATTAAATCATGACTTCCTGGTTCATAGGCCAACACTCAACCACTGAGCCACGCCAGTTGGGTACTGTTCCACTTTAATAACTTATGTTGGCAATCCCAACACTACAAGCCTTGGGTAAGTCTAGTAAAGGATAGAAGTAATATTCATCTCTGTGCACATCACAGAGTTACCAATTACCAGATATTTACTACCTGGGCCACACAAACTTAGAGTACTTCAAATAAACACTCCCAAGTAAATTCTTATTATTTTAGCAGATCCTAAAAAACAACTGAATGATAAATGATACTAAGTAAAAAATTCTTGGATATTTTGGTTTAGGGTCAATACCTGTTTTCATGTGTCCTTTCTTACTTTATTCTACATTTTGTTTTCAAATAATCCTCTAGCTTTGGTTGCCTATTGGGATTCTACACAATTCTACACAAGACTCTAATAATTTCAAATAAGCTAAAGAATAGTCAAAATTTGCCAAGACCAGTTTGGCTCAGTGGATAGAGCAGCAGCCTGTGGACTGAAAGGTCCCAGGTTCAATTCCAGCCAAGGGCATGTATCTTGGTTGCGGACACATCCCCAGTAGGGGGTGTGCAAGAGGCAGCTGATCAGTGACTCTCTCTCATCAATGTTTCTAACTCTATTCCTCTCTCTTTCTCTCTGTAAAAATCAATAAAATATATATATATTTTTAAAAAGAATAGTCAAAATTTAAAAATAAGTTAATATTAACAGGAAAACTCAGGTCAAAACAAGTCATACAGAAATGTATTGATTCATGTTAGTACATTAGACAAATTAGTTTCTTGGCAATAAATGCACCAGAAGAATTTAAAATTATGTATCTTATAATCTTCTATAACACAAATGTGGGTGAAACCAGGGGTGGGGGAACTGAAATTCCTTTATGGAATCAGGGACACTGCCCTTAATTTCTCTCTTTTATGATGGGATTGTTTTTCTCATGAGATTTTGGCAGGCCCCTAAAATTGATGTCATTTTTGATTAATTCTTTTTGTACTGTGCTGACAGCTAATGGAATGATTTGAAAGCTATTTGCTTTACAGAAAAGATCCAATATAGCTTCCTTTTGTGCCCATTCTTAAAGCTTTTACTTCTTTTTCTTGAAATAATTAGAAAAAAAAGATCACTGTAATTACTAAGCATTATAAACTATATGTAGGTGCGCCTGACATTAACAGTAGCTGTCATTAAAATTAGATCACTTGTCTTATATCAAGGAAATGTTATTTTTTACTATAATTGATATAACCTGAAAAATGTCTTGACAGGATACCAGTTCTGAAACAGAATTCAGGCCTTTCAGTATATACTCATTTTTTTCCTTATTCAGAAATCTATAAGGTGATCGATTCTAGTTGTGTCTTCAAGTATATAAGTATATCAAGTTCTCAGGATTGGCATTATAAAAATAGATCGAAGCCATCAATTATTTCATAAGAACCAGCAGAGTTCAAGAATTACAATTATGAGTCCATTTTAAAAACAGATCAAGAAGTAACATTAAGAATATCCTTTCTATCTTAATCAAGTAATCAACTGATTTGCTTTCAGGGCAAAACTGAGTCAATATGCACAATGGTTTAATATGCACAATGATCTCAAGTGGATCATTTTCCCTGTTAAAGTTGACACTGATATAGTGTACCCTTTTTTTGTCAGCCTCTTGTTTATTGGTGTTAAAGTAAATACTATCATATAGAGAGTAATTTTTTCTCATTTGTATAGCATTTTCTTATATTCTCAATAAATGCATTACTCTCTGTTAACAGAAATGATCAGAATGTTGTAATTTGCAAATAGCAGAAATATTCCTTAAGAGACAAAGGAAAAAATAAGTAGTGTGAGTAATGAAGACTCAAGTCAAAACATTATCAATGGAAATCCAGATACTTCACAGACACAAAAATATGCAATTTCCTAAGTTATATCCTGAAAGGACCAAAGCTCTTCAATTGCTATAGCTAAATATTTTCCTAGTGGAAGGAAAATGTATAAGCTATACAAACAGAGGTAGTTTTAATTGTTAAATAATGACATGGTTTTTAATAGAAAAAAAAATTATGTTATTCATCTTATTTTTCTTGTTTACCTATGGTACATAATTATGGTAACTATGACAACCAACAATAAAAAGATTTAAAATTAATGGTACCTACAGTTATCCTTGGAAATTAATGCATTTCCTCACTCTGAAACAACAAAGTTGATTCTATTAAATGTGATAAATGAAATGTAAATTAAAATTTTATTAAGGTACTTGTTAATCCACTTGTTCACAGCTAAGTTGAACTCAGTTAAATCAGCTCCTTATTATGAATACTAGAAATGTGATTTCTTCTAAATCTCAAGGGCAAATATGTGTTAAAGAACTCCTTGTCCCATGATAGCTCCATAAATTGTTATTAAAATTATTCACTAGACACTTATTCTGTAATGCATTTCATTTAGAAAATCAATTCTGTGTTGTTAAAAATAGCAATCACAACACCAGATACAAAAGCAAAATATGTCCGCCTATGAGCTATTCTGGAATATTTATGCATTGCCTTGGTCATTTCATCTTCATGAATTGCAGAAAATAGTTCTCAAGTAATTATAAGATATCATGTGGTTTTCTGAGACACAGGGTTTCTCCTGGAAAGTTTGAGAAATTTTAAATATTTGTTAAATCTTCTCTTTAATCTCCAGGCCAAGTTTCTCAACAGCTTATCTAGTTAATGTGTCTAGTGTACATCTAATGTGTCAAGTACAAACATCAAGTTTAAGTAAAAAAATTTACATAATTAACCATAACTTAATAACTAGGGCACTAATCGGTTTGGCTCAGTGCCGTGGTTGGCAAACTGTGGTTTGTGAGCCACATAAGGCTATTTGGCCCCTTGGGTGTGGCTCTTCCACAAAGTACCATGGCCTGGGCAAGTCTATTTTGAAGAAGTAGTATTAGAAGAAGTTTAAGTTTAAAAAATTTGACTCTCAAAAGAAATTCAGTCATTGTACTGTTGACTAATGAGTTTGCAGACCACTGGCTCAGTGAATAGAGCATCGGCCTGCAGACTCAAGGATCCCAGGTTTGTCCAAGGTACATTCCGGTCAAGGGCATGTATCTTGGTTGCAGGTACATACCCAGTGGAGAGTGTGCAGGAGGCAGCTGTTTGATGTTTCTCTCTCATCAGTGTTTTTAACTATCTCTCTCCCTTCCTCTCTGTAAAAAATCAATAAAATATATATTTTTTAAAATATTTCTGGGGAAAAACAATAACTAGAAAATAATTAAAATTTATAATAATAATTAATCCTCCACCCCAATGAGAGATACCTTATTTTTTATAGTGTTTTACCAAGGTTTAAGACTAGAATGTCATAGTTTAACAAAGCCTTATTAAAACATGATGGAATTGCAGCCGGGCCCAGAGCAGCCGGGTCGGGTGCAGCCAGGCCCGGAGCAGCAGCTGCCAGGCCGGGAGTGGCAGTGGCCAGACCCAGAGCAGCTGGTTGTGGAACGGACCAGAGCAACAGAGGCCAGGCTCGGAGCAGCCAGGCCCGGAACAGCTCGCTCCTCACCTGTCCCCGCCCCAAGGCTGCCTCTCAGACATGGCTGGAAACTTTTGGGGGAACTTGAGGGTCTGCTGAATCAAGTGATGAAGGCTTAGATCTGGATGTGTTGAGTTAGTATAGTGCTGGGGTGTTGATCTGTGAGTTCCTTGTGTGGGGCCTGGATGAGGTTGGTTGATCTATTTGGAAATGTCTTTAGTGTGAAGTGTATCCTTGGGCATGTGGAGGTATTATTGATTTGAGTAAATGCTAAGTAACTGGAAGAAAAAAAAAAAACATGATGGAATTGTATATAAACCATAAAAATCTAACATAAGGTTCCTTAGTATTTTATCCAAATGTAAAGTACCTTTAGTTGTAGGAACCATTATTTCCCCAAATCCTCATTTATACGTGAAGAAAGGAAGGGGCAATGATATCATTTACTCAAGGGCTATTGGTCCATATTACATTAGGATTATAGAAGAAATAAAAAATGCTTTTAAGTAGCAATACACATTAGCTTATACTAAATTTGGGCAGAGAATTCAAACAAAAATTACTGGCAAAATGAAAGAAATTCTGTTTTGAGACTATAAAAGCAATGTAGTAGAATGGAAAGGCAGAGTTAAAATCTACATGAAATAGAATGAAAAAGTCAAATGGTTTTGTCAGGAGTCTGGAATCCTAGAGTTATACATGCCAAGCACGTATAAAAACAATGACATAAAAACAAAGAGCTTTTGCTCAGGCCAGAGTCAGATCAAAAGCACATTTCTTCAGAAGTTAGCTGATATGATAAAAATAGCCTTCAAATAATTATGAAAAGAGAGGCTATGATGGAAGATTAACAAAAGTAGAAAAGGAATGAACATGTTATGAAGTACTATGTGATTCATGCACAAGAAAAGGATAAGGGGTTCAAAAATCATACCTATCTAAGAAAATAATGTAAAACCAACAAGAAAAATGCTAATGAGAATATAAAGATTTTTATCTTAAAATAACAGTTATAAAATGCTCACATATAGCTGATTAATTTTTTCAATAAATTGACATAAGACTTTTTAGTAGTTAAAACATTTCTTAGTCTATGTTAGACTAATAAGAAGTTGATAAATAAAAATACACTAAGACACTTCACAGTATATGTAACTGAGCACCATATGAATATTTTGAGATGTTCATGTGATTCAGAAATAGCATTTCTTACTCAACCTCCATGCTCAGACTCTCAGAGCAATTGATTGTTTCTGGTCCAATATACTTTAATAATAGAATATAAACTCCATATTCCCATTCCTTTCCTCTGCACTTTGATGGAAAGGTCATTGTTTCATTGCCTTTCCCATGCCGTGGATGAAAGGGCCAATAATGAGACATTGTGCCAAAAGGCCTCATGATACCTAAAAAGGATTCAGATGGTTGCCATGCAAATCATGGTCTGTTAGGATTAATGAATAATGAAACATTAATAATATAATACCTGCTACTAAGTTGAAAGTTTCTCACAAATAATACACATTTAGACCCCTGTAAGAAAGGCATTTTCCTTCAGTTTTGTTAGGGTCTGACCTAGAGAAGAAATGAAGTAAGGACTATTTATGAATATTTATTTTTCATGAATAAGGTGTCCATTTGAGAAACAGATAGATAAACCCAGGGCCTGGGTCTAGATTAGAACTTACGTTCTTTCTGTTCAAACCACTGGGATGTGCTATTGTAATATATTCACTGCCAGGAGATACATTACTGAGCAAATGATGGAATCTATCATATACAGAAAAATTGACTTCCCATCAACTACATAATATGAAAAGAAAAATGGTAATGAGAAGCAGTGTCAAAATGTGAAATAGTATAAAATGTATTCATCATTCACATATGAAAAAGAAAGACTATCACCTGCCCATTGCAGACACTTAAAGGTAAATGAACAATGAGAAGAAGGGACTTAGTGGCCCCCGATTGGATGACAACATTTGCATTTACCTGGTGCTGTTTTTTAGCTTTAATAATTGGAACCTAAAAAAGGTTCCAATGAGGCCACTGAGTGTAGAGAAGTCTTGGCCAAAAAGCAATAATTATAATACAGAAGAGGTCAAAAAGCCACAGGCTATTATAGTTCAAAATACTCTTCATTCAACCCTGGCTAAATCTAGTATTACAAGGAGAGAGAAGAATCTAAGCATTTATAAATATTTATGTATTTTGTATTGACAGCTCAGACCTTTTTTCTGAAGACCAAAACATAAAATCTTAAAAATGCTTTCGCAGAAATGCAAACATATTTTTACTGTTTATTCATCTAGTCACAGTGGAATATAAATTTAACGCTATTAATTATTAACCAACTACATACCAAAGCCAATAAAATCACAATGAGCAAAACCAATGAATACTTCAAGTGAGCTCATCTGTATCCCTAAGGTTATGTGAAATGTTTTCAAGAAAACAAAAAAGAAAAGAAAAATATACATTTGGAGAATTACTCTCTATAGTCTGATCTCTGCATATGCATTTTCAAATATTGTAGAAACAGATGAAAAATGTAAGATCTTAATATATAATTTGCAAAGCACCCAAGTTTGAAAGAAGGACTTCTAAAGGACAGAGGCCACCTTCACTTGGTGCGTTTGCTACTCGCAGTGCTGAGCAGATGGGGGAAGTGGCTTTTGTCCCAAACTGCAGATAGCGAGGTTATCCCAAAACGTTACAGAGTTAAACTTTCCATGTTTCGCTTCTTGGAAATCCTACCTTATTTTATTTAAAGGCATCCAGATTGCATGTAAAATTTGCCCAACTTCTAAAACTTATGAGTTAACACCTAGAGAAAGGAATGATAGAGCGTCTGGGATGTGTTACCAAACCTCAGTCCATAGAAACGGAATCTCATCATTTTAAAATTATGCCAGACAATTTCTGGAAATGAGTAACAAATAGGAATTACAACAAATGACCTCTTATATTATAGATAAAGACCCTCCTTTAGCTATTAAGGGGAAAGTTGCATGGCCTCAAAAATGTCTGAGTTTTTGGTAGAAATCTCAAAAGGGTAGCTTTTCACCTAAGACAAGAAAAATGTTTTAATGATTTTAAATCTCTAATCATTTAATCATAAGCCGTGGTCAGCCATGTTCTCTTTGGATTGAGGTATCACTACCACCACTGTGGGCCAGGGCTGATTTAGAGACAGGTTCGTCACTCATCGTGAGGTGGAGAAGACCATGTTGTCCTTTAAAATTCTGATTCCTAAAATTCTAAAAATAACACCCACATGAAACCGTGTCTGGTTTTTCCTTTTCTCCCTCCTTTAAATTAAGGAAAATGAAGAGGGTAGCCGTCTTTGAGAACTCAGGAGAGATTATAAGTGATTAAGATATATCTGAGATAGTTAAAATCAAAGGGAAAAACAGTATTGGCCGAGGTGTGGAGAAATGGAAGTTTTCCTGTACTATTGAAGGGAGAGTAAATTGTTTTAAACATTCTACAGGATCTTGGGATTGTGTGACTATTTCCTGAGTCCAACAATCACATTCCCATCGATTCTCACCTAAACAGAGACCACGCAATGTTATCTCCAAGTTATGCACTGGACCATGCTCCTGTTAGCCTAATTTATGATGGCTATAAATTCCAAACTACTTAATGTTAGCTGATAATTAAATGAATTATACTAAATTAAATAAATTATAATATATAGTAAAGCCGGCAGCCATTAAAATTAATGATGTAAAACTATTCTTATTTACACAAAATGATGACAATGTCTGTGTTCAACAAAAGCTTTCCATGATCAAATGCACATCAGTCGGCATATACGCTAAGACACACGTTTGGACTCACAGTTGAATATGGGTGCTGCTTTTTATGCATGTTAGTATGTTAGTAATTGTGTGAAAAGGGCATGTTATTTTGAATAAATAATTATTGAATTAACTTTATGAACTATTTTAAAATTATAGGGCAGTTTGTCTCATGGGAAGAAGACCTACGAAAATAAAGAGTAAAGGGAAAAGCTTTCATTGACGTAGTAACATCTCAGCATACAAGGCCAACATACAGCAATCAATTCCATTCATAACAGCACAGATGCTCAAGGCAGACCAGATAGTCCCTGCCCTCATGGAGCTTCTGCGCAGGTGGTTGACATCTTTGAAATAGTCTAGACAGCATTGCAATGCATTTCTTTTACATGCCACTCTGTATACTTCAGCAAGCCTTCTGATAGGTGGTTTTCCAGAAGTGATGTCTTACAGGGCTTTAAGTTTCAAAATTGCCATCCATGCAGCTAACTGCCCTGTGAGAATATTTTGCCAGGAACACCCCCTGCTCACCGTCTGAGAACATTCATATCTTTAACAATAGAAAACTGAGCAGACAACTCCACTTAAACCTAATGATTCTTACACAGTTCAAATTATGGAGTAAAATTGATATCAACTGGGATGATATGTCTTCTTAATTAAAAGAGGGGAAACTAAAAAGTAAAACTGAACTACAACTGTTGTTCAAAGAAGACAGCCCAAGAAGTAAAGATCTTTCTTGTTGAAAGCTAGAAATAATTGTATTTGCTTCTGAATTTTCCAGGAATCGTTCCATATGTATAAAATGAGAAGGGTTGAGTCATATTTCTTTTCAAAACTGAATCAAGTTTTTTTTGTGTTTTTTTTTTTTAAAAAGTAAATCAGATCTTTAAAAGAAAACCGCCCACCGAAAAGGAAATTGCCTTCCCTCCCTTGAAAATACAGCAGTATGTTACCTCATTAAAATGCCAATATGTAAGGTATATGTGCTCGGTAAAGAAGAAATAAAAGCTCTTGTCAGCCCTGAGGTTAGCGGGCTCTGTAAAGTGATGTAGTCTAAGAGTAGAGGGATATTGAGTGCCCTGAAAGGTAAAAAGAAGGCCATCAAAAATAAAACCTCCCTGTTAAGCATGAATCAAATTCCCAATTTAACATACACATTTACAATCAAGCAAGCTTCAGAATGTGCAAGGAAAAAAAGCAAAGTCGACTACAGAAAAATCTGTAAACACTTACTGAAACATCGAGTATACGACACATAATATTACTTAAGTCCCCCAAGATTTGGTTTAATATGTTTTTCTATATTAGTGCTTGTAAATATAGGGGTAAGTAATATGTTTTTATATTGCCTTTGGAATTATTCCCAATTACTGCACAGCGATTTTTTGAGTTCTGCAAACTATCCTTTAAAAATAAAAAAGTACCATGCAATTATTATTCTTGCAAGATCTTTTTGAGATATGAAAAAAGTTGGAAAAATGTTGTGTCGATTGTCCACATGGTAACAAACCAAAAAGCAGACCTATCCCCCACCATCCAGTCCCTCCAAGATAAGGCCTGGGAGACAGGGACAAGGGGAAATGACTTCCTAGCCCAAGCTTATGTGGCTCTTTGGAACTGTCATCATGTGTCATCAATGTATTTTGAGATTCATACACTTTTCATTCTCCTCTCATTCTTTCTGTCTCTCTCTCTCTCTGTAATGTTTAGTGGGTTTCTCAGAGATTACCCCATTAGATAGCTCCAGTGCAATTTCCATGATGCAAACAATGACTCTCCTTTTTCCAGCAGCTTAAACTTTAAATCTTAGTTCCTGGGACTTCTGGTGGTCTCTTCTCCACCTGCTGACTTCACCCCCACTGTAGACAAAATCCTTTTCAAGGCCTCCTTTGAATTATCTGTCTCCCATAGGTCTACTTGTGTGTGTGTGTGTGTGTTGTGTGCTATTGAATCAGCTCAGACTCCTGGCGACTCTATGAATGAGTGACCTTCACAATGCCCTGTCCTCAACAGCCCTGCTCAGCTCCTATAGACTCGGCCTATGGCTTCTTTATGAGTTCAATCCATCTCAGATTTAGTCTTCCTCTTTTCCTGCTGCCTTCTCTTTTCCCAACATTGTTGTCTTTTCCAAAAAATCCTACCTTCTCAGGATGTTCCTGAAGTAGGACAGCTTCAGTTTAGTTGTTTTTGCCTTCAGGATTATTTCAGCCTTAATTTGCTCTAGGACTCACCCATTCATCTCCTTGGAAGTTCAGGGATCTGTAGATCTCTCCTCCAATTCTGTATTAAAATAAATTAAATGCTTATCTATCAGGCGTCTTCACTGTCCAACTTCTACATCAGTGCATAATAATTGGGAAGATAGGGTGTGGATGGTCTTAGACTTGGTCTCTAATGACATATCTTTGCTCTTGGTGATATTTTCTAGTTCTTCCATTGCTGCCCTTCTAAGCCTCAGACTTCTCATAAGTTCTTGATTGCAGTCTCCATTTGAATGCTAAGAGAACCAAGCTAAACAAAAGCTTTAACAATTTCAGTGTCTTCACTGACTATGGTAAGGTTTTGTATTTCTTGTGTAGTCATGATTTTTATCTCCTTGATGTTCAAATGCAGTCCAGCTTTGGAATTTTCTTCTTTCATTTTCATCAAAAGTTGATCTGAATCACTACTGTTTATTCCCATAAGATGGGTTATCTGCATCTCTTAAGTTACTGATATTTCTTCCACCATTTTCCACTCCTCCTTCCTCTAAGTTGTGTGCAGGATATATCATATGGAAACTTGGGTCTACTTGACTCAAGGGAAAAACATACACATAGTTTCTCCAACTATGAGAGTACAGTTTGCTTGCAAGGCTTTCTTTCTTCCCTTTGTCTTTGCTGCAGAGTAGGCATTCTACCTACAGTCTCTTGCGTTTTAGAATTCTCCTGTCAGGGACCATCCACTTGTTCCCTAAACGTCAGGGATACAAGTAATCATTGACTCTACTCACTAGATACAGGATATGATATATGGCATTTCATCAATGTTATAAGGAAATGATGCTATTCCAGGATCTGCCATACTATGTGGTCAAACTGCAAAAGCCATCACCTGTGGAGGGGAGAGGCAATCAGATGGTCTTGAGGCTTGGTTGTAGACATTTTCACTGAGAGGTGAGAGTAGATTTTTAATGTTGCCAGGCAGCAATGTAATGCCATAGACTCCAGAAGAGATGCATGTCCAAGAAAGGGAGGGTATTTAACAGTGCTTAAGATGAAAGGCAATGAAGGAATAGCCTGTTGATGATATTTCTAAGCCATACCATTACATATAAAAAAAAATGCTTCCAAATTATTTCAAGTTTGTTCCATTAATTATCTTAATGTTTATATCATGGCACAATTTTGGCTATTCACAAAATTTTGAGATCCTCATCCAAGTTCTGTTCAAACAATCAAAAATGTTGGATTAGTGAAGTGGAAATTAATGGTAACTTGCTCAAGTATCTAGAAGCATAGCATAACTTCAGTGGAGTTTTAATGAACAATTTCAATATTTAGACAGGCACTAAAACTGGTATTTTAAAGATAGAAATGCATCTGTTAACATGATAAGTTTCAATTTTTTTGGAAATTTTAATATATATCTTAATAAATAGTTGTCAGAATATATCAACCATGAGATTAAATCTGCTATCAAGTACCATCAATATAAAATTGAATGGCATGTTTCCTAATTGTTTTTATAATTCCATAAACTGTCAAATATTGCAGAATAGATGAAGGAAAATATTGCTTTTTCCCTCTCTCTGCCCAGAGACAGTATAATAATATTAAGGAGTAGGACAGTGTGGACAGATGATCTGATTAATTTGCAGTTGTGATATATATGAATGGCCACAGAAAACCCTTGCTATTATATTATTTCTTACAATTTTCATGATATTATTTTTTTCTGTATTCAATATAAATTCATTTAAGTTACTTGGTCTCTTTACTTTAGAATATTAGTATATAAAAAGGTGATTCTTTATGCATTGTTCTTATCTAAGAATAAGTATTTTATAATGTTTAGAAGAATATGGCCTTAAGTAGTAATAAAGCCCAAGACTTAAGAGAAAACTAGTTAAAATTAGGTGAAATTTTATCAAAAACCATTAAATAATATCATGATAAGGAGAATTCTAAATATAATAAAATAATAACCACCCTCTGACCAAGTTGATAGACCAGTTACTTAAGCAATTAATTATCATAAAAGAGGAAAATTCAGACAATGCTCTCTTGTTACATGTGGAGGGAAATTAAGCATGTAGAGAATTAATTTTAGATACCTTATATGACAAACTAAATGTTCATGTAGACAGGAAAATGTATATTTATTGAGAATGAGTGAATAATGTTGGAGAATATATTCACATCTTAAAAACATATATTAGAATTAATAGTAAAATGTATTTTACCTAGTGCCCAGAGTTCTGAGGAGCCCAGGTGTTAGGTTAAACATTATTGTGAGTGTGTTTATGGGGTGTTCCTGGATGAGATTAACACTAGAATCAGTAGACTGTGTTAAACAGACTGCTCCCCACAACATGGGTGGACCCCGTCTAATCCATCAAAGGCCTGAACAGAACAAAAGGCTGAGCAAGAAAGAAGTTGCTCTCCTGCCTAACAGTCTTCCAGGTTGTTCTTCTCCGGCCTTTAGACTCGGACTTGGACTGAAACTTACACCACTCATTATTCCCCTGGTTCTCAGGGCCCTCACACTCAAACTGAAATTATGCTCCCCTGAGTTATCAATCTGCTGATTGTAGGTCCTGGGACGTCCTGGCTTTCATAAGCAGGTGAGCCAACTCCTTATAAAAATCTAGATAAATCGCCGAAACTGGTTTGGCTCAGTGGATAGAGCATTGGCCTGCGGACTGAAAAGTCTAGGGTTCAATTCTGGTCAAGGACATGTACCTTGGTTGCGGGCATATCCCCAGTAGGGGGTGTGCAAGAGGCAGCTGATCGATGACTCTCATCGATGTTTCTAACTATCTATCCCTCTCTCTTCCTCTCTGTAAAAAAAAAAAAAAAAAAAAAATCAATAAAAATATATTTTTAAAAATCTAGATAAATGATAGATAGATATTAGACAGATAGATGATAGTAGATAGATAGATAGATAGATAGATGATAGATAGATAGATAGATAGATAGATAGATAGATAGATAGATAGATAGATAGATGATAGATAGATGATAGATAGATAGAAACAGATATGCATTTCCTATTGGTTTTGTTTCTCTGGAGAGCCCAAACTAGGAAATGAGTAATACTATTTTTCCTTCATATTTTTAAAGTAATTATTTAAAATAAATTTTAGGGGGAAATCTTTTTGATTAGCATATAGTTGAAGAAAACGTTGCAGATGTTGTCTCAGTTCCTGAAGTCATTTCATTAAGCTGGAAACTAATGTGCAATGGAGAATGACATTGTGCTAATATCATATAACTTGGAGTCAAAATTCTGCTGATCTGAATTCCAGTCTTGACTGCTTTATTATTAACTTCTTGAGCTTCGATTCCTGCTTCTGTAAATTAACGAGTTGGACCAAGTGGATGTTTTTCAAGTCTCTCTTAGCAACACAACTCATTCTTCAAATGAAAATTCATGTGGGAAAGCAATATATTTTACATGCCCACAAACAAATAAAGCAGAGAGTGTCCATCCAATAATCAAGCACCATAGGAGGCAAATTGAAAGACACTGAACCAGCTGGTGCCACCTCATCCTACCGTCGGGGATTCCTTACACTGGTAATTTTTTATTAATCATAATAGCAACATTTATTGACATCTGGGCTGCATACTTTATATACTTTATTTCATTTCTTCATTCAACACTTGATGGAAAATGAGGTCAAGTTCATTAATTTGCCCAGTGGCCATACAATTAGTAAACGATAGAGCCAGAATTCAACCAGGACAATTGGGTGCCAAAGTCCATACTGATTTTCACCAGTGTTTCCATTTGTTAAATGTCCATTAGGTACAAGGCACTGTGCTTAATTAACACTCACAATTATCCTGTAAGTTGAATATTATTATCCTCCAAGCAGGTGTGGAAACTAAGACTTAGATAAGTTAGATAATCTATTCATGGTCACACTTTCTAAAGTTATTTATGTCTCCCTTTTCTTTGACACCAATAAGCTATTCCCCGGCAATTTTTAATTTTTCAAGCTCACCTGCATTCTGTCATGGTTAGTAACAAACACGTGCTATCCCCAGAGGTTGGATGTGCATTGTGAAAATTCGGTCATGCATGTGTGTGAGAACGTGTGTGGGTGCGTGCATGTGACTATGCCTCATTGCTTTGTAACAGTATTTATACACTGCTCAAGAGTTTCAAGAGAACCACTATCATTACTCTGGGCCTATAAATTAATCCCACTAAGAATACAAAATGATCACCTAAATAGGGGTGTCGAACTCAATCAGAGAAGGGGCCAAAATCTAAAATCCAGCCTAAATCGCGGGCTGAATGGTTTACTGAACAGTCATAAACTGTCATTGTGATGGAAACGCAGCAGAGTGCAGTGATGACAGCGCGGTGCGGGCCACATTGCAAGGCCTGGCGGGACGGATTTGGCCCGCGGGCCTTGTGTTTGACACATGTGACCTAAGAGATAGAAACATTTAATATGAATATTCAATTTTTACAGTTAATAGCTATTTAACCTTTACTGCGCATTTGCTATAAATATTGCAAGAATAATCCCCATCTTTAATATTCTAAACATTGACTATTAACATTCTAAATCCATGTGCAATAAGTAGACTGAATAAATATATTCAAATATCTAAGAGTAAACAAGCATGTCAGACTATGAAAGAAATTACTTTTAGGATTTATAAATCAAAGAACACTTTTGCTTTGGATTTTTCCTAACTTAGAAGGCTCTCAGTTTCTCACGAATACAGCATAAAGGGAAAGTGATTTTAAAAAGATATTGAGCCTCATGTATTAAAAAGAAAATGCTGGATTCCATCCAGAAGCAAACTGGTAATTGTGTTAAAATGTGCATGCTGAAATCTCTCCCTGAGCTGCCTCTTGAAGTTGACCAGGTCATGCTCGCATCTGCCAAAATTCCAAAATTGGCACTTCTTCTTAAGGCAGTGTAAGGGATGGGCCAGCTGGAACACTGCCTGAGGAGTTCCAATAATTTGAAAATCATCAACATAAATTTCTCCTTAAAAGAATGCTTCTTCTGGGGAAACTGAACCACTATTCTAGAAGGCTGTTGACACATGGATACTTTACCGACAGCACATCCAGGAACTGGCCTGCATTTGTGCTTACAGGCCCAAAACTGACACCCACTTGGAAAGTATGAAAATGAGCACAGCCCCATCTCTTAGCAAATAAGGAGTCTTAGTAAAAAAATAAAAAATAAAAAAATCCATAATAATGTTTGATACAGGGCTTCATTTGGGGTGAAATGTACCCTATCAGTGCTAGAATCTCACACCAATGGCTCTTAAAATAGCTTTGGATAGAAAATTGCATTGATTTCTGGTATAATTGAGAGTAGAATGGAAAAAGTCACTTCGTTTTGCCTAACGAAGTTGTCATTAACTCAGACAACGACTTTTACCAACAGTAACCTGACCAAAGTAGACTGTGCAGGAAATTAAACACTAAACCGGTAACATCTTTACAAAGCCCACGGAGGGTAGCCCAAATCCTTACTACTCAATTAGTGGAGTGTCCCATCTCTAAAATCAAGCTGTGGGACAAAATCTTGGGGTACCCTTTGATCAGCTTAATTCCTCCTATGAGAGAATTCTTTTTTATTTATTGATTTTGGAGAGAGAAGATCAGGAGGAAAGAGAGAAAAAAAACAACACACATTGATATATTATTGTCCAATGTATTTATGCATTCATTGGTTGATTCTCTTTTTATTAAATTTATGGAGGTGACACTGGTTAACAAAATTATACAGGGTTCGGGTGCATCATTAGACAACACATCATCTGTACACTGTGTTGTGTGTTCAACAAGCCAAGTCAAGTCTCTGTCTATCACCATGGGTTGATTCTTATCTGTACCCTGATCTGGGATCAAACCCACCACCTTGACATATGTGGTCAATGCTCTGACAAGCTGAGGTACCTGGCCAGAGCCCTAGCAGAGAAATCTTAACACAAAGACAGGCTCTTTTTAATACTTTGTTCTGCAATCTTTCAACCCCACCAATTCATATCCCTGAAGAGGATGATAATCATCAAAATTTTCTAAAACGCTTCCATGGAAGACAGAGTTAGCCAAAGTGATGACATCAACTGAGGAGACAAAACTCTTCTGAGAATTACCATGCCTATTCACTCACACACTACATCTTAGGAATTCTAAGAAATGGATTTTCACTTAATGCTTTGTTATGCATGTCATTAGCCCAAAGTGCTACTTTTTTTTCAATGAAGGAAACAAGTGAGGAATGTCAACAACACACCCATTTAATAAATTACAGCACAAGAGCATGAAAAGTTTCTACAAACCTAGAAAAATAATAAAATTCTGCTTTCTGATGGCATCATATTTTCACATAAATCACTGACAATTATTCTTACATCAGTCCTGAGTGACTAGGAAGGAATTGTTAGTCCAAATTTGTAGAGGAGGAAATAGGAATTGTTGTTTAAATGTTTTTATGGAGGGGTGAGATACATGAAGTCACCAGGAATGACAATGACAGTGTTGGAAAGGAAGACTGCAGGGCAGGTACTGATGCCATCAACGATTTGGAGACAGTGGCCAGAATGAGAGGCCACACATTAAGATCTGTGGCTAATTCTGAGTACTACATTTATGCTAAAGGTCTACTTTGTGTTAAAATGTCTAGTTCTGTTAAAAAGCTGACAGACTAAGCTGTCATTCAGCATAATGGCCAAACAAATAACTTGATTTAGAGCACAAAAATCCTTTGTATTGGGTCGGCAAGTAAGTAATTGCGGGTTTCACACATATATGGCTTCAGTTGAATTTTTAGGTTTGCAGACGTAGTAAAAATGTAAAACACATTTTGTTATTTGATAGTTGGCTATTCAGCTGTTAATCAGTAAAAAAAGTTTTTTGATCTGTTTTGTAGTTTTCGTTTGGCGTTCGTTGAAAAATGGAAAATCAAAAGGAACATTTTCGTCATATTTTGATTTTTTATTTCCACAAAGGGAAAAACGCATCGCAAGCTCATAAAAAGTTATGTGCTGTTTATGGTGACGAAGCCTTAAAAGAACGGCAGTGTCAAAATTGGTTTGCCAAATTTCGTTCTGGTGATTTTTCACTCAAAGATGAAAAACGCTCTGGTTGTCCAGTTGAAGTTGATGACGCCCTAATCAAAGCAATAATCAATTCGGACTGTCACAGTACAACACGTGAGATTGCAGAGAAGCTTCATGTATCACATACATGCATTGAAAATCACTTAAAACAACTTGGCTATGTTCAAAAACTCGATACATGGGTTCCTCACGAACTGAAAGAATCACAGTTAACGCAACGCATTAGCAGCTGCGATTTGCTAAAGAAACGTAATGAAAATGATCCATTTTTAAAACGACTGATAACTGGCGATGAAAAATGGGTTGTTTACAACAATATCAAGCGGAAAAGATAGTGGAGCAGGCCAGGTGAACCAACTCAAACAACATCAAAAGCTGATATTCATCAAAAGAAGGTTTTGTTATCAGTTTGGTGGGATTACAAAGGAATTGTCTACTTTGAACTCTTACCACCCAACCGAACGATCAATTCTGATGTCTACATTGAACAACTAATGAAATTAAACAATGCAGTTGAAGAAAAGCGGCCCAAATTGACAAATCGAAAAGGTGTTGTATTCCATCATGACAATGCAAGGCCACACACATCTTTGGTCACTCGGCAAAAATTAATGGAGCTTGGTTGGGATGTTTTGCCACATCCACCATATAGTCCTGACCTTGCACCATCTGATTACTTTTTGTTTCGATCTTTACAAAACTCCTTGAATGGTAAAAATTTCAATAATGATGATGATGTCAAATCGTACCTGATTCAGTTTTTTGCTAATAAAAACCAGAAGTTTTTTGAACGTGGGATTATGATGCTACCTGAAAGATGGCAAAAGGTCATTGATCAAAATGGGCAATACATTACAGAATAAAGTTATTTAGTTCCATGAAAAAATTGTCTTTGATTTTCTTTAAAAAATTCGCAATTACTTACTTGCCGACCCAATATATGAATCTGGACTTATTTTAGCCATTGAAATCATTTTGCTTTTGACTTAATGGTGCAAAATGCATTTCAAGATGAACCAAAAAAAAAAAAATAGGAAAACACGCTCATTGGGTAAGCATTTATTGAGTGTTCTTTGACTTCCTCTCTTCATCCAGGAGTCACCCAGGTGTTGCCTTCTCAAGGATATCTTGATGCCTAGCTAATAGAGTCACACCTGCCCCCTTCCATCCCTAACTCATCAGCCTGTTTAAGGTCACTCACAGCTATCTGAAATCATCTTATCTACTTGCTTATTTGTTTATTAGAGGCCTGGTGCATTGCGTTCATGCAATGGTGGGGGATAGGGCCTGCGGGGATTGGCCTACTGTGCTCATCCAGGTCAGCTGAGCAGGTGTGGACCCACCCTCTGAGCAGCTGCTCCCCGCTGTGGGAGCACCTCTCATCCTGGTCAGCCGAGCAATGCTCCCATTGTGGGAGCACACTGACCACCAGGCAGCAGCTCCTTTGTTGAGAATCTGCCCCCTGATGGTCAGTGTGTGTCATAGTGACTGGTCCACCATTTGTTCCGGTTGTTCCGCCGTTCAGTCGCTGGGCTTTTATTATATAGGATTTCCTGTGCCCTGCTCGTCATCCACCCCAACCAGAAGCTCTTGGAGAGCAGGGAGTGTGTCTATTTTCATCAATGCCACCATCCCCAGTGCCTTGAACAGTATCTGGGTGCAGTAAGGGGCTCAATTTATATTGGAAGAAAGAATAAAGATCTCCCAACTTTTGCATACAGTGTTGTACAAAACAGTAATTTTACATATGTCATTGCAACTGATTCTCGGGGGGTCGGTGGGGGGGGGGGAATACACTATGAAGAATATCTGTTTAGAAAGCATCCTCCTACACCCCCAAGCTGAAAGTTTAGACAACATAACATCAGTGTTCACAGACTGGAACAATTGTTGAAAGACACCCACCCATGTTCTCAAGATGTCTTCAGCGCCAGACACTCGCCAGATTGAGCTCCATCTGCTGTGTTCACTCGCCGTTCCAGATGTAGGAGCAAGCACTGAGCCCAGAGAGCTTCCAGTGAAGTTTTGTTTCCTAAACAGTAGGAAGCACTGGGAACTACCAGAAATGCACCCCCTGAGCTCCTCTGGTTAGCTCAGCCGGGAATGGAGCTAAGGCTTGTTCCTACACACCCTCTGGCTAAAAGCAATCTGCTTCTCTCTGCAAGATAGTGTGAGTCAGTCTGTAAGGAGAACATCTATACTTGAAAAAGCATTGATTTTTTTTAACCCCTTAGTTAATTTGTATTGTTATTTTTTTTAATTTAGGACAGAGACAGTGATACACATTATATACAGGGTGTACCTCAAAATAGACATCCACTGTAACAGCTGGTAGCTCAATTTTGAAAATGAAATGTATTTTAATAAACACTGCCTTTATATTTATTCAAAGCGTGTGTACACATTTTGGGGGATATCATATATTTTAGAATTTGCAGCTTTTTTTTTTTTTTGACTGTAAGTGTTACCAGATTGCTCTCTTTTATCAAAGTATATTTCTTTTTCTTCCAGTGTGCACAGCTAGATTTTATTTTTTAGCTCCACAAATAGGTGAGACTATATCTTTGAGATCTGCTCTGGGGTGATGCATGTTTATGGGGAAATAGAAGTCAGGAGCCAGATCCATGAATGGCCACAAAGGGGCACAACCAACAAGCCCTCCCCTGACTGCAATGTAAAAAACACATAAATTCCTATCCTATTAAGCCAGTGAAATCTTAGGCATATTCTGTTACTCAGTTAACATTATTTTCCATCATATTATTAAAGGTGGAAATTTGAAGGATAGAAAACTATATTGCCTATTCCTATATTTATTACTCTAGGTGAACTTCAGAATTATTTTGTTGGACTGAAATTGGAATGACAATGAATGTGTAAGTTAATTAGAATAATTTATCATAGTTATAATCTTGTATGTGTTATCCAGAATAAGGTATGTGCACCCATTTATTCCAACCTCATTTTTAATTTAGGAACTATATATTTCTTGCTACCTTTATTCTGGGTAGTTGGCTCATTATTAGTTTTTTTTAATTATTTGCAATTATATTTGATATAGTTTTACCAAACCATTTTCTTGCTTATAGTTTTATCAAAGCCATTTACATATTTTTTGACTAGTCATAGTATTAGATATTTCTATTCTTTCTAAAAACACTTTTTCCTATTGATTGTCTTGGATTTTTAAAATATATAATCATATGATCTATAAATAGTAATAAAATTTTCGCTTTTCTCCAAATTTTTATAATTATCGATATTATTCAAACCTTTGTGTAATTTAATTACATATAACATTTCCAGAAAATTATTAAATGATAATGGGACAATGAGGCATACCTGTCTTATCCCTGATTTCAGTGGAGATACCTGGAGTATTTCATTACCAAGAATAATATCAATACTAACAGCCCTAACCGGTTTGGCTCAGTGGATAGACTGTCAGCCTGTGGACTAAAAGGTCCTGGATTCCATTCTGGTCAAGGGCATGTACATTGGTTTTGGGCTCAATCCCCAGTAGGGGGCGTGCAGGAGGCAATGATCAATGTTTCTCTCTCATTGATCTTTCTAACTCTCTATCCTCCTCCCTTCTCTGTAAAAAATCAATAAAATATATATTTTTAAAAAGAATAATGCTAACAACTGGTTTGAGAAATGTATATAATTTTATTGAAAGAAGTATTGTCTTCCTATTTTATAAAGAACTTCTTGTGTTTAACTTATAGTCAATTGAACCAGGAGACTTCATATTGTTACACATTCTTACATTCCTGAAATAAACCCACTTGGTCGTGACATTCTTTGAATATAATGCTGGATTTTATTTTCTGGATTTTATTACGGTTTTGCATTAATATTCATCAGTGAGATGATTTATTATTTTCTTTTTTGTGGTGTCTTTGTCAGACTTGAGTTTTTATAAAGAATTGAAATGCTTTCTTTATTTTCTGTGCGTGAAACAATTAAATTGAATTGGAATTATCTGTTCTTTGAAGGTTTAAAAACATTTATCCATGAAATTATTTGGTGCTTTTACAGGCAAGCCTCTTATTAACAAACCAAATTCCTTCCGTGATCATTGTTTTATTTGGTACATCTATATCTTTTGAGTCAATTTTGGTTACTTTCTGTTTCTTAAAATATTTACATTGAATGTTTAAGTTTCCTATGTAGCGAATAATATTGGTCTGAAAAGTAGAAATTCCATGTGTTTGTTTTTTTTCCAAGTAAATTTTAAAGGGGATATTCCCAAAAGTATGCTTTGTGGATGTGAAAAGGATAACATAAACATTTACCAAACTGTAGGACTTCTGTGAGTGGTTTGGTATGTGTTTTCCTAGTTATTTTTTTTTTTCTATGTGATCATGAATGTGTATATCTCCATGTTTTCCTCTACAATTTTCACAGATCTTGGGCATTAGTGTTTAGCTAAGTTCTATTTATGTATTTGGGTTAAATGCTTGACTATATATTTGCAGGAGAGGGGTCATTGGTAATGTTTGGGTCAAGAATTTTAGTTTATAAAATGAAATGTTAAATTTATTCAAGATATTCACATTCCTGTGCACTGATTTTAAACATAAATTTCAGAAAGTGGAAAATTTGTTCTCTTGGTGCTGGCATATTCTTTTCTTCGTGTGACAATTTTCTTGCATATAAAATGGTAATCTCATTTTTTACAGCAAGTTGAAAAATTTGATTATCTGAAGCATTTATAAGTGCCAAAAAGTGCCAATAGAGATAATTGTTATTTTCTTAAATTTATTGAAATACCTATTTACCCATCTCTTTCTATACACACACACACACACTTACTTTTTAAAATCACATAATCTAAAGTTGATAATGTAAAACTCTAGATAGAAGAAAATAAAGAATTCAAGTACACCAACAGTGAGGGTTCAGACAGCTAATAACTTGGTTCTCACCCTTGACCCGGTTGGTACTTCTGAGCAGCCAGATGAAGAGGCAGGGGAAGTGGACGACAGTGGCATATGCCTTACTTTGGGGGAAATATAAATTTCCATTTCATCCAATAAATATTCATTGACTGCTTACTACTCGTGAGGCACTACACCGATGCTAAGCTCGCTAAGCAGCCATGCAAGGAAGGCTCATATAGAAACCAAATAAGGGAAAACAGGTGTGGTGTGTGCTCTGCTGTAATGGACACGGGACTCGGTGGGATACCCAGTGAGTGAAGAACATTTAATCGAGGGGGCGATCGTGGAAGTTTTTATAGAGACTTTCCCAGAAAAACTTTAAAAATTTAATGTGTCTTTGTACGATAAGTAGAAAGAGGCACAAGCAAAGGAACAAAGACCTGTAACAGCAGGGCACATTCAGGGAACAGCCAGTGCTTTCGGTGCTGGTGGTGGAGTGTGGAGTGTGGGGCGATGGAGAGACAGTGAAGGTCACAGAGAGAGTCACAGATAATAGAACAGGACTGGTTTATTGACAATGTCTACTGGGAGAGAAAATTCACCTAAGCCATAGGCAGCAGAGAAAGGAGGCTAAGAGGTAAAAGAAGAGATTTCCAGACCTGGAGTTCTCAATGAATGAGTGAGGGAACTAAGAGACAGCAATGAAAATGAGATACGATAGCATAGTCTCTGGGAGACAGAAGAATTCAGAACGCTTTCCAACTTAGAGAATTTCTATGGAGTGGTGTTGGCCATGATAAAAGAGAAAGGAAGGGAACCGGAAATCAGGGGCTTGGGGAATTGACAGTCCATAATCTGGTAGGGAACCCCCAACTGGGTAAAAGCCATCACTTATTGATGCTTCTTTTGATTTTTAAAATACTGCAATTTTTTTTACTTGTAAAATTCTTTAACTTTTTCTCATAAATGTTTGAGTGAAATTGGTGCTAGAGGACAGTGTGCTTTATTTATCTTTTGGTGTGTGTGTGTGTATGTGTGTGAATGTGTGTGTGTGTGCAAGTGTGTGTATGTGAGTGTGAAAATGTGAGTGTGAGTATGTGTGTGAGTGTGTGTGTATATGTGTGTGAGAGAATGTGTGTGTATGTGTGAGTGCGTGTCTGTGTGTGCAAGTGTGCGTGTGAAAATGTGAGTGTATGTGTGTGTGAGTGTGTGAGAGAGAGATAGAGAGTACGTGTGTGTGTGTATGTGTCTGTGAGAGTGTGTGTATGTGTGAGTGAGTGCGTTTCCAGGTATGAATGGAAAGAAGCAGCTTGGTATCTGTAAATCCGACAACTGCAAGAGTTTGTTACTCACCAGGCATGTGTTTAGATCCTAGGTTTAATAAATCAGTAAGAAGCAGAGCTGGACTAAAACCCATACTATCTGACAAAACTTCCACTTTCATATTATACTAGTGGCCCAGTGCAGAATTTGTGCACCTTGAAAGGAACTGTGGGCTGCGAGGCTGCGGTGGGCACAGGGGCAGGTCTCAGCCCATCCTCTGTGGCCCCTCCCAACCCCTCCCACCGCCACCACACCCCACTCGCACCTGCTGATGGCACAGAGTGATTGAGGCCAGTGCTAGCAGCGGGTGCGAGTGGCAGCTGCAGCTGCTGCCCCAGTTGCCCCTAAGGAGCAGGGAAAGGTGGAGAAGCCCTTAGGGGAGATTGGGGCTGGCAGCTGCTGCTCATATCTGCTGGTGGCACTGAGCAGTGAGGACCAGTGCTGGGTGCTGGCAGCAGGTGCAAGCACCAGACAGGACCATGATGCATGGGTGCAAAGAATTGTCAGTAACCACCAGAGGCTCGCCCAATGACAGCGACCGATGCCCATCCTTGGTCTAGTGCCTCTGCTCACTTGCTCCACCATCCTGCTATGGCCAATGCCCACCATGTTCTGTGCTCTGCTGCCTGTTGCCCACACCCACTGTGTTCTGCGCATGCCCCCTGGTGGTCTGCATGCGTCATAATGACCAGTTGTTTGGTTGTTCCACCATTTGGTCTATTTTCATGTTATCCTTTTATTATATAGGATTGGGTTAATTACGTAATCATTTAAATAATAATATCTACCTCAGGGAAGTAGAATGAAATATGAGCATAAAGACTAGAAGTGGCTGAATGGTGTTAACTTGGGTCAGAGGTCTGTTTGTTTATGATGTGTGTATGCACTTATGTATATCTGTAGTCATTTATTTACTAAGTCATTCTAAAAAGAACTTCATGAGTCTGTAGTGCAGTGCATTGAATCACAATGACTATTTTTTTTATAATGCGTAGACACAAAAATAATTACATGCGAAAGGATAAACATTGGAAAACTTTTAGTTTTGTTTATTCAAAGGAATATAGCACTTTTTATGTATGCAGGAATGGTCTAAGCAAGTTACCCATTACTTCACTATTCATTAATATTTGTGGTAATATAACATTAACTTTATCAAATAATTGAATGAATATTAACAAAGGGGGCTCCTGAACAATTTTTTATTAGACTTTTTTTTATGCTGTTTTTTTGCCTGGAGTTGTACAGTGACAACAACAGGGATGAAGAGACAATATAAAAAGTTGGATTTGCTAATTATTAGAGGGTATGTCTGCATTATGTGTGGAGCCGATGGTTTGTGGGCAGGGGACTATTCAATGTTTGTAATAAGATCTAATATAGCAACCAATATCCTGATTAATATATCCAACCTTTTACCCCATTCCAAAAGTGTAAAATTGGGTTATACCTGTATCAGTTTTGAGAGAGAAAGTTAAACCATTGGTATCCTCATAGCAAACCATGCTTGCAATCTCAATGGCATGACAACAAATACTCTGTTTCTTATTCAAAGAGACATGACCCACATTTCCAGCTTAAATAAAATACTCGTTTCTTAATTACAGCTAGTTGAGCAATCTTTGACAAATCACATCTCTCTGAATAGGAGTCTCCTTACGTATAAAGTGATAGAAATGAACTTGATCCCTAGGTCATTGTCTGTTCTAATGTTCCATGATTCTATCACCTATGATATAATTAAACTAAAATGACTATTTCACACCATAGTCTAGTTTTGCGCAAACATTATCCTTACTGTTAGCATTTCCCTGATTCTAACTTTGTGTTAGAACAAAGACACAGAGTACAGAAGGAAGACATAACCAGGGGTATTTTGCGGAGGTTAGTTCTTGATTTGGCACTCCTTGCTTGAGAATATGAGCTGTAGGTACGATACCTAAATAAAACTTAGTAATTCCCTATGGAAACAAGTATGTGTCTTTATGTTTATTACTAAATAGTATGACTGAACTTATTATCTGGACTTTAAACCGTAACAAAGCCTACACCAATTATATTTGATTCAGAAAAGTTTATTAAACACTTATCCCAATGAAAAAAAAAATAATTTGCATATCATCAAAACTGGGTCTCTTGGGGTCTCGTGCTTAGCACTTTGCTCTGCACATTAAACGCTCCATAAATGTTTGTTAAATTAAACTATATTAAAGGAGTTGCTTTTACTGCTGCTCACATGCTTTTCCATGATTAATGAATCATCGCTAAGTGAGAAATTATTGAGTGTGCTTTGCTCATCAGGGGAAAAAATGTTGCTTTGTTTTGGAGAGGAACAAAAGTTTACAGCAGGGGAAGAAGAAAGGCAAGTCCAGGAGTTAACAAGAGAGAGGCTTGCAGTAGAGCTCCTAACATGTGCATAAAGTCAGAACAATGGCCACGGTCCCTCCCTGGGAGCTGGGAGATACCGAGCTTTGCATTAATCAAGATTTCACGGTCCCTTCTCCACGTGTGAGGAATGGAGTCTGTCCAAGACGGGTCCAGAGCAGAGACATCCCCCAAGTTCAGGGTCCTCATCTTCCCTGTCTCTCAACCCTCTGCCCATATTTTCTCTTCTTTCCCATAATCAGAACACCAGAATTCATGGGGAAGGCTGGACAGTCAGATAAGGCGGACCTGAATGGAAAGAGGAGGCAACTAGGGTTGGGTCCCAACGTAGGGGAAGGGGTAATGCTGAATCCACATGTGGCATGTGAGGGAATTGTGGCAAATTGAGAAGCTGAAGCAGTCAGGGGATGGGTGGCAGGAAGATGCTGGCCTGTCCAGCTGGTATGGCTCAGTAGTTGAGCTCTGACCTATGAACAAGGAGGTTGTGGTTCAATTCCCTGTCAGGACACATGCCTGGGTTTGATCCCCAGTAGTGGGTGTACAGGAGGCAGTTGATCAGTGATTTTCTCTTATCATTGATGTTTTTATCTCTCTCTCCCTCTCTCTCCCTCTCTGAAAGCAATAAAATATATATATATTATAAAGGAAAATCCCAGCCTGGACAGCAGCTGCTGCAGGTAAGACATAGTTCTAATTGGGAAGCAGCGACAGGCAATAAGAAGTCTGAGTAAGCAAACAGGAAAGGAGGCAAAGGCACCCAGGAGCCTGGAATTAGGTAAAATTGGGTGAGGTTCAGGGAAAAGAAGACACGGAAACTTTAAGCAGGAGAAAGGGAAAGGCTGCAGTTTCTATCGAAGGCTTGACCACACCACTTACTGCAACTGGGGGAACCAGCAAGGGGAGAGTCCTCACACGTGAATGGGTGGAGCTGAGTCCGCACCTGACGTCCACATTTCTCAAGTATGAACACAACTGGTCTTAGGCCTGGACCCGTAGGAAGATGACAGACATACTGCAAAGGAGAGGAATATTCAACTAGCACCATTTTCCCTCTTTTATGGTCTTCAGTTATTTTCTTGGGGCCAAGAGGGGAAGAAGAGAAACACACACACACACACCCCTAAATAAACACCCACTATACCTTCTGCAATACATAGCCGGACCATCCACATCTGACCACTGGGAATTTTAGAGAGCATTTCTCTCATTTGTTTTGCTGTTACCAATAGCACTGGGCTCTTAGGAAACATGATGTGCTGTGAGGAGATAATAAAGACAGCATCAGGGGCATTGGGAAATGAAGAGGAGAGTTAACGAAAGAAAGAACGAAGCAAGAGAGCCTGGGTTTCCAAATCCTGGCAAAGGGGCTCTGCGGCCTCTCAGAACCCTGACGAAGCGCCCAGGGTTGGGGTTGGACAAAGTCCGCTGTTCCTGCTCCTGAGCCCAGGGATGCTGCCGGTGCATCCACTGGAGGCGAGGAGCTTTGTCTTCGTTCTGAATAACCTGATGTCCCAGATGCAAAGAACGTGAAAGAACTGGGCGGAAATGTATGACACTGTTTCTCTTATCACTTTATTCCAAAATCACTCTTTCAAGAATACCTTCCTCGCCGTCTTCCTTTTGGGATCTGATAAGACTCAGGCCTCAAACGCTTCCTCCAGAGGATTGTCCTTACCTGGAATCAGGGACCAAGGAACATGAGTGATGGCATATTCTAGTCAAGGGATGGCTGGGGGTGGGTGGAATACAGTTTTCAGATTTGATGCTAACTAACACGGGCATTATACAATAATATAGTGGCATTTAGTAAGTATATTTCCAAAAAAGAAAGAGCAAAAATAATGATTTCCTGAAACAAATTCTTCCTACCCTTGTCAATCAATTATAGTCTCACAAGTGTCTCCTTTGGTACAAAGTTCTGTTCACCCACAGCAACCTTCACATAGTCACGGGCTTCTATTGGAAAGATCAGAAATCCATGAGAACTAATTTTCTTCAATTATACTGGGGCTGACTTACTCTTTAGAGTAAAAGACGATTGCCATAACCATCTTAAGAGTTATGATCTTCTTTCTTGGCTGATGAGGATATGACATTGTTGCGAGGATTTGGTTTGGTTAAAAGTATTATGATGTATAGTAATGTTATGACTCACCTCTAAAAATGATGCAGGTATCTTAAATCCACAATTCAAAAAAAAATACAGACTTAAAGTGGTAAGAAAGAAAACTTGTTCAATGGTACATCAAGATCACTGCTAAAAAGAAACAATGAACGCATTCGATGTAAGACACTGTAACAATTAGCGTTTAATCCTGCCAACAGGTTGTTCTCTCCATTTATGATTTCAGCTTTTACAATGTAATCATTAAGCCAGCCATGGCTAATCAGGGCATAAAATAAAGTCAAAATGTTTTACCAGCCTTATAAACATTGGTGCTGCTTGATTTTCCCCTAGTTGAAAGCAATAAGACAGCCTGTTAGGTGGCTGAAGAGAGAATATGCTAGAATTGCACCATATGCTGTTTCAAAGAAACATCTGACTTAGCTAAGAACATGCTTTTGATTTATTAGTTGACTTCTGTGCAGACATATGTGATTTCTTGATTCTTTTATTTGTGTCACACTTTTGATGCAATCAACCCTCGTGTTCTCTTCTCCTTTCTTCAATTCCTGGGAGAAAAATACAATCAATCACCGAGGGAAGGCAGTAGGGGAACAACCCTTTTTCTAACACAATTTTCCTTTTTTTATCCTGCTGTTTTAGAAAATATATGTTTGAAAGAGAAGATAAATGAGGTGACTCAGTGGTGCTCTTCCTCGGTGCACATTTTCAAATTGGCGTGGCCTTGATTTGTCCATTTTGATATTGGAAATTCATAGAAAATGACACAATTCCTCTTACTTTTATACTAATTTGTTCCTTTAACAATGGTTATAGTCTGTCAGATCTTCCAGTAACTGGAATTCTAAAGTAAAAGTGGGGTCTGAAAGGCAATGAGTATATGCTTCGATGCCGCTGGCAAGCCAGATCCTAAAGGTAATGAGAACACATATGTTTTATCCTGAATTAAAACTTACTGGATGCAAACTACATACTGAGGAGCCTTACCCATCTTACCTGAGAAATCACAGATCATGTCCCCAACAATACAGAATTCAAATATTGCCCTTAGCCTCCTTGTGCAATTAAAATAACTAAGTCTTGCCCTAACTGGTTTGGCTCAGTGGATAGAGCATCAATATGCAGACTGAAGGGTCCCAGGTTCGACTCCAGGCAAGGACATGTACTTTGGTTGCGGGCACATCCCCAGTAGGGGGTGTGCAGGAGGCAGCTGATGTTTCTCTCATAGATGTTTCTAACTCTCTATCCCTCTCCCTTCCTTTCTGTAAAAAATCAATAAAATATATTTTTAAAAATAAAATAACTGAATCTCAGGACCTAAGTCATGGTCCAAGGTCACACAGCTGGGAAGTGACAGAGCTGTGATTCAGACAAGGGCTGCCTGACTCTCTGGCCTTAAAGGGAGGGGAGCTGAGGTGTAGGAGGAAGCATATTATGGGAACTAAGAGCACAGGTACCTCCGGCAGGGTGGCTGAGTTCAAATTCTGACCTTTGTGATCTGAGGCAGTTTACTTGATTTCTCTGGACCTCATTGTCTTCATCTGTAAAATGGGATGGTAATCGCCACAATGGAGTTGTTGTGAATATTATCGAATAAGTGAGCTACTATCTGTAAAACACTGAGACTTGTATCTAGCATGCAGTTGGTGCCATATACATATTAGCCATTACTAATTGTTGACAAAAGAGAAAGAAATAGCCCTAGCTGGTTTGGCTCAGTGGATAGAGTGTCAGCCTGCAGACCGAAGGCTCCCAGGTTCCATTCCAGCCAAGGACACATGCACAGGTTGTGGGTTCCATCCCCAGTAGGGGGCATGCAAGAGGCATCCATTCTACGATTTTCTCTCATCATGGATCTTTCTCTCTCTCCCTCTCCCTTCCTCTCTCTCCAAAATAAATAAAAACATATTTTTTTTTAAAAAAAGAGGGAATTAGTCTAGCCTTCATCATAAATATGGCCCACCTATACTTTATAGCACTATTTTTAAAACTATATTTTTAAAACTATTTTTAAAACTATATGACAACACTTAGAAATACTAACCTTAAATAAACACTACATAACATACATGGATACGGTTTAAAATTTTGATGCGTGAGTAGTACTCCATCGTGATTACCCAAAATGAGCATTTTCTGGTCATGTGAAGCCTCTGGTTAACGTGCCGAACACTGTTTCAGGTCACCAGTCCGCAGAGAGCCAGACGTCAAGATCATTCATTACACTGTGTTTGAACTACAATTACTTGGGAAGAAGGAGAAATTTATAAAACTTTATTTTCTAAATCCTATGTTGTTGTACGTCAGTGTTTCCCAAAGTGCGGTACGCGTACCCCCAGGGGTATGGGAAGAGTTTGGTGGGGGTACATATTGTACTGGAGTTTGGTGGGGATATGCACTGCACCATGCTCAGCTGCGCCTAATTCTACGTTCTCATGAGTACGAAGGGTACTCAGCATTACGAAAATTATAGAAGGGGTACACACATGTCAAAAGTTTGGGGATCACTGTTCTATGTGGTAGTTCACTAACCAGAGCAAAACTAGCGAAAACAATCTTGCCTCAATGTATCCTAGTGACTCACGGATGTTTTGACATTCAGCACACAGAGATCTACGTCCTATTGATGTAACACAACTTGGAAGCTTCAATACTACAGAGAATAGCCTGAACTCAGAACTAGAGGGAGAAACCTTTGGAACTAAAAAGGTCTAAGTTCTCATTTCTCTAAACATCTATGAAACACTCCCATGTCCCAGATCCCTTTGGATGTCCCTAAACATGAGAAGGTAACTTAAAAAAAAAATACCCCTGCAACACTTGTCTTTAAAGAGAGCTTTGCATGCCGGGGAAAGAAAGATTTCAACCTTCTACATGGAATAACCTTTCATTTCACCAAGTTCTCACACGACTGTTTTATTAGCAAACTAAAGCGCATTGTTTCCCTTTTAGGTTAATTCCATTTTCCTGTGAAAATGTCCTGGGCATTCTGATTCTGTCGCTGCTGTTCTATGTTTGCTTCTCTGGACTCTGCTCCTCTCCCAGAACATCAGATGGCAAAGGGAGAGCACTTCCTCAGGAGGTTTAAATCCTTCCAAAGCAACAATACAGTGATAGGGGAGCAGGAAAAACTCCTCGCCTCCATTGTCATCGGATTGGATTAGTGTGTTCTCCTAACAAGGATCATTTTTAAATAACGGCATTTGAAAGGAGTAGATATAGAAATCATAGATTTTGTAATGTCTTTCTGTAATCATGACTAAAAGGAACACCTCAAAGTGATAAAAACCTCTAACACAATCTCTAATACAATAAAACAAAGCATTTAGAGATGGGATAACAATGGCAAACTAACCTTCCTCAGGGCTGTGTTTTTCCCTGGGACGTTTTGAACTCAGGGTGAACTAACTACACGTGTGCCCTCTGAGTCTGGCCAGTTCCTGAGCCCAGCCCAGCAGCATTCTCCTGGGGCCGTAGTCAGCAAACTCATTATTTAGAGCCAAATATCAACAATTGAAATTTCTTTTGAGAGCCAAACTTTTAAAACGTAAACGTCTTCTAATACCACTTCTTCAAAATAGGCTCGCCCAGGCCGTGGTATTTTGTGGAAGAGCCACACTCAAGGGGTCAAAGAGCCGCATGTAGCTCGCGAGCCGCAGTTTGCCGACCATGACCATGGGGCATCTCTTTATCTTGCTGCCTGGGCCTAATCCAAAGGACTCTAGCAGGTGGTAACTTACTCTGAAGACTGTGTCCTTTTAGAATGAAAACATACTCACTCCCAGCCGCTTGGTTCTCACGCGAGGTGCTGAGGTCCCGGGAGCTTTCACTCGCCCACAGGGCACTCACTGTATCTGGTGGACACAAGCCACCAGGTCTTCTTCGCTCAGAGCCCAGTCCTGTAATGCCACAGCAGCGTCTTTATCCCACTGTGAGGATTTCTGTGACCCGGACACAGTCAGGAGCTCCGTGTGGCTGTGAGAGCCTTATGAAAGGAGCCACAGGAGGACCATGCACTAACTCAGAAACTCAAGAAGAATCAGAGCTCGCGGAAGCATTCCAGACTGGTTGCTGATCACGTGAAAGCCCAGTGCACTTATATCAACCTTTACCCCACTTCCCACGTTCTCAGGGATATACCAGCACGACTGCAGACCAGTCCGGACCTCCGATGAGCAAACAGCTCTTGTCTGCAACACCTTCTCGTGGTTCCCACGTGCCAAAGGCTTCTTTTTGTTTTTTAATAAATCTTTATTGTTCATATTATTACAAATGTTTCCTCATTTTTCCCCCCATTGCTCCCCTCCACCAGGTTCCCACCCCACCCTCTGCCTTTCCCCACCCCCATGGTCCTCATCCATAGGTGCACAGTTTATGTTCAGTTTCTTCCCTCATCCCCCTCTCCCCTTTTCCCCGAGAATCGGAGTTCACTCCCCTTCTATTCCTCTGATTCTATTATATCCACCAGTTAATATTGTTCATCAGATTGTCTTCTTTCTGAAGAGAGCTCCTCCCTGGGAGAACCACTGCAGTCCTCCAGGGGTTGGGAGCTGTGGGCTGGGGAGGAAGGCAGGCACTGGATGCTGAGGTTGCTCAGGTTAACGGTGTCAGGTTAAATCATTGCCGTATAAGTGTTCCTCTTTTCCTCACTGACTTCCTGTTACGGAAGTAACACGTACAGCAAATACTTAACTCCACGCAGAACTGGGAGATATTTTACAAAGAAATGACTTGGAGCTGATTCCTCCAGGGCTGTCAGGGCATCGGGCTGCCTGAGAGGTGCAGGGAGTGTCCTGTCCTAAGTGATGAGATCAAAAACAGCAAGAAGACAAGTCAAATTGGGACTAAGCTAAGAATTTAGGACTGAGCACCCTAGCTGGTTTGGCTCAGTGGATAGAGCATAGAAGGAAGAGTCCTGAGTTCAATTCTGGTCAAGGGCATGTACCTCTGTGGCAGGCTCGATCCCTGGTCCTGGTTGGAGCATGTGCAGGAGTCAACCAATTGATGTGGCTTTCTCACATGGATATCTCTCTCTCTCTCTCTCTCTCTCTCTCTCTCTCTCTCTCTCTCTCTCTCTCTCTCTCTTCTCTCTCTCTCTCTCTCTTTCCCTTTCTCTCTTTCTCTCCCTCTCCCTCTTTCCCTTTCTCTCTTCTCTCCCTCTCCCCTTCCCTTCCACTCTCTCTCTAAAAGTCAATGGATGAGGGATAACAACAGCAAACAACAAAAATAATTTAGAACTTAGCTTCTCTTACAGATATAATGATGCTATTGCAGAAAACCTGCTCACAGAGAAAAGAGGGATTCCTAAAATACATGGAGACAGCACTTAAGGAGAACTGGATTACAACTGATCTTACAAAATTGGCCTTTAGAATCCCAACCCAACGAAACAGAAAGGGATCTAAGAGGAATGTCAAACAGATGAGCGATGGAGAGACTGGCACTCCTGACGATTAAGAGACCTTCCAAGCACACCCACCCTCAGCGGCAAAGCAGAGTCAGGCCTCTGCATTAGGTCATGGTTGCAATCCCTTGCTTGATACAGTTGAGAAACAAAGGTTCATCCCTACATTTAAGTTTCAAAAGGTAAACCCCTTGGCTCTGTGGACTTGGGGGGAGAGGGTGGTGGGGGGGTGGAGACACGTCAAGGACACGGAGAGACTGCGGGAAAGGAGGTTAGGTATTCTCCTTTGTCATTATTCAGTGAGCTCGCTATTCCTCCACGGCCACTGCTTCTGGCCAGGCGTGAGCTGTGGAAAGAAACGTTTTTCCTGGATACATCTATTCCCTGGGAAGGAAACCGGATCTGGCTTAAAAGAAAAAATTCTTCTCCAAGTCATGATAAATTGTCTAAATTGAAAGTCCACACCATAAACAAATTTGAATGGTGCAGACGTCTTACAAAATTAAATTTTCATCTAGTGATTTTGAATGATGGTTTGAGAAAAAGAATAATATTTTAAGCCCTGCTTCGTAGAACTCCTTTCCATGCTGTTTTGAAGGCCCACTCCCAAGTAATGGAAAACACAATTCTAATGATTTTTTTTCTTTATTTCTACATGCTCTGTTTTTAGTGAAATACTAGCTGTGCCTTGGATGTAATCACTACTAGTGTTGTTTTTAGAAGGAAATAGAAAAGCCTGTAAATTTTGATATTCGTGTACTTTTACTGAAATTAAATATAAGCTGAACACATTTTTAAAATTTTTATTGTAGAAAGCATTACCTATGTCCCTCTTTCTCCCCCCATTGACCTCTTCTGGCCTACCCCACCCCCACCCTAGGCCTTCACTCCCCTATTGTCTGTGTCCATGAGTTATGCATATATGCATACAAGTTTTGGGGAGATTTCTTCCCACCCATCCACCCACCCCCCAGCTTCCCACTGAGATTTGACAGTCTTGAACACATTTTGAATGTGTTAAGAAAACTGAGCCATGCCCTACCTGGTTTGGCTCAGTGGATAGAATGTTGGCCTGCAGACTGAAGGGTCCCAGGTTCAATTCCAGTCAAGGGCACGTGCCCAAGATGCTGGCTCAATCCCCAGTATGGGGCATTCAGGAGGCAGCTAATCAATGGTTCTCTTATCATTATGTTTTCTCTCTCTCTCTCTCTCTCTCTCTCTCTCTCTGAAATCAATAAAAATATTTTTTGAAAAAGAAATAGCTACACAAAGTGTTCTGTGTGCCTCTCTATTTTTATTTTGAACTTAATTAGAACTAAATTTCTGATTTTCACACAATCATACAATCAGACGCCATGTTTCAAGTTCACCAGAATATCTACCTAATAAAAGATAACATGTTCAAGGACTGTACCTTTGTGATTCCCACCACCCAATCAGGAATGAGTATGTAAAGTAATGCAACAAAGATGGTGGGTTGATTTGCATACCCAGGCCTGAGCCGCTGGGAACTGGGCGGGATGCTTGTGTTGTTGCCATGGCGACCATTCAGTAGTTCCGTACCACCCCAGCCACTCGGGGCCAGAGCAGTAAGGCTGCTCCAGCCAGAGTGAAGGCAGTGCCGGCAGCCAGGGTAACGAAGGCCCATTCTTGCATGAATCTTCATTCATGCATCGGGCCACTAGTTATCTCTTTAATTGTTCCATCATAGAATTTAAACACCGTTGTAGTTTCTTTAAATTATAAAAATAAACTTTTTAAATTACTAAAAACAAACCTCAAGAATCAATTTTTTAATAAAATAAATATTCCTGATTTTTTACATACTATAAAACCAGGCTCCAAACTACTTTTCCGTTATTGTCTTCCACAATTCCTCCTCCCGCCCCAGCTCTAGCCACTGTCTCACCTGTCTCATGCTTCTCCACCCTTTGTGCTCAGCTGACACAGTTGACCTCTAAGAGCCAAATATCTACATCCTGCCCAGCCTTCAGGAGTCAGATTGGATGCCTTCCTGGCACCCTCCTGACTCGCCTTACCCGTACCTCTAATCAGGGTCAACCTTACCTGCCTGTGAACGCTTAGCATCCTTCCCTTTTTCCTGATGCACCCATTGATTTAAGAACTATATAATATGCTGCCCGGCGATGTGGCAGTGGTTGAGTGCCGACCTATGAACAAGAAGGTCAAGGTTAGATTCCTGGCCAGGGCACATGCCTGGGGTTGCGGGCTCAATCCCCAGTAGGGGGTGTGCAGGAGGCAGCCAATCAATGATTCTCTCTCACCACTGATGTTCCTATCTCTCTCCCCCTCTTCCTTCCTCTCTGAAGTCAATAAAAATACTTAAAAAAAAAAGAACTATATAATATGCTAAAATAACTTTTTAAAGTCAGCGATTTTAAATGATGTTAGGGGCATAAATCAATGTCTCCTTTACATATCTATTATTAAACTCCTGAGAGCCTAAGAGTCGCTGAAGGGCTTTTAGAAGTAAGATGCTATTATAAGTTTTTCATCTTTTTTACAAAGGTACAGAAATATTCTAATTTAAAGATTTTATTCTTTAGGTTTTCATAATTAATGCATGAATTAAATAGACTTTGATTTTTTTACTAATGTTTTTTTAAGCCCAGAGCCAAATCCTAATGATTCTTTCTTAACATGTCTGCAGGAATATATAAATTCTAGACTTAAAACAATTAACATGTTGAATTTACAGAGGTACAGCACTTAATCAAAGGCAAAATATACTATGCCTTGGTCATTATCTACTTTTTCTCTGTGTCCAAATTGATACTCATTAGCTCTGAGCAAGAGCCATCTATGTATCTACAGTTCACCTTTATTTCAGCACTGTCTAGCAACACTCCTGGCTCCCCACTGCTTCTGATAAATAAATGAGTGAAAAATAAATATAAAGTAAGTACAAAAAGGCAGGAGACAGCCAAAACCGGTTTGGCTCAGTGGATAGAGCATCGGCCTGTGGACTGAAAGGTCCCAGGTTCAATTCTGGTCAAGGGCATTTACCTTGGTTGCAGGCACATCCCCAGTAGGGGGTGTGCAAGAGGCAGCAGATTGATGATTCTCTCTCATCGATGTTTCTAACTCTCTATCCCTCTCTCTTCCTCTCTGTAAAAAATCAATAAAATATAGATTATAAAAAAAAAAAAAAGGCAGGAAACAAATCTTCCCTGAAACCTCACCTTACTAGGTCACTGGAAATCTAAAAAGATATAATGTATTTAGAGATTAAATGATAAAAAACAGAATTGATTTTAAACATTTTCAACAAAAATGTTAACGTCCTACATGTTTCTTTTATTATTTATTATTTATTATTAATTATTATTATTATTATTGACTAGAGGTCTGGTGCACTAATTTGTGCATGGGTGGGGGTCCCTTGGCCTGGCCAGTGATCAGGGCCATTGGTGGTGCTGGCTGGCTGGAGTGAGAGGCTGTTGGAGGTTGGCCAATCGGTCAGAGGTCAGAGGGAGGAACCGCCAGAGGTGGGTGGGCCGGGGGAAGGGACTGCAGGAGGTTGGCCGGCAGCTGTGGGAGGCTGGCTGTGGTAGCACACTGACCACAGGGGGCCGCTCTTGCATTGAGTGTCTACCCCGGGTGGTCAGTGTGCATCAGCAACCAATGGGTCAGTCATTTGGTTGCTTAGGCTTTTATCTCACTACATAAAATCCTAATGTGCAAATAGACCGAACGGTGGAACAATCAGACGAGTCACTATGATATACGGTGACCACCAGGGGGTGTGCGTGGAACATGGCGGGTGTTGGCAGCAGATGGCAGAGCACAGAATATAGTGGCCATTGGCCGTGGCAGGATGGTGCAGGTAAGAGGAGGTGCCAGACTAAGGCGGGGTGCTGGTCACTGTTTTCAGGGGGAGCCTCTGGTGGTTACTGAAAATTCTTTGCTCCAGCACACTGTGGTGGTCCCGCCCAGCGCTCGCACCCTCTGCCAGTGCCGGTACTGCCGCTTGCACCTGCTGCCAGTGCCTGGTGCCAGTCCCAATTGCTTGGTGCTACCGGTGGATGCAAGCAGAGGCTGCTGGCCCTGATCGCCCCTGAGGGCTTCTCCACCTCCCCCTGCTCCTAAGGGGTGATCAGGGCAGCAGCCGCCACTTAAACCCACTGCTGACACCAGCTCCAATCACTCTGCGCCATCAGCAGGTGAGTGGTGGCAGCAGGAGCGGGACTTCCGGCAGACAGGGGACCAGGGCCCGCAGAAGGAGGGGAAGGATGGGAACATGGAGGATGGGCTGAGACCTGCCCCTGTGCCCACCACAGCCCCCAGTTCCTTTCAAGGTGCCCCTAGTATCCTATATAATAAAAGCCCAGCGACCAAACAGCGAAATGACCAGAACGACCAGTCAACCAGTCGTTATGATGCACGCCGACCACCAAGTGGCAGACACACAATGCAGGAGCTGCCTCATGGTGGTCAGTGTGCTCCCACAGTGAACTCCAGGCTGACAGACAGGAACCTGGACTACCATTGTCACCTCCTCACCCCAGGCTCCTCTTCCTCGCTCCCTGCCACCTCCTTCAGATGCCCACAGGCCATGCAGGCCTACCCCCGGGCTCACAGAATTGACCTCAGAGGCTGGGAGGCAGGTTTGTGGCTGCTGTGGGACTTAGGCCTATTCCACCACCTCTCAGTCCTGTTGTCACTGAGCCTGGCCTCAACTGGATCCCCTGGAGAGGCCAGTGCTCCGGCTCCACAGAAGGTGCCGGACCAGGGAGCAGCCACTCAGAGGGTGGGTCCGCAGCCACGGGGCTCCCACAGCAGGCTGATCCCCGCAGGCCACGCCACCAGTGCACAAATCCCATGTTCTAGTAGTATATAGAAATATAGAGATTTTATAGAGAGAGGAAGAGGGAGAGAGAGTGAGAGTGAGAGCGAGAGCGAGAGTGAAAGAGAGAGAGAGAGAGAGAGAGCGAGTGCATCAACTTGTTGTTCTACTTAATTATGAATTCATTAGTTGATTCTTGTATTCTTGTATGTACCAGTCAGGGGATCGAACCCTCAACCTTGGCATATGGGGATGACACTCTAACCAACGGAGCTATCCTGCAGAGCTGTTTCATTATATTCTTAGTCAGATTCATCAAACATAATTCAAATTTTGGGATAGCTTGGTATCTTTACTTTTATCAATAGATAGTGTCATGTTCCTGTGACATTTATAAGCCTCCATGAACTAGAACTTGCTTTCTGAAAACCGTCTTTTGGAGGCCTTTTCCCCCCTTTCCTGAAAAATTAAGTGAAGCACAGTACACCGATAGGCCTGTAAGAGAAGTGCTCATCGGCCACCTTCCTTCATGACTGTTCAGGAAGGAAGGGAGACCTGGTCTTCTTAGCCTAGAAGGGAGAGATTAGTCATGAGCTGCATACGGATGTTCTGGTCTGCGACAGGCCAAACATAAGACAGTGGTCCCATCAGATTATGAGCTACCCTTTCCTGTGGCCTAGTGATGGGGGAGTGCAGCACATCACCCACGTGTTTGTGGTGATGCTGCGCTCAACACATCTACGGTGCTGCCAGTGGTGTGAAGGCACAGCACACACATTTACATACGGTACATAGTGCTAGATAATGGCCTACAACTCTGATCCTGGTCTATATATTTACAATGCTATACTTTCTTTTCTTTTTTTAAAAAAAAAATATATTTTATTGATTTTTTACAGAGAGGAAGGGAGAGAGATAGAGAGCTAGAAATGTCGATGAGAGCGAAACATCGACCAGCTGCCTCTTGCACACCCCCTACCGGGGATGTGCCTGCAACCAACGTACATCCCCCTGACCGGAATCGAACCTGGGACCTTTCAGTCCGCAGACCAACGCTCTACCACTGAGCTAAACCGGTTTTGGCTCTTTTTTTTTTTTTTTTTTTTTTTAATATACTTTATTGATTTTTTACAGAGAGGAAGGGAGAGGGATAGAATTAGAAACATCGATGAGAAAGAAACACCTATCAGCTACCTCCTGCACACTCCATACTGGGGATATACCCGCAACCAAGGTACATACCCTTGACCGGAATCGAACCTGGGACCTCCCAGTCCGAAGGCCAATGCTCTATCCACTGAGCCAAGCAGGTCAGGGCTATACTTTCTTATCATTATTTCAGAGTGGGCTCTTTCTACTTCTTAGAAGATGTTTGCTGTAAAACTGTATCCGTTTTATGCTGGCAGCAGCCGCAGCCCCATACATTTGTGCTTTTAAAAAGTTTATTCATTGACTGATTAGTGTGTGTGAGAGAGACATCGATTTGTTGTTCTGTCTCCATTGTATCCCTGCCTCTTGTGGCTCATTTAACGTGTGTAGTAGTTTTGTACAGTCCCCTGCTGTACAGGCTTGTAGCCTAGAAGCCGTAGGCCACACCATGGAGCCTGGGTGTGCAGTAGGCTGTTCCATCTAGGTTTGCGTACATGCTCTCTATGGTGTCCACACAATGATGAAACCGTCTAACAACGCAGTTCTCAGCATGTGTCCCCGTATTTAAGCGGTGCATGACTGTACATACCAGAAGGCAACCCGAAGCTCTGAGCAGATTTCCCGCCCCTGTACAACAGCCCTATCCCACAGAAATATAATGGAATTCTAAATTTTCCATAACATTCTCATTTCAACGTGCAATCTATATAAAATGAAATAGTGTACACTCTTTTCCTTTCGTACAATGTCTTACACCCAGTGCACATTTTGCACTTAGATCAGACCTGAACCTGGACTGGCCCCATTTCAGGCGGCCACCGCCTGCCACCAGGGCCAACCCCAGAGAGAAAAAAAACCTCGCCCCCTGCCTAAGTGACCTGCACAACTGCCCACCTATGCCTTCTACCGAGCCTCATTCGTACCCTCGGTTCACCTGGTGGGAAGGCCTTTTACTAATTCAAGAAATCTGCCTCCTCTGGGCCTGGTTTTCCCAACATCCCCTGAATGTGTGGAAGCAACAAAACCCCAGGCATGCGTGATGTTAAATTGTACACAAGTTTAAAAAAAAAAAAAAGAAAGAAAAAAAAAGGAATTGAACAGTATTAGAGTTCAATAACACGTGTTTGTTCATCATCTTGCCCACGTTTCACATCAAGTAACGACTCGGTTCCACGATTGAAAAAAACAAAACAAAAATATTTGGAAAAAATATATATATATACATGTTTATTCATTTATTTATTTATTTTACCATAATTTAAAATGGTAATGACAGGTTTGTACAGGCTAACCTAACCCTCCCCAGGGCCCAGGCCTGGTAATCCTGCCTGTTTCCCCGGGGGTGGGCTTCCCAGAGCCCAGGGGTGGCTGAGGCCCACCCCGCAGGCTGACTCAGCACCCAGAAGCCCTGAGCGCACCCAGCCGGCCCCGCAGGGCATGGGCCGCCCGGCCTGAGCCCGCAGGGTCAGACACCGGGGCCTGAGCCCCGCGCACCCCGCCCGCAGGCGGCCGCCCCACCCCGCTCCCGCCCCACCAGGCCACCCCCCAATTTTACTCCCCCAGGGCCAGCCGGCCGGGAGCCCGGGGGTGCACAGGCGCCCCGCCGCCACCCCGCGGCGCTGGTCCCGGGGCCGCCGGGGAGACGCCCTCTCCGCCTCCGCCCTTGACCTCGGGACCTCCGGACGCGCGGTCCCGACCCGGAGCTGACCCGCCCGCGACTCTCCTGCCAATCAAACACGGCTTTCCGCCGGACGCCAGCCGGCCAATCAGCGCGCGCGGTGCACTCTTCGGCCCTTCGGCTCGTCGCCCTTTGCCCCTTCGGCCCTTCGGCTCATCGACCTTCGGCTCTTCGGCCCTTCGGCTCGTCGGAGTTCGTCCTGGCGGGGCCTTCCCGGGCCTTCCGTCGGCGCCGAAGCATAGTTCTCGTTGGTTTACGTTCCCCAGACACTTCCGGGTCCTGCGTCGCCCCGGAAGCCCGCGAGTTCCGGAAGCCCGGGCTGCCCAGGTTCTGCTAGGAAAAGCCAAGCTTCCGAGGAAATGTTTCCGAGGAAGTTCGGCGGAGCGGGGCGTGTCGCCGACTCCTAAGGTCAGTGTCCGCCGCCGAGGAGCCGCCGCCCGCCGTGCAGCCCGAGGCCAGCGGGGCGGCCCGCGGCGGCTGGGCCCCGCCTCGCCCTCGGCGCCCTTGGCCGGAGCCCCGGGTCCCTGGCTTCCTGCAAGAAGGCACATCGGAGTGTGATTTGGGGAAAGACGAGAAGCAAATAGGGTCGCACCATTTGGAGGTGACTTCCCACCGCCTTCTGCATCTCTGCCCCGAGCTCGGCGGAGCCCCGGGGTCCCTCCCCCGAGAACGGGACCTGGGCTCGGGCGCCCACACTTCCCTTCCTAGGTGGCTCCTGCAAAGTGTTGCATTTGGTACCGAAAAAGAAAAAAGCATGTGCTGAAATGTCCAACATTTTTAAAAGCCTGTGCACTTAAAAGCAGTTTTCATGTTCTTGTGGAGGAAGAGTTCCTGAGAATGGTCCAGTAGAATTACTTGCGATGAGTTTGTTATACTTAATCATTGATTTCTGATAAGAAATGTGAGCATCGCGTTATCATTTTTCGTCCAGGGCCTGAAGTTCAAAGTTATTGTTGGTGCAGTGTTTTTGTTTTGTTTTGTGTTTTTTGTTTTGTTTTGTTTTTTTAGGTTCCATTTTCCAGAAATACAACGTTTTGTGATTGAAAGTGGTGTGGGGTTTTGTTTGTTTGTTTGTTTTTTTGCAGAATAAGACTAATGGTTGAGCGCTCAGGTCTAACATGGCCTAGCTAGTATTCCATGATGGCCTTGGAAATATGTGTGTGTTTTTTACCATAATTTAAAACCAGCCCGGAAAGCATGGCTCAGTGGTTGAACAGTGACCTATGAACTAGGCCTTGGGGTTTGATTCCTGGCCAGGCACCTGCCCAGGTTATAGGCTCCATCCCCAGAGTGGGGCATGCAGGAGGCAGCTGATCATTGATTCTCTCTCATCATTGATGTTTGTCTCTCCCTGTCCCTTCCTCTCTGAAATCAATACAAATATATATTTTTAAAACAGTAAATAAAAATAAAAGCCATTATGGGGAGACTGAGGCTCCATCCACATCACTGTTTGTAGTCTAGACACCTTCCCATAATGTGTTTACCTTTAGTTAAACCTGGACAGAATAAACAGGATGGCAGACTTTGCGGTTTTCGCTTTTCAGTTTATGTTCTCTCTGATCTCACCCATATTATGAATTACTGTATCTAGAAAAAATTGAAGTTGTATGTGCTTGGGACAGAAGCAGATTTGAAAGAAAGTCAAAAGAAATAATTTCTGTTTATTTTTCTTTTAAAAAGGGGTTGGGGGAGGAGGGGGTGGATAGAAGTAACACAAGTTAGTAAAGAGAAAGCTGCATTAAGTCAAGAAAATTGAGTTCCAGACCTGACTGATTTTCTTATGACCTGCTCTACCTCTTGGCCTTATTTTCCCCATTTTTAGGAATTAGGGGTAGCACTCCACCTGTGGTTTTGTAACTTTCACAGGAGAACTGTGGAAATTGCTTAGAGCTTTCTGGGGAGAGACAAAGCAAGCAGATTCTCCGCAGCTATTTTACATGCATTTTCTGGAAAAACAGGGTTTCTGTTAAGAAAATTTCATAGCATTTAAATTCTGTTTCCAGCGCCGAAACTGGTTTGGCTCAGTGGTAGAGCCTCGGACTGGGGACTGAGAGGTCCCGGGTTCGATTCTGGTCAAGGGCATGTACCTTGGTTGCGGGCACATCCCCGGTAAGGGGTGTGCAAGAGGCAGCTGATCAATGACTCTCTCTCATCGATGTTTCTAACTCTCTCTATCCCTCTCTCTTCCTCTCTGTAATAAATCAATAAAATATATATTTTTTAAAATAAATTCTGTTTCTCAAGATAGTATTCATTTGTATTCAATGTGCATTTATGTATTAGTTGTTGTTTTTTAATGAAAGAATCATGTTCACAGTTAATTCATTACTAATAGCCACAAACATGTCCCATATTCTATCTCACTTGTTTCATAAATTCTTTCTTTATGATCAGAATCACAATTCTTTATTTTTCTTTCTTCTCCCTACCCTTTTATGTCAGCCACACAATTTTTACTTATATCCAGAGCTTGTAATCATCTTTGCAGTAGGAAAGCAGGTACTTTCCATTTGACATGCTCGGTGGCTGAACCTTACAGATGTTAGCAGTCTCACCCAGCCTCACACTGCTAGTCAAGTTCTTAGTCCTAACCTCCCCTTTTTTCTCACAGCATCACATGGCTCTAAAGTTTCTCTCTCTCTTATACTCCGCGGTGTGCAGGCTACTGTATGCCGTATGCACAATCTTTGTTTCTGGACAGAAGTTCCACTCTGAGCCACTTGGCTCCCTTTTGATTACCTGGGTTGGGCAGCCTAGAAGCAAATTGGATGTCCCCTTTATCTCTTCCCTGTGAAACGACAGCCGTTTCTAAACATCCATGTTCCTCTGGGTTCCTTCAGCCTGGGAGGAACCTCAGGAGGGAAGCCTTGGCTGCTCCTCCTGCCCCGGGCGTGTACTCTGGGCGCCGCGATGCCAGAGCTGTGCCTCTATAGGAGCCAGAGGCCAGGGGAGGACCAATGGCATCCCCGTCCTCCCCACTGTGGGCTGTGACCACTTCTTCCAGCCTCTCCCTCTACACAGCCAGCCGCCCGCTTCTATGTTTGTACTCTCTGTAGTAGGTTTGCTTTTTATCAGAGCGCCCCCTGCCCCCTTCTTACCTGCCTGTCAGAAAGGTGAAATGAATTTCATCCAGGTGTCTTTTTTCTTCTTCTTCCTGTGAAAACATAAAAACCAAGAGCCCCAGAGCCAGTCTGCTTTGATTATGCCGAACCATGGCCTCCCTCTGCTTTGGGTGCAGCCCGTGTTGACAATCGCTAAGTGAATGTTCACACCTCATTGTGCAGATGTGCAGTGAGTCTCTGAACAGTGCCCTGACCACATGTGTAGGGATAGAGAGGGATTGTGGATGGCAAGCATCCCAGGCAACATAGGTACCTCAGCCATGTTCTGTCATTTCTCGCCCCATTCCCGGGACCTGAGAGAAGAAATGAGCTCTGCGGCGTTGGATTTGATCCAAGCTTGCCCGGTGTCCCCACCACTCACTGCCTTTTGTGTGTCCCGTACTTTCTCTCGTGTTCACCAGACATTTACTCATTGCCAACTTGGCCTTGCGCAGGTGAGTTAGTCTCCTCAAGGCTTCATCTTGGTCTTTGTGAAATGGAACGATGATCTTTTCTTTTGTGAAAGTTCAGTGAGGTGAAGCGTGCAGAGAAAACCCTATGTGTCCTTTGGCACTTGCTCCTGTTACGTTGCAAACATCTCTGTTCCCGTGTGGATAGTTCCACATTCTCTCCAGGGCGTAAAATGTGCAAATGCGTATTCCAGAAATGTTAAGTCATTTCGACATCTCTTCGTAGTAGGCAGTTCGGTCCTAGGCCCTGTTCTACACGCCAGTGCTTCAACATCTGGCTGCTTCCTGTTTCATGAGGCGCATTGGCCCCCCCTTGGGTTGGCATTTCCCGGTAGTTGCAGCCCCATGGGCATGCCCAGTGGTGCCCTCCTGCGGTGCCATGTTCACCTTTTTGACTGTTCATGTTTTTCAAGCCCCTCACCACTTGTCAGTGCAGTGCATGGGTTCAGAACGTGGCTGAGTTATTGTAGCTGTGATTTCACACCGGTCAGCTACTAATCTCTGTGCCTCCGTTTCCTTGTTTTAAAACCGGAATAATGAAAGCTCTTTCCTCATAGTGTAAAGATTAAAGGACTCGCTGCTTACACTTGCAAAGTGCACGTGGCTGCCATAGTCATTGCCAGCCTCAGCCCCCGGTCAGCGGCGCACGTTCACTGCAGGTGTACGCTCATGGCCGGTGGGTTTGGTTTTGCTGTTCCTTCCACTAGGAGTGTTTCTCTGTCTCGCGTCTTCTGTTCTGATTTCTCCACTCGCGCTAGCCTTTTCCAGACTCGTGTTCAGCATTTCCATTTCTGCAGTTGGAAAGGACTGTTCTTTCATTCTTTTTCTTCCTCTTCTATGGTTTAGTTCCCATAAGGATTCTAGGTAGGTGAAATTTCTGTAGTTGCTGACCTTTTTAACTGCTGAAAAGTGTCCTGTGGTGTAATGACTTGTCCAGGGTCACACAGCCTGAGGGTGGACCTGGGCTGGGCCAGAGAGCTGGTTAGAATCCCCCTTATTCACTCACACATCCACCCTCTGTTTTCACACTGTGCTCTCTCCTCAGGACTCAGGAGCATCAACATTCTGAAGAAAAGATCATGAGTGCCATGCTCTTCTCTGAAAAATGTCTTTGTGAAGCTGGCCTCAGGGTATTGGGGATTCTGTTTTAAGGTTTAAAAAAGTATTTTGTGTTAGCTTTAGATACTTGCGTAAATATACTGTAAATGAAATAGGTAAGATGCTCAACTCTGTAACACTGATTATGGTCTCGAAGACTATAGTATTTGAGTTGAGTACCTTCTCTCCAAATAAAGAAGGAAAAAAAAAAAAAAAATATATATATATATATATATATACACACACACACACACACACACACACACACACATATATATTTCCCCTCTGCTAGGACAAAGTACTTATCAATGTTCATTTGTTTGAGAAATTTATAATATTTTGAAGTTTTCCTTCAAATGTATTCTAAAAACATTTTGTTGTGTACCCATTACCACTCCAGAAGTTTTTTTATTTGGATTTCGTTGAGGACTGCCTTTAAGTTAAAAGTGACCTGGAGGACTGGTGTCCATAACAGAATGTTTTCAGTCCTTCGCGTCTTGTCTGCATCCAGACCAGCATGGTTGGGATATCTATAAACTACGGAGACGCGGCTTGTACTTGATGAAAGAGCAACAAAAGAGGAGTGACAAGTCACTTAGCAAGTCTGCGGCCACAGTGGGATTTGAACTTTCTAGGCCTGTTCACAGTGTCGAGTCACGGTGTTCTGATGGCCTCGGCCCTAGCTTTTTCTCTCCTGCTCGTGTTTGAAGTGTGTTCTGGGAATCCATGTCCTGTTAGATCCCTCTTTGATGCGCATCCCATTTATTAGTATTGATTCCAATACAATGTACAATAAGTCTATCTGACCACACAAAGGAAATGCTACGGAAGAAGTTCAAAACTTAAAAATCTCCATTTTAAGAGCTTTATTCATGTAAACTCATAATGCAAAACGTTAGTTTAAAATATTTTTAAACACTAAAAGGGGGGAAAAATGAATATTCTCACTCATCCATTTTGATTGCTAGAATCCTTAGGAGAGTGTGGCATACTGAACATTAGGTGACTATTGTGGACTCGGAAAAGGTTGGCGGGGGGAGGGGGGGGACGGGGGGGGGGGGTCATGGATGGGTTTGATATCTGGGAGGTTACTTGGCAGTCACGTGTTTCTGCTGACAAGAGATTACAGGACTGTAAATTTCAGTGTAGTTTTGTAGGCAGCATGCATTGACAAATATGCCTAATGGTAATACATCTAGCACTGAGTCTTGGAGCAGGTCAATAATAGTGTGTGCGTATTGATAGCAGCAATGTAGGAGATGTTACTAGGTATTATAGCTAAAAATCCATGTCATCCCCTTAATCATAATTACATTAATATTGACAGGCCCTTGACAATACCCACATTATTATTGATAGATTTCTGTCAATAACATGGTTTTAAATAAAATATATTCATTCATAATTTGTACTCGACTCAATAAAAGCTCTGAAATACATCCTGAAACATTCTTCCCTCTTTAGTGAGATAGGATCGTTTGTGTCGGTTTTAGAATGCAATATAGATGGCAGAGTTTTATTTTAGAGAATGAAAAGCGTAAAAGGAAAGCCTGAGTTATTTAAAGGATAAGGTTATGTATCGCTGCTCTTAGTAAACGAATTTCAGGGCTTTTTTCCGTGAAAGAAAATCAGTGTGACGTCTGGTGATAAAATGCCAGCAGGAGACCTTCCTGATAGTTTTTAGTGCTAGATTATTTTGTCTTAAACATATTTATGTGACAAGTTAATCACGCCTAACCCTAGTAGTTGCTGTACTTTTTATCTGGTCTTGACTTTTTTGTCTTGATTTTGCCTTTTTATCTGGTCTTGATTTTCATAGGGTTTTCACATACCCTACCCTTCACTACACACTAATATTACTTAGTGCCAAGTATACTTTTAATTATTTTTGTAAGTCTCTTTGCTTGGTCATAAATGTTTTCCCCTGCATTAGCCTTTTATATTCTTAAATTAGTATAATTTGGGGAGTGGGAAGGAAGGAGTGATAGGATTATGCATTTAACTATTAAAGGGATGAGATTCCATGGCAAAATAAGGAAAAGCATTGCCTGTTTGGGGAAATTCTGGAAAAATAACTTCGAATGAAATATGATGGTGTTTGTTTCCATTCAAAATGATCCCAACTTTGAAAATAAAAAATTAGCTTTTTTTTTTTTTTTTTTTTTTAACCAAGTTTGAGCCTACTTGTGAGAGACTAGATAGTAACCTGCAAGAACCAGTAAGTAACCTGGGTATTGTTGATGCTTACTTAAATTCTTGGACGTAGATAGCCCTGGACAGGCCAGTAGCCATCAGTGGAGCAGGGGCAGGAGAGTGGTTTACCGGAAGAGCAGGGGAAATGTGGCGAGCAGTTTGGTATTAGTCTGCTGGCCCAGGACAAGGCCAGTCGGACGGAGCCAGGAGATCGGGCCCAGCTGTTCTTTACCGGCACTGAGGCCAGGTTCGGGGAGAAAAAGGGAAAACAGTGTTAAACTGTAACAGGAGGGGTGCGAGAGAAGTTTTGATAATGAAACTGTTAAATGTTGGCTTGGTGGGTGGTGTGATAAGTCTCCTTTTCTGGCAGCCATCAGACTTTTCTGTGTTTACTAAATGTCCTTAAGTATGATTCCCCCAGGAGAAGGGGTTTGAAATAAAAGGTTCCCGAGAAGCCGCTCCCTCTGTCCAGTTTCTCACTAAACACAGGAACCCGAGGAAAAGATCGCTCCCCTCCCCTCCAGCTCACTCCTTCCACTGTGCATTCGTGCAACGCGTTCATTGAGCAGCTACTGTGGGCCCATCTTTGAGTTAAATTCTGTAAGATAATAAGATAGTCATCAGCCACAATCCGAAACTGACTGTGATTCCAGTATTTAAAAATGCATAAATGGGCACAGCTAGCTGGCCTCTACACATTTCATCTGATACTCATCTTGCTGGGGGGGGGGGGGGGGGGGAGGAGCAATCCTTCCAGTTAAACATGGGGTGGGATGAAGGGAGGGAGCTGGTAGTGTTGGACCTAATGTTGACGGGCGGTAAGGTCCGAGCGTTTCAGGAGCACTGTGACAATCAGAGAGCTGCCCTTGACTTGCTGACCGCAGGGTGTGGGGGTGTGTTGTAGACACTGTGTTCCATGTACCGCACCCCCACATCTCACCGATGAGGGCAGAGTTTTACATGACAGAAACGGAGCTCCGTATCAGGTCACTGTGTAAGCAGTAGGAGCTTGGGGAAATAAGTATAAGATAAGGCTGTTCCCTTAGCTAGTTTATAGTCAAGCTAGCAGAAGGGTTGTTCACATGACCGAAATCACAGCACCAGTGGCTGAGGGCTCGAGTGGGTGCCACAGACAGCGGCTGTCACAGTGAAGAGACGGTGACAATGGGAATGGGGATAGTTATGAATTCTTTAGAGAATTTTGAAATAGAGTTAGAATGTGAAGGTAGATAGCTGAGGGCATGGGGGCAGTTGGTAGGGAAGGTAAGTGTTAGGTGCTCGAGAAAGGACAGAGGGGGGGACTGCAGGATGGTCCTCCTTCACAGCTCCGCTGGGAATGATGGTCACGTGATCGCAGGGGTGGAGACAGAATTGGGCCAGGTTGTGTCTGAGAGGTTTGTACTGTATCCCAGGGGTGATTTGAGCTAAGAAAGAGGTGATATGATAAGTGTGGGAAAATAGTTTTGTAGATTTTGGTTTTCTTACGAGGTTTTTAAAATAATGTGGGTTTTTTGTGTGTTTCGATTTTTGTTTTTTTTTTTAGTTACATAAATGTTATAAGTTGATTTGAGAAAATTTGTAAACTACAAAAAAAGTGAGAAAAATCATCTTATTCATTGATAATTTTTGAGTGTGTGAACTTTAAAGTTATTTTTCTGTCTTTGAAATTCGATGTTTTGCCTGTGGTGCTATCTCCCTCTGTTGTTGCCTGGTTGTCCATTCGCTTGCTGCGTCCGCAGACCTTGGTTGGGTCCTTCAGTGAGCCAGGCGAGTCTTTATCTCTGTACCCCAAACACCTTGCAGAGAGGGCGAGGATGCAGTGATACGCTTGGATTTGTGCCATCCCTCAATAGAAAGAAGGGAGCGCCTGAGTCAGTGCAGTTGAACAGCTTCTCTGGGTACAGGGAGGAGAAATGAGAAGGAACCCGGAATGAACCAGGAATGAGTGGGCAGCTGGCCGGCAGCGTTGAGCTATGTGGGTGATAGATACACCAAAGGATTATGAATTGTGCTTTGAAATGGACTAGCCCACAATTCTCAACATCTCCAGGGAACTTGTTAGAAATGCAAATAACTGAGGCGCCACGATCTAACAAGACCTCCTAGTGATTCTCACAAACGCTCACATTTGAGAACTCCTAGACTAGAACGGAGCCTGCACGGCTGCCATGTGGCAGAGCACAGCATAGGCAGGTGAAAAGCCCGAAGATGTGTGGTATCCGTGAACATGACCAATGAGATGCCACAGGAGCTGAAATAGGAAAATAGGAAAATATTACATTGTTACAGAGAGCATTAAACGTGTTATAAATGGTCAAGATCTATTTGTCTTGTATAAATCACCGCCTTCCTGGTTTGAGCATCTAATTAGAATTATAATAGACTAGAGGCCTGGTGCACAAAAATTTGTGCACGGGGGTAAGGGAGGGACTGTGTCCCTCAGCCCAGCTTGCACCCTCTCCAATCTGGGACCCCTCAAGGGATGTCCGACTGCCCGTTTAGGCCTGATCCAGGCCTAAACGGGCAGTCGGACATCCCTTTCACAATCCAGGACTGCTGGTTCCCAACCACTCTCCTGCCAGCCTAATTGCTCCCCTGCTGGCCTGGTTGCCCCTAACTGCTCTCCCCTGCTGGCCTGGTCCCCCCAACTGCCCTTTTTTGCAGGCCTGTTCTCTCCAAACTGCCCTCCCTTGCAGGCCATCTTGTGGTGGCCATCTTGTGTCCAATGGGGGCAGCCATCTTTGACCACATGGGGCAGCCATCTTGTGTGTTGGAGTGATGGTCAATTTGCATATTACTCTTTTATTAGATAGGATTAATCCAATTAGAGTGTCCCCATGCTCAATGTCCTTGCCCAGGTTTCTTCTCCCAGTCCTCATGACTGCCTCCTAACCTTTTCCACTTGGTTGTCTCATAGTGGCCTCAGATCTCCAAGACTACATGTGTGTATTATCTTTCCCCTTAACCAATATCTCTGTGTGAGTCTCCCATTTCAGAGAACTGGTCTGATCCTCTCAGTTACTCAAATCAGTGGTTCTTGGCTTATTTCTCACAAAATCTTTGAATTCTACCACTTCCGAGCTTTCAGAGGCACCTGTCTCTCTCTGTCCCCACTGATACCTTTCCAATTTAGACCGTTAGTTTCTCACCAGATCGTTTTAACAGTCAACTGGTCTTTTGGCCCCAAAGCCATTCTCAGTGTAGCCAGAACACGCTGTGTAAACGCAAATTTTATTCTTTTTTTACAACCATTCCATGGATCCCCATTACCATCTCAATAAACGAGGGCGTAAGGATGAGTCTCATGATTTTCTTTCCAACCTTATTTTTTGTCCTTGGACCTTTGGTCCTTGTCACCTGCTCTTCCCTCGGCCTGGACTATGTGCTTACCTTCCTTTACTGCCTGTCATCACCAACCCTTCAGGTGCACAGGTGGTGCCCCTCCATGAAGCCTTTTCTGCTCATGAGCATAATCCTCATCACACACCACTTACCATGTCTTCTTGTAATTGTTTGGCATTTTACATAGCACACCTTTTTTTTTTTTTAATAATATATATTTTATTGATTTTTTACAGAGAGGAAGGGAGAGGGATAGAGAGTTAGAAACATCCATGAGAGACAAACATTTATTAGCTGCCTCCTGCACACCTCCTACTGGGGATGTGCCTGCTACCAAGTTACATGTCTTTGCCGGAATCACACCTGGGACCTTTCAGTCTGCAGGCCGACACTCTATCCCCTGAGCCAAACTGGTTAGGACTACATAGCACACTCTTACTCCCCCTCCCCCCATCACCCCGTTACATTACACTCTTCACAGGCGTTGACTCTCTGTCATTCTTTCGCTAGCTCCCACACATTACCTGCAAAGTAGAAGGTGCATAACCATCCCATGTTGAAATAAGTAACCAGCAGCAATCTGGATGTGGGCATTTGAAACAGTTTTAAAGGATGGAGATTTGTATTTTCTACCCTTTACCATCCCAGACATTTTTCTGTCCATTGATCCATTTATCTAGTTTTATAGGAAGCATCCTGCATGCCAGGCACTGAACTAGTTGCTAAGATTCAACTGTGATAAGACTCGATGATCTTTGCAATGGGCCTTATCTTCTAGGGGAGGAAATCAACCTTCCAAGTAGTGTATGGTATGTCCAGTACAGAAAGGTCTAGCCGGAGGAGGAGCAAGAGGAGCAGCTCACCCAACTGGACCAGTCGGGAGGAGGTGATGCCTCACTCAGTACTTGAGAACTTAGGATGGGTAAAAGGATGGGGACGTACTGATCCCAGTGAAGGGAACGGCTAACAAAATGTCCCCTCCTGAGCAGAGAGGGGGCATTTATACTAGACGTCAAAGCACTAGGAAGGCAAGCAGCTGAAGGAGGCTTGTTTGAAGGATCGTGGTGTGGGAATGCACCAGGGGAGTCAGAAGGTAGATGCATGCATTGGATGTAATCCAGGGGAGATGAGCAGTCACCTCTTAGGGATAGAGAAAGGGATGGACTTGAAAAATGTTTTGAACAAAGAAAGGCCTTGGGAATTAATGAGATTTGTATATGGAGCAGAGAAAACTATGTTCTAACCTCCTCCTTTCTCTCCTTAGCTCCTGACTAGCATGAGGCAAGGATTTCACAGAACTTGCAGCCAAAATCCCCACTGCCATCAGCTCAGAAGTCTTACCGGAGCTCCAGGAAGGGGGAACCGGTGAGGTTGCCCGGAATGTGAGAAGCACTCCTGTCATAGTATATCTGGTGCGGAGGGAAAGAGCACTAAACATCTGTTAGTAGTCACGTTCGTTTCCTGTATTGGGCTTCCTGCCGCTCAATATCTGGGATCCATGGGTAACTCGAAGTCTTCCTCATGAAAAATGCTCTGATTGTAAAGATATTCCAATTTTAAGACATACAACTTTATTTTAGGATGTATTTTGCAGTCCTTTTGACTTCTAACAAATTATATTTAACATCTTTTAGTAAAAGTCATAAAGTAATAGAATTTGTGAACTGATCCTAGAATACCTTTTTGCATAATATTCAATAGTTCTCTTTTCCCCCAAAGTGTATGATGCATCGTAATAATGAGATTTCTGCATTCATGTTGCTTTGTGCTAGTATTTATTTTCTGCAATCATGTGATAGAATAATGAAAACTTACTACAAATCAACAAATGACAAATGCTGGTAAGGATGTGGAGAAATGGGAACCCTAGTACACTGCTGGTGGGAATGCAGACTGGTGCAGCCATTATGGAAAACAGTATGGAGTTTCCTCAAAAAATTAAATATGGAACTGCCATTTGACCCAATGATCCCACTTCTAGGAATATATCCTAAGAAACCAGAAACACCAATCAGAAAGAATGTATGCACCCCTATGTTCATAGCAGCTCAATTTACAATAGTTAAGATATGGAAACAGCCCAAGTGCTGATCAGTAACTGAGTGGATTAAAAAGCTGTCGTACATTTACACCATGAATACTATGCAGCAGTTAAAAAGAAGGGATCTCTTACCCTTTGAGGCATCATGGAGGGGCCAGGAGAGTATTGTGCTAAGTGAGATAAGTCAGAGAAAGACAAATATCGCATGATCTCACTCATATGAGGAATCCAATGAACAAAATAAACTGTTGAACAAAATAGATCCAGCGACATAGAAGCATGGAACAGACTGTTGAACCTCAGAAGGAAGGGTTGGGGAGGGGGACGAGAAGACAAGCCAAAGAACTTGTATGCATATGTGCATAACCTGTGGATGCAGACAAGAGGGTGGTAAAGGGTGGGATGGGTCAGATGGGGTCAATGAGGGGGAAAAGGGGGACATATGAAATACTTTGAAGAATAAAGATTTTTTAAAAATAAAAAATAAACCAGTAGAAGTGCTGGGCATTACACTGAGGCCAGGACTTAACCATTCATTACAGTGTTCCACATAATTCATTATATTTATTAAGTGCATATATTTCTCCACTAGCCATGCTATTATTCAGCTCTTATGTAGCTGTTATTGCTAAAACCTGTTATTCCCTTGATGAGAAGGGCCAGACACGAAAAGGGGAAAAAAAAAAAAAAAAGAAAAAAAAAAAAAAACTCAGGAAAGAAAGGAGGGAGGAGGACATGCGAGGAGGAAGAGGAAGGAGTCCCCAGTAAGAGGTGACTGCTCAGAGTGCCGTGTGGACACGATGCAGAGGTGTGTCCTGTCTTGTGTACCCGTTTCCTGGGCATTGGCTGCGGAGATGGGACAGGCTGTCTGTGTCTGACCATGTCTCCTAATCGTACTTTCTCCTAGAGCTCTTTGGAGGAGGCATGGCTTCTGGAGAAGAGAAAGCACAGAGCACACACAGGGTGCTGAGGATCAGCCAGTTGGATGCACTTGAACTGAACAAGGCCCTGGAGCAGCTGGTCTGGTCCCAGGTCACTCAGTGCTTCCACGGCTTCCAGCCGGGGCTGCTGGCCCGCTTTGAACCCGAGCTGAAAGCCCTCCTGTGGCTTTTCCTGTGGCGCTTCACCCTCTACTCCAAGAACGCCACCGTGGGCCAGTCGGTCTTAAATATTCAGTACAAAAACGACTTCTCCCCGGGCCAGCGGTACCAGCCCCCGAGCAAGAACCAGAAGCTCTGGTACGCCGCCTGCACCATCGGCGGGAAGTGGCTGGAGGAGCGCTGCTACGATCTTTTCCGAAGCCATCACTTAGCCTCCTTTGGGAGAGCCAAGCAGTGTCTGAACTTCGTGGTGGGCCTCGTGCAGCTCGGGGGCCTGATTAACTTCCTGATCTTCCTCCAGAAGGGCAAGTTTGCAACTCTGACGGAACGCCTGCTCGGCATCCGCTCCGTGTTCTGCAAGCCCCAGCACGCGCGGGAGGTGGGCTTCGAGTACATGAACAGGGAGCTCCTCTGGCACGGCTTCGCCGAGCTTCTCATCTTCCTCCTGCCGCTCATCAACACCCAGAAGCTGAAGGCCAAGTTATCTTCCTGGTGCATCCCCCTCGCCGGCGCCCCGCACAGCGACAGCGCCCTGGCCAGCAGCGGCAAGCAGTGCTCCCTGTGCGGCGAGTGGCCCACCATGCCCCACACCATCGGCTGCGAGCACATCTTCTGCTACTACTGCGTGAAGAGCAGCTTCCTGTTTGACATGTTCTTCACCTGCCCCAAGTGTGGCACCGAGGTCCACAGCGTGCAGCCGCTGAAGTCGGGGATCGAGGTGTCGGAAGCGAATGCGCTTTAGAAACTGAAAACCCTTGTCTGTGCAGAGAACCGTGTTGCGTTGACATCCTCGGAATCAGTCACCCTGAGCACACCGTGCAGATGTCTTTTATGAGAACATGTGCTGCTCAGCCGCTGAGTTCTGTTCCTCGCCAGACCCGACTAAAATCTCATCACCGGGATCCATGGGTTTCTAAGTGTATTCTGTAAATGTGAATGTGTTCTTCTCTTTAATGATTGCATTCGGTGTTTAAGGTCAGGAGCAATGGGCAGTTTTTGTCTGATGCATACCAACAATGTTTCTTCACTTTGTACTTCCTAGAACAAGGTTAGACTCTAAAAATAAAAAGTGTTGGAGCCTGGGATGAGCATGCTTTTATTTCCAGAGATAATCTGACACTGATAAGACCATGGTGTTTTGGATTTTTTAAAACGTATTTTTATTGATTTTAGAGAGGAAGGGAGAGAGGGAGAGAGAGAATCACTAATCAGCTACCTCCTTCACATCACCAGCTGGGGATTCAGCCTGGGGATGTGCCTCCTGGTTCATAGGGTGACATTCAACCATGCCAGCCGGTTCAACCCTGTTGTTTTAAATTTTCTGATCTGGGAGCCCACTTCTAATTGTAGGCTTTTCTCTGAAGCCAGTTTTTAAGGGGTTCAGTGGGCTCTGTTCTCAGGCAGAATGGAGAGCCCCAAAAGCTGAAGACATGTCCTGTGAGCTCCCTGGCCCCACTGGAGTAAGAGCTCCTTGCTGGCCACTCAGCAAAGCAGGGAGGTCACTGCAGTGGGCCATCCTGGGATTGTGTTCATACTCCTACCCCCGAATGAAAATCCTTCCTGTTACTCAATGTGGGTGACATCCCTCACGTAAACCACGTCATCGTGAAGTAGGAGGGGAGGCAGGTCACCACGGGCCTGGGGGTGCTGGTTCAGGAATGATGGGTGTGATGGGCAGGTAGGCATAATATAAGTCCCTCCTGTATTTTCCAATTTTCTACAATAAGCATGTCATACTTTTTAATTACATCAAAACAAGTTATTTCTTTAAAATCTGATGGCCAGTATTGTTTCAGTTAAATCCGAAGAGAAAACATCTGCATAGCTAGAAAACCGACTTTGACAAATGTGAATTTAGGTCATAGGAGGCCCTATAAACCCTAGGGTTCCTATTTGTGTGCTATAATAAATAGAGCCTGCCTTTATGGCCACCCACAGCTGTTGAGAAAGTCTGAATTATTTCATACATTTTAAGTTAGATGCTAAGTCTGACTCCATATAATATAGGACTTTTTTTGACCACTTAGAAGTATTTAGACAACAAAAAGGTAGAAAGTTCCCACTCCCTCTTCCAGAAATACTTGTATGTGTAAGGAAATGTACAGTGTTTGTAAATGGGGTTTGGCTACCTTAAAATATCTAGGACTGGTACACCAGAGCAAGACAATCGACATGAATACGTTATGTTATCAATTTGCCTAAGCCTATAAGATGACAATATTCCCGACCAAGAGTCAAGACACAGGGCCTGACCAGGATTTTGTATGCCTTCCAGATGTGGACACAAAAATGCTGACATTTCTGAGTATTTTCATGGTTCAGTTGTCAATAAGACATAATGCAAACTTGAACTTCAGCTGAGACTTTATCTAAATAGTCATAAATCTGCATTTGTGGAGCCAGAGGCTTTCCTGTTCTGAGAGGTGTCCAGGAGGGCTCCTGCTTACACACATCTCACTTCGCGTTGAGGAATGGTGAGCATGCTCTCCTGAAAGCTTCTCTTCTTTACATTCCCACCAATCTGTAAGAATTCCCTTTTAGTCAACAAAAATTATAAGACAACACACTATGCTTAATTGCTTTAAAAAGGCTTAGTTCCAGACCAAATGCAAAGGGCAAATAAATTCTTTTAGAGCACAAACCCCCATCCAGTATTGCATGCATTTATTACTTAACACCACATCTCAAACCTACTAGAATCTGCCTTAGTCTCAACTAGATGACTGTCTTGCAAAATAGACTGAAGCTATGTGTGTGTGTGTGTGTGTGTGTGTGTGTGTGTGTGTGTGTGTGTGTACAGCCAAAAACAGTAACTGCCACAGTGTTTGAAGAGGACAGGAGGGCCCTGCCAGTGTGGCTCAGTGGGTGAGCATCGACCCATGCACCAAGAGATCACCAGTTCGATTCCCGATCAAGGCACATGCCTGGGTTGTGGGCTGGGTTCCCAGTAGGGGACATGCAGGAGGTAGCTGATCGATGTTGATGTTTCTCTCTCAATGTTTCTATCTCCACTTTTAAAAATATTTTTTTTTATTGATTTCAGAGAGGAAGTGAGAGGGAATGAGAAAAACATCAATGATGAGAGAGAATCATTGATTGGCTGCCTTCTGCACAACCCCTACTGGGGATCGAGCCCACAACCCAGGCATGTGCCCTGACCTGGAATGGAGCTGTGACCTGGTTCACAGGTTGACGCTCAACCACTGAGCCATGCTAGCTGGGTCTATCTCCATTTTTATTTATTTATTTTTTTTTTTTTAAAGAAGGGTGATTACCTTAAAACAAACAAACAAAAAAAGACAAGAGGGTTTGGGCTTTGATTAGGAAGGCCTCGCAAATAAATGAGCAGAGCAGCCGGTGGAATTGTGGGAACACTTCCCCATGCATTTCTGTAACTGTGCAGCGAGGCCAGCAGCCCTGGTTTGCAGCGTATCTCAGAGTGCCGTTTTTAATTTAAAACGTTCTGTGGCGTTCTTGCTTTGAGGGAAAACACAGTTGGAATTCAGGAGCACAATAAGAGAATTAATAACTTTTCTTTGAAAATACATGCAATTTTGGAGCTGTCAATTTCAGCTATGTCCCTTTAAATACTTTTTCCTCTAGAATCCAACTGGGTAGATGAGATTTTTTTTTTTAAATTCCATTATAGAAGTAATAGCCCTGTTTTGGTGTTTTGTAAGCAGATAATATTCTGCTAGTGACTGTCTTTGCAGTAATGCATGGCTCTGAATTCTGAATTCTATTATTTTACATCTCGAGCAGCTTAAAGTGTATTTTTTATAAACAGCGAACTTCACCTCATAAAAATTCATTACATAAGGGTATAAACAAGTGCTTTTCTTTCTAGTCATTGGCGGTAAGTGATTCATCAGTTTTCCACAGAAAACCAATTTCATTGCCGATGTTCTATAATTTCCAATCTCCCGGAATTGTGGAACCATAACACACAATCCCAATGCAAGGAAGGGAAAGATTTCTTTTCTTTTTAAGGCCTGTGCTTTGTCTCCTTAATAGGATTGAATATCATTTGCTGTCTCATCAATTTTATTTTAAAAAATTAAGCGATCAGTCTCTTTTCCTTACCTGCATCTGTTGTTTCCACAAGTGGATGCATAGCTGGTAGAAAACTCCAAACCCCATGCTACTTGATGCCTAAAAACAATGAACATTCACTCCTTTCTCCCAAACTAGAAATATTAAGAAAAGAATTTTCCAAAGGCAAAATCCTTCCTTTTTACTGTTTACTTTCAATCTTTTCATCCCCACAGTGAAGGAGGAGTGTAGGGGGGCTGTGGAAATCAGGAACTGTTCACCTTCTATCACCCGGGACCTCCTGGGAGTGATCCCTGGGAGAATTACCCCACCAGTACTTGAGGTTGGTTTTGTCCAGTGTTTCAAAGTTGGCTGATGGAAAATGGGCATTCCAGTATAAAATATGGAGTTAAATCCGGCTAGCATGGCTCAGTGGTTGAGCATTAAACTGTGAACCAGGAGGTCAGGGTTGGATTCCTGATCAGGACACATGCCCAGGTTTCACTCACAATCCCCAGTAGGGGGCGTGCAGAAGGCAGCAATCAAAGGTTCTTTCTCATCATTGATGTTTCTGTCCTCTCTGTCTCCCTTTCTCTCTGAAGTCAATAAAAACATTTGAGTTAAGCCCTGGCTGGTTTTGCCCAGTAGATAGAGCATCGGTCTACTGACTGAAGGGTCCCAGGTTTGATTCCAGTCAAGGATATGTGCCTGGTTTACAAGCTTGATCCCCAGTGTGTGTGTGTGTGGGGGGGGGGGGGGGGGGGGGCGGGGGCCTGGGGGGGAGCCTGTAGGAGGCAGCCATCAATGATTCTCCCTCATCATTGATGTTTCTCCCTCTCTGAAATCAATACAAAAATATATTTTTTTAAATATATGGAGTTACTGCCAAAACTGGTTTGGCTCAGTGGATAGAGCTTTGGCCTACGAACTGAAGGGTCCCAGATTCGATTCTGGTCAAGGGCATGTACCTTGGTTGTGGACACATCCCCAGTAGGGGGAGTGCAAGAGGCAGCTAATCAATGTTTCTCTATCATCAATGTTTCTGACTCTATCCCTCTCTCTTCCTCTCTGTAAAAAATCAATAAAATATATTTACTAGTAAGAGGGAAGAAATTCCTGCAGATACAGTGATGGTCTAAGGCCATCTACGATAAATGAAAATTTCTCAGAAATGCCAACAAGGAAAAAGGTTAAACATCTAAAAGCCTTAGGAAGTTAAAAGTCCAGTCTTTTTCAAAACACCTTCGTATTTGGGTTGAGAAGTTGAATCAAAAGTACGATAATTGAATTTACTAACAAAGTTATGTGGTATCGCAAGGGTGAAGTGATAGACTCTCAAGATCATTTGAACGTAAAGCTGGTCCTTATTCACCCCTCCGCCGGCCACTGCTCTGGTTACCCACATATTTCCTCTAATGAGTTACATAAGGAAGGTCTGTGGCCTTGTCTCTGCAGAGCCAGTCTTATGCAGAGGCCCCGGGGCTGTTTTGAGAAATATGAATAACTGCCCCCTGCGTCTGCCATGGTGCCTGGAATTCCATCCTCAGTGGAGAGTAGCCTGCCCCTTAGGGCACAGTATTGGCTCTGCCCCATGAAATCGCACGGGATGTGAGGTCACCTCTGGTGGGTTTCCTGCTGGCAGCAGCCAAAGGAAGGGGAGAGTTGGCCCCTAGAGATACACCCCTGAACTCTGGAGCCGCCAATGAAAACCTAGTCCATGCCCCCACCCTCCGCACTCCCCAATTACTGCCCATGGCCTCGTGCTCACTTTCCTTCAAGGACATTTCAAACTGGCTTCTCCTAAAGTCCTAGGAACCAGTGAACACAGCCTCCCTGTCCATTCATTTCGGACAGCTCTCAAACACTTTCTTCAGAATGTGGACGCCTAGCAATCCAAAGATAAATAAAAGATCAGACTCCACCAAAGGAGAAGGTGCAAGAGCAAATGGACAAATGCCCGGAGAATCGACAAGTGAGTCGTGTGTTCCATGTGGGAACCCTGCTTGGGAAGGTGGCCTTTGAGTTGTCTTGATAGCTCTGTAGCTAATCTTCAGGTGAAACAAAAGGACATTAAAATGAGGGGGAAAAACGCCCTTAAGATTTCACACATGAGCCCTCAACACCCAAGTTCAGTGAATCGTCATTCAACAGATGACCGTTAAGGGTGTCAGACACTGTGCCGGGCAAAAACTGAGTGTGAAAACACATAAACCAGAGGATGCGTTTTCTGCCGGCACAGAGCTCACGGCTTTCCTGAAAACTAGTTGTCACTCTGGAAAACAGGGTCCAGGCCGAACAACGGTTTGTGCATAAGCCAGGCAGAGTCGGGTGAGAACATAAAGCATATTTGGAGGAGGAAGTGTGGTTGGTCATCTTGAGTAGAGATCCACAATTTCCAGAGCCAACAGGGAGGGGCTCCTGGTAAGAAATGGGGCAGCAAAACCAGCCATAAGACTGGTGAAAGGTGACTGATGGAATGACAAAGCATGGCTGAAACCAACCCCACATCCTTAGCTCTACTCTGTGGCTAGTACTGTGCTGGAATATTTTATTCAGTGAGAAAAAACATTATATAAACCATAATTTATTAAAAAAAAAAAAAAAAAAAAAAAAAAGTCAACTGAGTAATCTGCCTAAGGTTACATTGCAAGTGTAAGAACTCAGATCTTTCTGGCTCAACATTCACCTTTTTACAATATCATAAAACCTTTCCATTTTATTTCACGATTTCTCCCAGAGGTGCATTGTTCATCTGGCTTGCCCATACCCTCTGCATTGATCTCAACAAAAATCAGAAGGTATCAGGGGAAAAAATTACTCAGATGGAAATTCCAGGTAGAGTATTAGCCATAATAGAGCAGACAGTGGTTAGAATGTCCTATTTGAGTAGCTGTATGTACAATAATTAAGAAATAGGGGAGGTACAATGTATTCTGCAGATACTTGGATGCTTGAGAGGAAAAGTCCGCGTCAAGAATTTCTTTTGACCCAAGAAATGGAGATGACTCCAGAAGGGGAGGGTTTATAATTGTTTTCTCAGAACTGAACAATATACCTGGTCCATGGTGGTACTCAAAAATTATTAGTTGAATGAATGGAAGATTGAATGACAAGGAAAGGTAAAACATCAGAGATGCTATTTTAACCTACATATTGTTTAAGTTATTTCCCGCTGGTGCTATTTTTAGTAATTATACCAAGTATTGAGAATACAAGAAAATGAGCACCTTCTGATATGACTGTCTTGGAGAACAAATTTGTTATATCTATCAGAAGCTTTAAAATATTAAGTTTTTCCCTGCTTTCCTCTTCCTCCTGTCTATGCCTCCTTCCAATCAAATTCCTAAAAAATTACTTAACTTTTACAAGAAAGTATAATTCTATAATTCAATACTACTGGTGTGTGGAGAGATTTATTTACCAGGATGTTCACCCATATTTACTATAGTAAAAATTGGCAATGTGAATATTCATTATTGATGAGACTCAGTAATGATATATTTTAGTAAAGAATTTGCCAGTATTAGTGAAGAACCATAAGTAACTTACAGCTTTGACCCAAGAATTTCACTTCTCCAAATCTATCCTAGGAAAGCAGTCCACAATGGGGACAATGACTTTTGGGCAAGTATGTGCATCACAAGGTTATAAGGTAGTCCCAGGATTCATATATATATTAGAGGAATCTATGGAATCAACTTTAGAGATGTGTATGTTGACTCGCCTGAGGCCAAAAGAGGAGGGAGAGGATTTATGCCCTGGAGCCAGGTCAGGGGTGATGGAGGGAATGGCATAGTGCCCTGCCTTGTGTCTCCTGGAGACCCGGGAGAGCCAGTGCTGCCATTCCAATGTAAGGGCCAGCAGGCTGGAGAATTCCTTGGTGCTCAGGGCAGCCCGCTCTTTTTGTCTTAATCAGGCCTTCAGCTGATCCTATGAGAACCACTGCTACTCAAAGTCCACTGGTTTAAATGCTCATGTCATCAAAAACACTCTCATAGAAGCACCAGAATAATATTTGACCAAATACCTGGTCTCCCCATGGTGCCAGTCCAGCTGACACATAAAATTAACCAACACACCCTGTGACGGAGGGGCTGCCAGAATAAGACAAAAGAAATGGCCTCAGGAAGTTCCCTGTTAGACATTGGTGTGTGCAGCACTGTCCTGGGACCGGAGGGAGTAACCCTGGCCAGAGTGCAGACAGAGGCTTTCTTCTCGTCTTTAAGGGAAATGGCCTTGGTTGTTGCGCGAGTACTTACCGAATCAGCACCAGTTTGATGTCTCAAGCATCGCAGCTCTGGGAACTGGTAAGCAAGGCCCCATCTGCAAGTGGCAATTGGTTATGCAGCAGTAGGTAACTCATACAACAATACCTTACCCCAGTGATCCTGGTTTTGGCCTATACACATGCCAATGACAATTACCAGCGAAAGATTGCCATGTAAGACTGAGGAAATATTTTGAGTTTTCTTCTGCATGTTGACCTAAAGTACTTTGAATGAAGTATAGTGTCCTAAATTTAATAAATAGTTAGGTGTGCCAGAAAAATGCCCATTTCCGGTCACTTAGGAAAGCCACTTGAATTGAAACATGGTTTTGATTCGTTCGTTAGTTGCAGCAAGCCAACAATGACTGATGGGAAAATAGAGGTGGTTGTTATTGCTGCTCCTATTTTCATTTTAAGTGCCTGCCCCACAGTAGGCCTTCTGTGAATGGATCTCCCATAAATTAAATGAGAATCCATTTGTTTTTACTGATAAGGTCTAAGTTTCGCCGGGTTCATGGGTTTACTGCAGGACTGATCTTCCAAATGTTTAATTTCCTCTATTTGTAATAATTCTAATGACAAGGCTCTCATTAGGAACGGGTTTTGCTATAGGAGAAGGCTTGCGCCAACGTTCTACTTTGCTAAGAACATTAATTCTTAGACACTGTGATCTGTTAGAACCTGTTTCTAATCTCCAGGGAGGGTCATGAATTGGAAGGTAGAATGTGTTCCAAGATGTTCAGCAGCCTTCTGAACCAGGAAACTAGATTTTATCTTCCTGGCCTTCTGTTGATTCTTTGAAGAGACAGAAGCAATGTTGCCTATATGACTAACCTGCTGGCTCAGGTTCCTCTTTGTCCTTCTGTAAGATGTTTGCTTTTTGCACTTCCGTTCTACATTCCCCCTTACTGAAGAATTTGAAAACGAACTGGAATTTTAATCAACTTACTTTTCTTTTTTCATAAAAAGTTTATTTTTCTTAAATTAGTTGGCTGATGAGTTTAACATTAAATGCACATAAGATCTTTGATATTTATTCTTAAATATCAGTTAAATATACATAACCAAACCTGTACAGGTATTTACAGTCAGGTCATACTGAAGACCTTCATTTTGAAATAAAATTGATATCCTAGTACTAAAGTACACTACATCAAAGCCATTGAATTCAGAAATATAAACAAACACTAGCTATCCAATTACATCTGGTAGAAAATCTGGAGAATGCAGACTCATAATTTAGCCAAAGACAAATCAGGATTTTATCCACAACTCCTATTAGAATTATCCAGCAACTCTAAGCCAAAGCCGATCTGGTACCTCCAGTAAAATTATAGTCAACTGTAGCAAGTGTTATACAGCTATGTAATTAAAAGTTAAAAGTATTTTGGGGGGCTGTTCTATTTTCCCCCAAATCTTAGTATTTAAGGAAAAATTGCTCTTACAATAACCAGACCAGGTTCTGCCTCCTCCATTCTAGCCACCATCAGCTCTCCTCTGTGGTCATAGATTTACTAGCCATAACACTCATTTGGGCAAGTAACCATCAAATCACAGGCTTGAAAGAATCATCCTTATCAATTAGAGGCCCAGACTGCATTTTATTACTTCCAATGCTGAATTCACTGTCTCAGTCATGCTTTTGAGCAGTTTTATTTACTTAAAACATTTACCCGCCATTTCAAAATGGTTGAATATGGGTCATAATCCTGCCCTGTAAACCCCTTAGAACAAGTCTGAGCTTCCTTCCTCAAGAGAGCCCTTTATCTACTTAAAGTGATAACAAAACAAGGCTCTCTTTTCTCTTATCTACTCAAAGGTCTCCAGGCCTGTTTACACTCCCTGGGGCATCCACTCTACAGATGGAGGGGTGAATGGGAGCTGGACCAGCCACAGGCCCTGGGCTAGGACAGCCATTCAGAGGAGATGTCCTGTCCTTGTCACGAAGGCACTGCCCATTAGGTTCGCTCACCAAGCTTCCCACCTGCAGGACTTAGATTTCTGGAAAAGTCACCTTCTTATCCTATACTAGAGGCCAGATGCGTGAAAATTCATGCACCGGAAGGAGCTTCCCTCAGCCAGCCTCCCCCCTCTCACAGTCCGGGAGCCCTCAGAGGCGGGAGGCTACCCAGCGATCCTGGGAAGGAGACGCCCCTGGATGGCTGGGCAACTGACATCCGAGGCTTGCCTGTGCCTTGGATCGGCCATGGGTGGCTGGGGAGTTGAGGGGACAGGGGGACTCCAGAGGCAGGCGTGTGGAATGGCTGGACCTGCCTAGGGGCAGGCCCGGCCATGCCGTGTGTCTGCCACCCCGGCAGAGCTGAGGGGACTGCGTGCCGCTATCTTGTGTCTGTGGGCACCGCCATCTTTGAGGGTATTGCATTCAATTAGCATATTTCCTCCTTATTGGCTGTAGGTGCTGCCATCTTTATGAGGGCATGATGGTCAATTAGCATATTTCCTCTTTATTAGATAAAATAATAATAGGCTAATAAGCAAATCAACCGGATGGTGGAACCACTGGTCACTATGATGAGCACTGACTACAAGGGGCAGATGCTCAATGCAGGAGCTGCTTCCTGGTGGTGAGTGTGCTCCCACAGGAGGAGCACCACTCAGCCGGTACACTGCCGGCAAGTGCAGCAGCGGTGACATGGTGGTGGGAGCCTCTTCTGCCTCCACTGCAGGCAGGTGGTAAGAAGCAAGGGGTCTGGGGCTGCGAGAGCTTCAGACTGCAAGAGGGATGTCTGGGATCGGACCTAAGCCCACAGGCGGATATCCCCCAAGGGGTTCCAGACTGCAAGAGGGTGCAGGCCAGGCTGAGAGACTCCCCCTCCAGTGCACAAATGTGGTGCACCAGGCCTCTAGTTATATATATAATATGGGTTTGGGGATCTGTGTTCCTCATGCAACAAGATATGAAATCTCCCCTCTCTGGTCCTTTCCTGAATTTTTCTATTGCTCTTATCATGCATGCTTACATCACTAGCTCCTCAAAGATGGATTTTTCTTAATCTATTGAATATTTTGTTCTTCTTAAAAGTTATACATGGATATGCCATGAATTATACGTTAACACCATCTTTATGACTCCAATTGAGCTCTTTAAAGTTCGTGTCTAATTGCTGCATCAAAGTTGAACTCTTCCTCCAGGTTTTCAAAGACCATCATAAATTGGGTCTCCAATTGAAAATTTCTCAACAGATTTAAAGCTGAACTGATTATCATTTTGCCCAGCCCACTTCTTCCCTTGATTCTTGCAGTCACCACCGTGACCCTGCTGAGGAAGAAACTGGTCTTGCAAGGTGTGCCAGGCCAAAAAACTGTGAACAATGCACTGCCCTGGGGGTGGGGAGAAAGGTCCTTATCGCTGGCCCCATCGGATGTGGCCTGGGAACCCCCCAACCCTGGGGGCTTCCTGTAAGCCCATAAAAGGGAGCGGGACCATATCTCCAAGACAGAGACCCCAGAAGGTTATAAAAAGTGAAGCTCTCTGTGTGTTTCTTCACTCTGATTTGGGAATTATTCCTGGAGTTCACTAGTGTTAATAAACAGTCCCTCCCTTTCTCTATCAGGCGTCTTCAAACTACGGCCCGGGGGCCACATGCGGCCCGCAGAGGAGTCTGATCCGGCCCGCCAGGTTTTTTGGGCAGTGAGCGCAGCCGAGGTATTACAGTAGTAATTAGTAGTTCATATAGTCCGGCCCTCCAGCTCTCTGAGGGACCGTGATCTGGCCCCCACTTTAAAAAGTTTGAGGACGCCTGCTAGGTATTTCTTAGTGCTTGGTATTTCTTTGGTCTTCTGCAACCAGCAACTTGGGATCATTTCTTGCTTCCAGCTTCTTCCTCTCCCACATCCAGCCGGTCGACTCTGACCCCTGGGGCCTGCATGGCTTTGTGTCACATCTGTTCTACCCACTGCTCTCCATTTCTCCTCCCCTGCCTGTGTTTAGACTGCCATCTCTGACTTCTTTGCTTCCAGACCAGCCATCCAATCCACCCTTTACAATGAAGATTGCTATCTAAACTTTAAATTCCATGGGCTTCTACAGTGCAGGAAAGCTTCTATAATGGTTTCTATCTGTGTGTCAAAGGAAAGATATTTAGTTCATTGGCACAGCACATGGACTTCCATGGTTGTGCACCTCTAATGATTCCCATGCCTTTCAAACCCTCATGATTTTTAATTCTTCCCAAATTTCAGCAGCCACCGTGGCTATAGTTACCTAATTATCCTTGTGTCTAGATCATGGCATTAGTGGTGTTCAACAGTAATCACACTTCACAATCAAAGTGGGAACTCCGAATCCTGGACAATTTGGTTCAGTGGTAGAGCATTAGCCCCCATATGGAAGGGTCTTGTGTTAAATTCTTCTCTGTCAAGGACAGGTACCTGGGTTGCAGGTTTGATACCCAGTCCCAGTCAGGATGTCTTATCTTCCCATGCGCTAGGTCTTATTTTCGGATGATGTCTTATTTTTGGGGAAACACGGTAGGAGTAGGAATGACAGTCTGTTTTTCTTTAAATGTCTGGTATCACTCCACTCTCCAAAAACCCTGCCTTATAAATGGCACCATCATAGTTGAGCCTTGATTTTCTGTCCTTCCTGTTCTCTAGCCCTTGGTGCTGTTCACATGTTTCCTCCCTGCATGAACATTTCTCTCCCGGGCTGCAAGTCACGGAATACGGGTCCTTCACACAAGAGCTTTTACCTCTGTTCGCAAAAACATCTACGAATCATTTTCCCCCAAAATAAGAAACATCAGAGGGTTTTCACTTGTGAAGAAGTTATGTCTGAGTCTGTTTTAAATTTGCTCCTAATATGTTATGAAATATGACAATGGTTTAATGATAAAAAAAAAACCTTAACAAGAGGAGTTCTTATCAGCGGGAAGCTTATGTAACTCCCTGTCATCACACCTCCTGACAGTTCAAGTAGAGACAAGAAAACAAAAAATCTCCCTCAGGGTTAAAATAACGTGAAACCCATTGAATGGAGGGTGTGCTCAGTCTGTCTAAGCCTAGAAAGCAGGAGGGTACCCCGACTTCCTACAGTTTTCAGAAGTGATGAAGGAGACCTGCTGTCTAAGCCCAGTACCTTCTTTTGACCAACTGATTACTTAAATAAAATCAAAGGATCGACAACAACCAAAAGGAGTTGAGGAACAATATTCTCTTTGAGAAGTTTCTAAGTTTCAGGAAACAGTTCCATGGTTGAGGGTATCAGGGATCTAGGGAGGAGAGGTTTTTTGTGTCTTGGTGTTTTTTTGTTTTTTGTTTTTAACATATTTTTAGTAATTTCAGAAAGGAGTGGAAAGGGAGGGAGTGATAGAAGCATCAATGATGAGGGAGAATCATTGATCAGCTGCCTCCAGCATGCCCCCCACTGGGGACAGAGCCTGCAGAGAGGAAAGGTTTTGCTACACGGTGACACATACCTAGGGAGTGACATCCTTCCTTAGAGCTTAAGTGTTTGAGCTCATTAAAAAGTCAACCTCACTGGCTTCACTTTCAGCATCATTGAAACCTCATGGAGGAGCAGAGGGTGGGGCATAGCTCCTGTGACTGTGACAGAGCCAGGCAGCTCCAAGAGCGGGGGATGTGAGGTGACAGCTGGGGTTGAAGAAGATGGTGCAAGAGAATGAAGCCCAGTGAAGGCAGTCTGAGCCACCCCCCTCCACCCCCAAGAAGGAAAGCAGCACAATCATTTCAAAATCGGTCTATCTCAGCGATCAGCAAAGTACAACGACTGAAATTTCTTTTGAGAGCCAAAATGTTTAAACTTAAACTATACAGGCAAGAACATTGTTATTAACTTAATTAGGGTGCGTACTCCTAAGCGGGCCTTTGCTAAAAACTCAATGGGCCAAAGAGCCACATGTGGATCGCGAGCCACAGTTTGCCGACCGCTGGTCTATCTCATTGCTTCTGTCCTTCCTATGGAGCGAGTCATTAATATTTATGTTGCTTTAATAGGATTTGTCTCATTTTGAAAGAGACAAGTCTCTAGAGTTGGCTCCCGTAGTTTGGGTCGATGGGAAGGTTGGGGTAGGATTGCGGGCACCTAGGAAGACAATGGAACCTTCTGACTGCAGTCAGTGTGCACCATAGCTCGTCTACGAATGTAGTTCAATCCGCGTGTCAATGGCAAGCATCCCGTTACCGTATCCAGCCTCCCCTGGGGTTTGAAAGGGTTTTTCCAAATAACAGATCGCAGACCTTTGGCGATCATTAAATCAGTTCAAAGGTTAGGGCCAGCATTTTAGAAGACTAAAATAAAGTAGATTTAAGCAGAACAGAAATCAGATTTCCTCTCCCATGGCAAGGGGTCGGGTGAGCTTACCTATTTTTGTTTTCTAAGTGGCTTTAACACTACAGACAAAAATTCCTTCCCACACACACTCAAAGCCAGTTCAGGCTGGGTGGGCAAGGTGAGTGCGGTAGCAGTTCTCTTTGTGTCACTGTCTTCGATTTTACTCCAGAGACTGCAACGCGCTCTCTGAGTCAGGCTACCACCGCAGAGGGCAGAGAGCGTTTGAGGTCCACTGGAGGCATATGTAAGGGCCTGGCTTACATCCCCTCCGCCACAGCCCCTGGGCAACCTGTGGCCAGGTGGCCCCCGTCCTGGGAAGGGAAGTCCCCCTGTGCACACAGAGGAAGGGGACATGGAGTGCACATCACAGCCCTCTGTGCTCACACTTCCCTGGGCTCAGCAGGTGTGACCTGGCAGACTATGTCCTTTAGGTATTTCCACAAATACCTTGCCTTTCCTGGAATCTTCCCAGCAATGCTCCTTAATATATATATATATATATATATATATATATATATATATATATATATATATATTTATATATTTATATATATATATATATATATATATTATTGATTTTTTACAGAGAGGAAGAGAGAGGGATAGAGAGTTAGAAACATCCATGAGAGAGAATCAGCTGCCTCTTGCACACCCCCCACCAGGGATGTGTCCCCAACCAAGGTACATGCCCTTGACTGGAATCGAACCTGAGACTTTTTAGTCCACAGGCCAACGCTCTATCCACTGAGCCACACCGGTTTTGGCTGCTCTCTCTCTCTCTTTTTTTTTTTTTTTTAATTTTGAGAAGAAAGTACTTTCTGTCCCCATTGGACCAAAGCCGAAGCTTGTGTTTCTGATTGAATTTTCCCAGGAGGCTCCTATAACTGACATGGACCGGACAGCCCCAGGGTATCAGATGCCATGGGAGAAGCAGAGTTGGATGCGACGGCAGCTCTCTCCGTGTCATCGTGGTCTGTTTCCATTCAGCGTCACTTCTTCAGCTACTGAGCTGCATCCTCTCTTCTCGCACAGAACCCCGTCACAGGGCCCCGGGGAGGCACACGTAGTGTCTTTGCGCTAAACTATTGAAAGTATGCAACATTTCCAAGTCTGAGAAAAATTGTTTCCGTAGTGTAAAAACTTCAGTTCTGTGAGGATTTGGTGGACTAGGTGAGTTGTCTGAGCTTCTGGCTCCTTGTGTACAGTCTTCACTATGGATTCTGTACTCATTGTCCCTGTGGCTAGTTGTCTTGGCACCTGCCTAACCAGATGCTGACATAACTATGTGTGTCAATCCCCTGAATTCATATGTTGAAGCCCTCCTCTTTCCCTGCCTCTCCCTCCCAATGTGACTGTATTTGGAGACAGGGAGTTTAGGAAACAGTTAAGGCTAAAGGCAGTCTTATGGGTGGGCTCCTAATCTGAGAGGACTGGTGGCCTTATAAAAGGAGGATAAGAGACACCAGAGAGTTCTCTCTCAGCACCCCAGCTGTCTGCAAGCCAGGCAGGAGTTCTTACTAGAGCCTGATCTCCAGCTTCTAACCTCCAGAACTTTACAAAATAAATATGTCGTCTGAGCCACCTAGCCTATGGCATTTGCTATTGCAGCACAAGCAGAGTAAGACAGGTGCCTACCTCGGATTATCAATAACAGCACAGAGGTGTTGTGTGACCCCTTCTCTGCACAATACCCCCCCCCCTCCCCACACACACACACACTTCACCTACCCAAACTGAGTTCATTACTCCCATTCTTCTGTCACTAGAGGACCTTGTATACACAATGCATATATCAAACGCCATTGTCACTATTTGTGCACAGATTGTCTCATCTACAAAAAGGAAGCTCCTGTAGAGGTGCCGGATGGCGGATACATCTACAGCATCCCTACGAGGCAGGCGTTGTTGTCTTTGTTCTGCAAACGAGAAAACTGGCTCTTCTAGCACTCTAGGCAGCGATGGCCAAATGCTATGTGCAAGGATTTGTACCTGACTATTCAGTCAGGGGCACTGACCTCGTTTCCCTTAGATTGTCAAATGAAAAAATGACAGCAGCCAGCACAGCAAGAGCTGTCCAGTGTGAATGAATCCAAATTATACTTTTTTTTTGTCAGATCATTAAAAAAAAAAATTTTTTTTAGTGTGCCACAGAATTTAGTAATTAGTTTATGTGGCCAGGAGATGAAAAGATTGAAAATCCCTGCCATTAAGGTCATGCTGTAAGAAATCAGGGAAACTAAGATTTGGACCCATGTCCGTACATCACCTAAGAGCATTTTTTTCAAGTTATGAACGTCCTCTCTCCCCTCCCCCCTTCTTGCCAACCATTTGGACTTGATTCCCAAACACTAGCTCAGCCTCCACCACTGAGTCATCTCTTCATACTTCTCTGCTTTTCCACCATCTCTGCCCTGTCAATCCCGTCAGCTTCCTTTGTCCCAGATCCTTAACCCTCATCGCCATTATTGGAGCTGACAGCTTGATTAAAACAATGCAATATTGTGATATTGAGTGCCTCTACATTTAATTATTTAACAATACTTTTCTTAGTGTGCTAGTTACAACACAGCTAATGGATAGATTGAATTAGTTATAAATAAACGTGTTGTGTTTTCTTTGGAAAAACTAATCTGATTCTCTTCATCATATATATTTTTACAAAATAACAAGTGAAATTCTTCGTTAAATCACTTAAATTTATGCTGTCAAGCACATAAATGTTTGCCATCACAAGTTTTTAATTACCTTTTTTATTCTTAGTAGGCAGTCACACATCATGTGTGATATGAATTTCTTAAACTATGGCAAAACAAAAGAGAGCAAAGCAATAGGCTTCTTAAAAGCTTAATCATGATCATATTTTTTTATTCAGACAATGAGATGCATTATAAATAAATTAATAAAATTAAGAGCAATTCATATGTATTCCCTGGTGTAACTGGCCGAAAGAAAAGCTTATAGCTGAAGGCTTAAATGTGCCATTTTAAAACAAGTGCTTTATTTAAATTTGATTGACTGTCCTCAAAGCATGAGGCCTTAAAATATTTATGAGTCATTTTGGTTGAATGCAACACACAGCAAGCCATATTGGCTGTAAAAATTACTTTAAAACTAATCCTGGTAATAACATCTAACATTATTTTCATGATAAGTCTTTTCCAGAAGAAAAATGTTTCACTGGTAACATTGTTTGTCTTACTCTTTGTGTTACCTTCTTTACTTGTTGAAAGATCTCCATCTTTTAGCTTAAAGATCTCACTGCAGGGTTCCAAATAGTTAAGAGCCTGTTAAAAGAACCATAAGAATCAGACAGCATAAACTGAAACCACCCTTCCAATCAATCTTTGCTTAATTCTAGCTTTTAGTTTTTTCTAGACTCTGGAATCAGGGGTTTCACAGAGAAAAAAATCAAAGCCTTAAAATTGCCCAACTGGCCCACCAAATACACACACTGTATTTGGATATGCCAAAGGAAGAGCTTCATGGTGTGAGCTAAGCTCCGGATGGCAGTATAATATTAAACGATCACAGATTAGACCCATTAATGCCAGTGGAATGGATAAAAAGAGATTGGCATTGTTACGGACTTCAATTTATTATTATAATATTTTGATAGGGGTTGTTAGTCCCAGGCCAGTTGCCCCTTAATTGCTCTGCAAGGTTTTTGGGTGGCTTTCTGCTCAAACTGTGTGTTCCCAAGGAATACAACCTAATTGTAAATATTGGCTCTTGATGACTCATGTAAATCTCATTCCATGGAAAGTCACATATAAACTTCTCCCCCCGCCCCCCACCCCCAGTAAGAATGCATTCAGTGCATGATGTTCTTGTTCAGTCATTCAGTGTATATATTTCGTGGATCTACCAGATGGCTGCTGGGTTTGGCATGGGAACACAGAGTGAGAAGATACAGTTCCTCCCCTCAAAAGGCACACAGGTTGGCCAAACCATTGTTCAATGTGTCCAGAATTATTATGTTTTATTCTTTTCGATGACATCATCCCCACTGATAGATAGGGAGAAGGGTCAAAATAAGCCTGAGTCTCAGGAAGGTGTAAGTATTGAGTGCAGGGTCCCAGAGCTAATAAGTTACCAAACTTGTATTCGTATCAAAGGTATCTCCATCAAGTCCCCACACCTATGGTCCTTTTCCTATTGTCTTCTGCTTTCCTTTATCACGTTAAATGTACAAATATTTACTGAAAGTGTTTTGTTTGTGTTTTCATCAAACCGTTATGGTTTTTAATTTTTATTTATTTATTTTAGAGAAAGAAAGGGGGAGAAACATAGATGTGTTGTTCCACTTATCTATGTATTCATTGGTTCATTCCTGTATGTGCCCTGATAGGGGATAGAACTTGCAATCTTGGCATATCAGGACAGTGTTCTAACAAAGCATTCTTTCAGTAAAGGGTAATAAAATAATTGTAAAAAATAGTGGGGTATGTTTTAGCCAAATAGTCTACATGCAAAAAGAGAAGTACTATTAAGTTATATATATATTGAATATACATATATTCAATATTATGCATGTGCAAATCTCTACCATGTGTTTACTTAAGCCTGAGACAGGCAAATGATGGCCTGCCCACCACCTGCTTGTGTAGATAAAGTTTTATTGGAACACAGCCATACTTCTCAAACCATTCTTTTTTTTTTTTTTTTAATCCTCTCTTGACAATACATTTGATTTTTAGAGAGTGGGAAAGGAGAGAGAGAGAGAGAGAGAGAGAGAGAGAGAGAGAGAGAGAGAGAGAGAGAGAGAGAGAGAAACATCAATGTGAGAGAGGAACATGGAGCAGTTGCCTCCCATACATGCCCTCATGTAGCTGACGATGCTCTAACCAACTGAGCCACCCGGCCAGGGCTCAACCCATTCTTATTCGTTCTTCTTAGATATGATATTTTACTGCCTAGTATGCTAAAACTTTGATACATTTGATTTATCTAACAGCAATAACACTTTTTAAACATTTCAGTCACTAAAAGACCATACCAAACCTTGTGCCATAAATATGATTTTACTTCCCCAGCATGCAGAGAGACTAGGGCGGTGGGGAGCACCCCAGGGGAAGCCCCATTCTTGAGGCCAGTTGTGGGGTGAAGCAGCATGCAGTTGGAAACTGTGGTCATGAAGAAGCATGGCCTGACAGAGAGCCAGAAAGGACTCTTAGTCATCCTAGAATTTGAGGAGTGATTTTTAACACGCCAGGAAGAAGTGAGTCAATAAGGAAGAATGTAAATCAAAAGGGTCCGAGGAAAAGGAAAAACACAGTCACTTTCATGTAAATTGAAAGAGCTGCTTTTGCCAAAAGGAAATTCTGGGAAAGATCTGGCCAGCATATAAGCAAAACGCAGGCATGTTCCCATTTGTTTTCATCCCTGTCAGGAGCAATTTCCCCAGACCAGAGGGGCATGTAGGACCAGAATGGAAACAGGATGGATTGCAACTCGTCTCTGCCGTGACATCAAGAAAGATGCAGAGGCAATATTGTGGGGTCTCCCCTACTCCCTGCCCCCCCCCCCCCCGCTTCCTTTTTCTTCATTAATTTTTTAAGACTATTGTCTGAGCTGGACTATAGTTCAGGGTTAAGTCTAAGCAATTTCTAGGCCCTTTCTAGATTTAAGCAGTGGCAGCCAAGAGGTCAGTCATTTCTTATTTGTCTATATCCTGTGATGATGGAAATGAATCCCACTATAGTGATTCCTCTGATGGACCTGGGCAAAGTCATCTGAAAACCTTCTGGAAAGAATTTACCTTTCTAGATACTATTAAGAACATTCATCATTCATGGGAAGAGGTCAAATACCAACATTAAGAGGAGTTATGAAGCCTTTGACTCCAACTCTCTGATCTATGAGGAAGTAACTGCAGATGAGGAAACAATGAGGGAACTAGAATTATAAGTGGAGCCTGAAGATGGGACTGAATTGCCACAAATTCATGATAAAACGTTCAGGAATGAGGAGTTGCTTCTTATGGGCGAGCAAAGAAATGGGTTTCTTGAGATGGAATCTATTCCAGATGAAGATGGCGGGAAAAACTGTTAAAATGACAGTCAAGGCTTTAGAATGTTACATGGATTTAGTTGATAAAGGAGTGGTAAGGTTTGAGAGTATTTGGCTTCTATTCTTAAAGGAGGTTCTACCCTAGCCAGTTTGCTCCATGGGTAGAGCATTGGCCCATAGACTGAAGGGTCCCAGGTTTGATTCTAGTCAAGGGCATGCACCTTGGTTGCAAGCTTGATCCCTGGTCCTGGTTGGGGAACAGTGGAGAGGCAACCAATTGAAATCTCTCTCACACATGGATGTTTCTCTCTCTGCGTCTTTCCTTCTCCCTTACACTCTCTCTCAAAACAAAAAAAGGAGGTTTTACTGTGGTTACCATGTTAACAACCAGCATCTCGTGCTACAGAGAAATCCTTTGTGAAAGGAAGAGTCGACAGTGGCAAACTTCACTGTTGTCTTATTTTAAGAAAGTGCCACAGCCACCCCAGCCTGTAGCAGCCACTGTCAGCAGCCATCAACGTCAACAAGGCTGGATCCTCCACCAGCAAAACGATTCCTACTTGTCGAAGGCTCAGACGATGGTTAGCAATTTTTAGCAAGAAAATGTTTTTAATTAAGGTATGTACATTACTTAAGAATAATGCTATTGCACACTTAATAGGCTACAGTATAGTTTAAACATAACTTTCAGGTGCACTGGGAAACCAAAAAAATGCAAGCGACTCACTTTATTGCCATCTTTGCTCTATTGCTGTGATCTGAAGCCAAAACAGCAATATCTCTGAGGTATGTCTGCCTGGCACTGAAAAGAATGAGCATCACCAGATGCAAGCTCTTTCCATTTCTATCACTTACTCCCTTTCAGACTCACTTATAATGGAAGTCCCTATGTGTGTGGCAGATTCTGCTACCCTTTAACCCAGTTGATAGACACTGCTCCTTCCCCAGTGTCCTACTTCTTTCTACACCAATTACATGCTCTCTCCTGCATCGTTCATGTTTTCTACACTATTGGCTACAAGTCTGATTGTTTCATAATTTTAATAAAAGACATTGCCATTCATTTATTTTATTTCCATCGCTGCTCCATTTTTCAGAAGAGCATTCATTACTTACAAACTTTACTTTCTTATATCTCATTTTATACTAAATCCCTTAAAATCGTATCACTGCTCATAAATTATCAATGCAACAAGTATTTAAAAGGCCATTTAGGATCTGTTGGTCACGTCTCAGTTCTCATGTAGTTTAACCTTCCTATAAAGAGATACTATTACACCTGGCTGGGTAGCTGAGTTGGTTAGAGCATTGTCCTGGTACGCCAAGGTTGCAGGTTCAATCCCAGTCAGGGCACATATAAGAAGTAACCAATGAATGTGTAATGAAGTTGAACAACAAATCAATGTTTCTCGCTCTGTCTCTCCCTCTCTCTCTTTAAATCAAAAAGCAAACAATTTAAAAAAAAAAAAAAGATACTAGTAATAATTCAGCAGAAAGCAGGATCTAAATGATATGAGGATATCTGTTGTGATAAGAAGTGTCCAGATTTTTTCTTTATTAAAGAGGAATGGAAAACCTCTGATGAACTTTGAGCAGGCACAGTGACACAGTTTTGTGAAGAACTTTCGGATTGTAGCATGGGGAATTACCTGAAGATAACAAAAGTAGATGCATATGAACCCGTTCTAAGACTATTGCAGTAGTTCCAGTGTAAATGGGTGGATTGGGTTACGGTGGTGAGAGTGCGACAAAGAGAAGTGTAGAGAATTGAGAAGTTCTTAGATCATAAAGTCTACCAGATACAGTGCTGGTTTGATACGGAGGGTGAGAAGAGGAGGCATCAGTGGTCCAGGACCGAGCATGAACCATGGTGCCATCCCACCAAAACACTGAGCCCTGGGAGGAGATCAGGTCTGGGAGGTCAGATCCTTTTGGTTTGGGGAAACTTGTGTTTAAGGTTCCCTTAAGATCAAAGAGAAAATCTGTGTGTGATGTAAATGGAAGACTTATGCTTGGCCAAAGAGTTCATAGAAAATATTCAGCATAAAAGCCAAGGACCCGTTAACCGGTTTGGCTCAGTGGACAGAGGGTTGGCCTGTGGACTGAAGGTCCTCGGGTTTGATTCAGATCAGGGGCATGTACATTGGTTGTGGGCACATCCTCTGGGGGGTGGGGGGGGAAGAGGTGGCTGATGGATGTTTCTCTCTCATTGATGTTTCTGGCTCTCTATCCCTCTCCCTTCCTCTCTGTAAAAAATCAATAAAATATATTAATTAAAAAAAAAAAAAAGCCAAGGACCCATCCTTGAAGAACATCAACAGAGGAAAATCTTTATAGTGTGAGTTTCTGTGGGCAGGGGAGGGGCTGGCATGGAGGGGCTGCACCTGTAAAGGAGTCTGGGAATTTTTTCTACTTTCATTTATACAAATTTATGTTCTGTGTGTCTCCCTACAGAAAGTTCCTTGCATATAGAGAGCATATCTTACTTATACTTATAATCCCTTAGTATCTAGCGGATATGTATTTATGATATGATGTGGGGCTTGAATGCTGGGGACTCTTTGACAGTCATTATTTTCTTCCTATGGAAAAGGTTTTAAAATTTGGGATCATTTGTATTCATTTAATGTTTTTTCAGCTTAATCAAGAACTTCTTGGATTCCTGTTTAGAATAATTCCAAAAGGAAAGTTAGGCTTCTCATTCTCTTCATAGGAGAATAGAGATAAGGTCATAGTGATAGATTTCCCTTTGTTTTGTTCATGAGCAAAAAAGCAGTATTCTATTCCAATTTTTTTAAACTTTTTTTTTTCCTGCAAAAGCTTTATTGTTTCCATTGGCCCAATGCATGGGAGAGGGCTCCAGGGTGGTTAGAAGGATGGCTAGGGGTTTCGGGGAGAGACTCAGGCAAGACCCAAACTCCATGGGATTTAGAGGGGCCCTTTAGGCCTCTGGGCTCCAAAGGCTCCTGTCGTGCTTGGGAGTGAGCCTTCGGAGGAGCTGTTCGCCCAGCCCGGCCCGGCCTGGGGCCGCAGCCTGCGGAGGGGAGCAGGTGTCCCCTATCCTCTTGATGAGTTTCACCCCTCACCCGGAAGTGGCTCTGCAGGAAGTCCCAGGCTGAGGGGCTGCAGGGAGAGGAAGTGGCTCTGCAGGAAGTCACAGAGCTGAGGGTCTTCCCCGGGAGAGCCAGGCCTGCAGCTCCAAAGCGCCTGGGTCAGGATCCCCTCAAAGGCCATGGTGGTTCCTATGGCATCCTGAGTTTTGCCCACTCACCTTGGAGATGCTTCCGCACCTTCTGGAAGAGAATGCGGCCACTGTGCTGGTTTGTATCTTTTTTTTTTTTTAATATAATTTATTGATTTTATACAGAGAGGAAGGGAGAGAGATAGTTAGAAACATCGATGAGAGAGAGTCATCGATCAGCTGCCTCTTGCACACCCCCTACTGGGGATATTCCCGCAACCAAGATACATGCCCTTGACCAGAATCGAACCCGGGACCCTTCAGTCCCCAAGCCTACGCTCTATCCACTGAGCCAAACGGGTCCCTGCTGGTTTGTATCTTTAAGAGACGCTGTGTACTCTTGCTCTTCTTCTGGGCCAACTCTTACCGTGTTTCCCCGAAAATAAGACCTAGCGCATGGAAAAATAAGACATCCCCTGAAAATAAGATGTAGCGCATCTTTGGGAGCAAAAATTAATATAAGACACTGTCTTATTTTCCAGAAACAGGGTAGAAGAAATGTCACTGTGGAACTAGGAGTCCTGAAAGAGGTAGGTGTAAGAGGCCCACAAATGTGGGTTGGCCTCCTTCCTGGTGGAATGATTCTGAGGAACTTGGGAGCTCATGGCTGTTCAGCAATAAGGAGCTAATGTAGATATACAGAACAGTGTTGGCTGGTCTCAGAGGTGTTTCCGGAAGTGGCGACTGGGCAAGTCGCTGGAGAGTGGTTGGAGGCCTGAAGAAGAGTTTGTTCCGTCCAAACAGGACAGGGGCCTCACTGTGTTCGTGCTGGAATTTCTTTTGATTATAAGAGACAGATCCATGACTACCGAGGGCGCTGTCTTCTGTTCCAATTTTTAATGTGTCGCCAAAATTTGAAACTATCATAAACTAAAACATAAAGAAAAACTAATGAGATTAATTTTCCAAAAGTTATAAACTTTATTTTAGGTAAATTCCATTCCAAAATAACTCTGCAAGGTAATCATTTATAACATTATTAATAACAAAATAGTTTTAAATTTAATAGTCAGTTTATGCACTTCTATTATGTCTTGTTTTTCTTTTTTGTTGTTGTTTTTTTCAAATAAATAGAAACTTTCTAATGATGGGAACTCTACCTGCATGTCAAGCTAAATCTAGGAGAATATAATTTGAAATTAATAATGTCTGATTAAAATATTCTCTTGTCCCCTTAGTGTCTTTTTACAATTTTCAAATGCTAATCTTAATATGTTTTCTAAATTTCTAAATAGAGGCCTGGTGCATGGATTTGTGCACCAGTGGGGTCCCTCGGCATGGCCTGCGGGGATCGGGCCAAAACCAGCAGTCCAACCTTCTCCGAGGGATGCAGTAGTGCAGCAGGTGCCTGGGGAGGAGCCCAAGCCTGTGTCGGGGTGCCCTGCTGCTCCTACTCATCCAGGCCCCACTGTGCCTGCTGCCCCTGCTAGGTAGGATCACTGCCACTCCACTGCAATCTCTGTGTGCCCATCCTAGGGCCATAGCGATGCACCCATGACTGAGAAGCAGTTGCAGGCTCGCACCCAGTCAGTCCTGATGCTGGCCCCAATCCCAGTCCTGGTCCAGATGGGGGAGGGACGTGCAGGGGGAGTGTCTGCAGGAGAGTCTTGTGCACCCACAGCTGTGCTCGCCAGCTCATGGCTGGCGCCCTTAGGTCAGCTGAGTGGTGCTCCTGCTGTGGGAGTGCACTGACCACCAGGGGGCAGCTCCTGCATTGAGCATCTGCCCCCTGGTGCACGTTATAGCAAATGGTAGGACGGTTGAATGGTTGCTTAGGCATATATATATCTATATCTATATCTATATCTATATCTATATCTATATCTATATATATATATATATATATATATATATATATATATATATGTATGTTTGTTTTTTCTGACTCCTCCTCCAGTAGCAAAGTTATGTGCAAAAGGAGATGTATGTTTGAAATCTTAATGCAGAATGATATGAGTAATATTATACTTTGCAAGATCTTCTGTAGATGCCAAAGATTGAGAGTAACATTATATATTTTTGGAGTGGGGCTGAAACTTTTCTTCTCCTTGATGAATCTTGATCAGATTTGTGGAGGAATGCAAATTGTGTGTATTCAGGTTTAACAGTTCTCTGTCCCCAAAGCAGATCATTGACAAATGAAGTCAGCCTTTAGTACTACGTTCCTGGCAGAAATTGAAAATCACCTATGTCTAGTGAGTAAGTGCTTATTTGCAAAAACAAGAGGATTTTAAAAATTCAATCTCTGAGAATCTGTTCCCTGTGTATTTTGCTCTAGTGATGTACTTCTTATATGTTCAGGTCCCTAAATGCAGGCCAGTGGCCTTATGCAATGTACATTATAAATGTTTTGGCCAGGGACTGTGTGTTAGAATATCATTTAATTACACGACATTTTTTAAGAAAGGGAAAAGTCAAGAAATGACCCCAGATTCATTATCTGTAGCACATCTACTGAAGAAAATAGACAGAGATTTTAATAGTTCATGAATGTTGACCTTAAATCACTGGCTCTCAAATTAGACAATGATTAGAGGTTTCCACTTATATTTTGCTTATATTTCACTTTATAAGACTTGAGTGGCTCACTATTGTTTTCTTCCTACATGAAATAGTAAACATCTTGACAGCAAGGTTATTAGTCCAAGCTGCTTCGAGACTAGAAAGGACCAGCCCAGCCTTTCTGAGACTCTGACAGTCTCCGTCAGCACAGGCCCTCAGGAGATGAATCTCAATACAGAGGTTAAAGGAAAACTTGAGCAGAGCAAAAGAAGAGTGAGCAAAATATCACATAAGCTAATCATACATGCTAGTAAAACAGTACTTTCTGCCCGGCTGGCATGGCTGAGTGGTTGAGCTTCAACCTATGAACCAGGTGGTCACAGTTTGATTCCCAGTCAAGGTCATATGCCCAGGTTGCGGGCTTGGTCTCAGTGTGGGGTGTGCAGGAGGCAGCCGATCATTGATTCATTCTCATCATTGATGTTTCTATCTCTCTCCCTCTTCCTTCCTGTCTGGAATCAATTAAAAAAAATATATCAACAGTACTTTTCGCTATATATGTGTGCAAGTCACAGGTTGAAAAGTAGTGTCCTGGATGGAAAAAAGGGAAGCATTCTGCCCAATAAGCATTCTTTTTCTTTCCAGTAGTTTCTTGGTTACTAGTGTTCTTTGTATATGTGGCAACATAGCATTTAGCTTACGGCGTGGTGCAGAGTATACAATAAAGTGTTGAGTGAAGCTTTCCACTTGCACATTCATATACACAAGCAAATACATACTTTTAAACATTAAAAATTGATCCAAGCATTTAAATATATTTTGGTGCTTGTGACAAGTCTAAATTTGATTTTTAATGTACAATTCACCTAAAACTTTTGTTTGAGAAAAACAATTCTTATTCTTTGAGAGGAGGCTCTTGTTTTACATGGTGATCTCTCCCAAATTAACAATATATCTATACCTTCTTACCTTGCTATGCTATAGCCTATGGCTTCTTGATATTGTCATGTAAATTTTTAACACCCAATGTATATTAGTCATGATAGTTTGGGGGACATATATGTGTAATTGCACAAAATGAAGACCTGAGGACATTTTCAGGCAACCTAGCAACAAATACTTTTGCCCAATAATTTAGATGTTATAGATGGAAATTCTATGAAAGCTTAACTTACTTACATAATTATTTCATAACTTACTTACATAATCAATTCTCCTTCACTTTGCTTTTTAAAATTTTATAATAATAAAATCAAAATATGCTAATTAGACTGGATGACCTTCCAGATGAAGCTGGGGCTGCGAAGGAAGCCTGAGTCCTGGGTGCCAGAGGGAAGCCAGTGCTGGCAGCCGGGGGAAGGAAGGCCTGCTCTTGCATGAATTTCATGCATCAGGCCTCTAGTTAGTATAGAAGCATTTTTAAATTTTATCTGAAGATAATTATCTGTGAGAAATGTGAATTGATTATGTAATGCTTCACCTCTGGTATCCAATTATTTGGTCTTTCTGTGTTTTGTTTTCTCTTCCTAGGACATTCTATAGAGTCATGTGATGCTTATAATGTTGTAGCCAAATACATTCATAATATTTTTCCAATATTGACAGAACCTTATATTAGTCTAAGGTAGGGGTGTCGAACTCAATCAGAGAAGGGGCCAAAATCTAAAATCCAGCCTAAATCGCGGGCCGAATGGTTTACTGAACAGTCATAAACTGTCATTGTGATGGAAACGCAGCGGAGTGCAGTGATGACAGCGCGGTGCGGGCCACATTGCAAGGCCTGGCGGGACGGATTTGGCCTGCGGGCCTTGTGTTTGACACATGTGGTAAGGTCTAATTTTTTTTCAGGTGTTATGTATTTAGTACTTTTTAAATCTACTCTATTGATCTTAACCCTCCCCCCCCATACCAGTTGGTAAATGATTTTTTTAAAACTAAATTATCTAACTTCCTTAAAATGCATCCTGATTTTAAGGTAAGCATTATGCAGGCGTATTGCTAGAAATATCAAGCCCTGCGGAGGTGAGAAGTGGGATAGAGGGGAAATATGTAGCAAGTGAAGATATCTACTAATATTAGCCAAACTGTCTTCTCTTTTTAGAAAAGATTCTAAATTTTTAGCACGTTAGGGTTGGGTTCTAGAACTCTTTCACTTTTGTTCGTAGACAGAAAACAGGCCTGAACCGGGGATTGGGAAAGCTTACACCTTATTAGGGAAGACTTTTTTAGTAAAATCGTAGCTATTAGTCTGCCACTGAGAAAGTTAGGTTCCGTTCAAAGAATCTCTTAATTATCTCTCCTATTGCTGAGGCCACAGTGAACATTTGGAGAACTGTTCTTCCCTTTAATGAATCCCCAAATGCTGTGGCATTTATTAAGGAAATATTTAAGCAGAGCCATTGTTCAGAAGATATGTTATTCTTCTCTTACTACCTACCACGGCCCTGCCTCGGCTTATTAGTTTCCTAGTGGGAGGTTAAAAGAAACCCCAAGAATATATTGTCTTCTCCGTCTGGCTTTGTTCTTTACTTAACTTTGTACTTAACTAGTACACAGATAAAAATAGGGTCAGACCAGAGTGATTAAGAAAACTCTTAAGCAGGATGCAAGTTGTTCATCTCTACTAAGATGCTGTATTCTTAGCCCTTTCACTTATTCATGAATATGAGGAGATTTAAGTTCATGAGTGTTCACTTTTTCTCAGTGTGTTTTTAGCGTATTCATTATGAGTGAAGTATTCAGTTCTAGGATACAAAGATGAGTAATACAGACTTGAATGCTGGCCACATGAACTTACAATCTAGTTAGAGGGGAAGACAACTGTGTGCTTAGACAACGGAATAAGCCCCATATTAGGAAGAACACACCTGGTGAGCATGTATCCAGGCTTGGAGACCAGCATACTTCCAGGAGGAAGGGGTGCATCTGCTCTGGGCAAAAATACGGGGCAGTAAGCATTTTAATGTAGCTGGACCTTAAGACTCTGCGAAGGGGTAAGAGAAAGTGAGAGGATATATAACATCTCTTTTTGGGATAGCGCTAGTATAAAAGCAGATAGTTAAATTAACCCAAGTCTGAATTGCATATGCATAAGAAATATTGAGCAAGTTAAGAATATTGTAAGGCCCTGGCCAGTATGGCTCAGTTGGTTGAGTGTCATCCCATACACTGAAAGGTTGCCGGTTCAATTCCCAGTCAGGGCACATGCCCAGATCGCAGGCTCTGTCTCTGGTCTGTGGTATGCAGGAGGCAGCCAATCGATGTTTCACTCTCACATCTATGTTTCTCTCCCTCTCTCCCTCTCCCTTGCCCTTCCTCTCTCTCTAAAAATCAATAATTAAAAAACAAAACAAAACAAAAATAAAACACCAACAACAACATTTTAAGAATATGGTAAGAAAGTCCAACCTGATCCCTGAACCCAGGTAGAAGAATGCTTAGTCTTAAGAGATATACCTCCTGCCCTAGCCAGTTTTGCTCAGTGGATAGAGCATTGGCCTGCAGACTCAAGGGTCCCAGGTTTGATTCTGGTCAAGGGCATATACCTTGGTTGCATACACATCCCCAGTAGGGGGTGTGCAAGAGGCAGCTGATCTGTTTCTCTCTCATTGATGTTTCTAACTCTCTGTCCCTCTCCCTTCCTCCCTGTAAAAAAATCAATTAAAAAAAAATATATATATATATATATTAAAAAAGAGATATACCTCCTCTCAGTCTGAAGTAAACCTAATGACTCCCAGTGCCCCCAAAGGGGTGCTACCTGCCTGCTGATGCCTGCCTGGTTCCACGTCATGTGAGATGATCAAGCTTTATTTATACTTGAACTTGGGATATTTATCATTGGAACGTTAGAAAGAGAGCAAAGAGGGGATTGAATTTAATATGTGGATGCAAAATTTTATACAAATGAATTATGACAAGACTTTGTTCTAGTAATAATTTCTTATTCTTCCTCACTAACTAAAACCCCTCATCCAGAGAAGGATCTCCTCTTTCTATATTTAGATATGTTCAGATACACAAATACCATTGTATTACAGTTGCCAACTGTATTCAGTGCAGTAACATGCTCTACGGTAGGGGTGTCGAACTCAATCAGAGAAGGGGCCAAAATCTAAAATCCAGCCTAAATCGCGGGCCGAATGGTTTACTGAACAGTCATAAACTGTCATTGTGATGGAAACGCAGCGGAGTGCAGTGATGACAGCGCGGTGCGGGCCACATTGCAAGGCCTGGCGGGACGGATTTGGCCCGCGGGCCTTGTGTTTGACACATGTGCTCTACGGGTTTGTAGTCTAGAAGCAATACATTATACCTTATATTGTACATGCCATTTTTGTCATATAGACCATAGCAGTATTACTATCCATAGAAAAGGAAAAGGATGGATATGGTATAAAGATTTAAGAATTGTACATCTCTATAGGGCACTTGCCATGAATGGAGTTACAGGACTATTTGTTACTCTGGGTGATCCTGAGATCAAGTCTGTTATTCTTGTCCGTCCTTGGTATTCAGAAAGTACTTATAGCTCTGTTTCCATTGCTGCCTTTTCCTGTTAGCTTGTTATATCCTTGAAGATTAGGCAATCTCGATAGTTTTAAATATTCCATTTTCAAGCACACTACCCACCCTAGTATTTGTTCTCAAAATTCATTTCAATGAGTGAAAATGTAAATCAAATGTAACTAACTGGCTCCTCTGAATCTCAGGACATGTTTACATGTAGAAGGGACCTCCAGCATTTGATAATAACTCTGGAGGGAACTGCTGTACCACTTCAAGACTTGTCTCGGCAATCACACCAGATTATAGACTGAAAAGTGCCCAGGGCAGGCAGACAATGCCCCCAGGATTAAAACCAGCACCTAAAGCGTTGCCTGATCACTCTCGGCGTACAGAGGCCTGCTCCGGCCCCCAGTGTCAGGTGGCTCCTGCAGATGGCACGCACATCCCCAGGCTATGAGCAATTCTGTGGAGGGAGGCCATGGCGTTTTCCACCAAGCTACAGGCTACGGGAGAAAGATGAAACAGAGACAGAGGCTGAAGGACTTGCCTGCAGCTAAAGAAAAAGCCTGCACTTGAGTTCTACACACTCTGGATCATAACCCCCTCTACTTCAGCAGAGCTGCTAACCGTTTCAGCACTTGCAGTACTAGGGCAGAAAACAGACAATGCTTTTCCCCAGTGATAGGCCGTTCCATGGGTGCCCGTTCTCTGCTGAAGGTTTTCTTCCACAGCTGAGAGAGCTGATGGAAGATGATCTCCATATGCACAGATTCTCCTGGTTCTACAGCCGACCCTGGTGCTCCAGCCCAATGCAAGCTTTTCACTTGTGATTTGAGATCTATAGCCAATTTTGACTTTGCTGTGGTGTGTTTCTCATATTCTGTCTCTAAGACCGTGGTCGGCAAACTGCGGCTTGCGAGCCACATGTGGCTCTTTGGCCCCTTGAGCGTGGCTCTTCCACAAAATACCACGGCCAAGGCGAGTCTGTTTTGAAGAAGTGGCATTAGAAGAAGTTTAAGTTTAAGAAATTTGGCTCTCAAATAAATTTCAATGGTTGTACTGTTGATACTTGGCTCTGTGGACTAATGAGTTTGCCGACCAGTGCAAGCTAACAAACCTATAAGAAGCTCACATGGCAGTTCAATTTTTCAGTCTATGTCTTCATCAAATTCTCAGGCTTTCCCAAAACCAGTTTGGCTCAGTGGATAGAGCCTGAGGACGGGAAGGTCCCAGGTTTGATTCTGGTCAAGGGCATGTACCTTGGTTGTGGGCACATCCCCAGTAGGGGGTATGCAGGAGGCAGCTGGTTGATGATTCTCTCTCATTGATGTTTCTAACTCTCTAGCCCTCATTCTCTCTGTGAAAAATCAATAAAGTATATTTTTTTAAAAAATTCTCAGGCTTTGTTGATCCTTCCAAAATGACAAAAGTCATCAAAATTGGACTTGGCCAATGGAAATGGTGATCAGTAAAGGTGTTACTGGAACCTTCTCTCCCATCCACTTACTTTTTATCCAAATGTTTTGCACTAAGAAGTTCTTGGTATCTCAGAAACAGGCTGCTGCTCCATTATAAGGGGTCTATTTAGCAACGCTACCCTATTTCATTTCTGTTATAGTCAAAACTGTCTCTGTATTTGCCTATATGTAATGGTTTTCTCTCTGGGGACTCAAGCAATTCATATTTTATGTGAAGTAACTTAATTTTATGATGTGTCTGGTAGAAATAGATTTTTCTCTTCTTTACTCCTCAAAGACGATGACAATCTGATTTTCCATTTATGGTAACGTTAATGTAATCTCCTGGAATTTAAGCACCTCATTGCTGCCTAGTGCCCAGCAGCATCTCATTTGCCACGCATCGGACTGTGTGCACTGTTCCACGCAGACCAAGCCCCACCAGCGCCCAGGAGAGGGGTGGCTGAGTGAGGGATCAAGATGAGCAGGGAGCCACCACGCCTCCTGATGGCTTCTCCTCTTGGCCTCACTTCCAGTCAAGCTTAGCCACCCACTTAGCTTCTGAAACGTCGTTAAACTGCACAAGAGCCCATGTTAGATTTCCATTTTAAGTTCTATGAACCTCACCTTGGTGAAGGACCTCATACCATATTTAGTTTGAAAGGTATAATGTTTTTTATTTTATTTTTTTTAAAATACCTAAGCCGAAACCAGTTTGGCGAACTGAAGGGTCCAAGGTTCGATTCTGGTCAAGGGCATGCACATTGGTTGTGGACACATCCCCAGTAGGGGGTGTGCAGAAGGCAGCTGGTCGATGTTTCTCTCTCATCAATGTTTCTAGCTCTCTATCCCTCTCCCTTCCTCTCTGTAAAAAAATCAATAAAATATGTATTTTTTAAAAATACCTAAAAGCTCTTGCTGCTAGTCCTGAATGATCCCCATAAACTTCTTCCCACTGCCAAGATTGCTGCCAATTGGGGAAATCTGTGCTAAGAGAGGCACTGTGCTCAGACAAAGCAGAGTAGGGCCTGGGTGAGCTCATTTCAGCTCCATTGTTCTTCGGGACCACGCTGCTCTCACATAATAGTGACAAGGCTGAATTTCTGACGCAGTGACTTTAACTAGAGTAGTGTGACGTTCTGCGTTACTTGTTATACTTACTTGTTATACTCGACCTCTAAAGGGCACTTTCTATTTTGCACAAGAAAGAATTATCTTTTCCGAAGTCACAGTAAAAGAAATCAGATTCAATTTTATAGAATCATACACACCTACAAAGAATGCCTCAGAAATGCGTGACCTGGGTTAGCTCAGGGCTTGTATTTCAACTCTTCTTTCCAGCCAAGATCAATCCATCTTTCCCCCCTGACTCTGTCCAATGCCTCGCCTCTCCCAACACTTCTCGGGCATTCCTATGAAAATTGGGCCAGGCACAAGGAATTCCTGAATCCTGATGACCAATATTTATGGCTTCTTAATGCGAATATTGGAATACCATCAGAACACTAACGCTCCTCTGCCCTCAGTCTCCTTTTCATCTCTCTGGCAGCGTGGCTTTAGGGCTTACTCAGGGCCTTGTTGAGCTAAGGACTCTCAGGAGAGCCCAAGGGCTCAGTTTCACACTGAATACAACAGAGGTGAGGATGCTGGGGGTAGGAGATGGGGAAGGGGCTGGGGACATTATTTGGAGAAGGCTTAAACCTGGGGGTTTTCTTACATCTGTGCTCCCAGAACCTTAGAGCTCAGGACCCTGCCCTGGGCTTCACCTGGCGAATGTTACCCATCATCCTCTGGGCAAAGTGAAGCAAGCCGGGAACCCACAGCTTCTCACAAGGTGCCTGCTCCACAGCTCCATTCTTCGTTGTCCTTTTCCAGGTGATGTCACCACCAGCTTGTAAATTCCTTGAAGGCAGGATCCCCAGTGTCCACCTGTGCATCTGGGAAGCTTAGCATGATGCCTGAGGATCTTCCCATTAGGGCAGCCATTGGCACCCATAGCCTCAAGGCAAAGACAAACTGACTTGGAGACAAACAGAGGGCAAGGGAGTGGGGCAGGTAGATGTGGGCAGAGGGGGCATAACGGGGATGGAAAGACTTTTTTTTTTGCGGGGGGGGCGGTGATGGGCGCATGATGCAATGTGCTGATGGTGTTTTCATGGGGTTGGACATCTGAGGCCTGTCAGGTTTTACAAAACAACGTCACCACAAAAAATTCAATTAAAAAGGGGGTGGGGGGCGGGTGGCTAACTCAGAGGTTACTAAGGATTTTGCTCACTCAGATGAGGCCAGAGTAAGACATTCCATCTGCTCCCTGAGCTCAGGTCTTCCCCCTGAGCACCTGCAGGTCCCTGAGAAGGACTGGTGGAACCCAAGCCTTCACAACCCTCGTCCTCAAAGCCTTCACTTGGACAAGGGTGAGAGCACCTTAATGAACCCAGGAGAGGGGACTCACAGCTTTTCTCCAGGGACTAGAAAGAATCGCAGAGCAGAGATATCAGAGAACATGGAGGTCAGAGGTCACCTGTGATAGGCAGAATAAGGGCAGGAACTGGGGAGAAGGTGCCAGTGGGGGATACAAGGGGCCATCTGTAATACTCTCAACAATAGCGCTTTAAAAAAATGTCCATGATCTGTAAATAGGTTAACTTCCACATCAAAAGGGAATTTTCCGATGTGATCGAAAATAAGGGCCTTGAGATAGAGAGGCTTTCCCGATTATCCACGTGGCTCCAATCTAATCACGAGCCCTTCCAAATGGATAAGCTTTTCCAGCTGTGGTCAGAGAAAGCCGTGACCACAGAGAAAGGGACAGAGACATTGCTGGCTTTGGAGCTGGAGGAAGGGGACCATGGGTGACTTCCAGAAGCTGGAAAAAGCAAGAAAAGAGAATCTTTCCGAGTCTCCAGAAGGGACCATAGCCAGCCACACATTGATTTGAGCCTAGGGAGAGCCACGTCGGCCTTCTGGCCTCCTGGATAATAATTCTTTTAATCATTGGGTTTGAGATAATTCCTTACAACAGCAATAGAAAACGAATACAGCTATCCACAGGTGAGATATGGCCTGCTGATGGGAAGTTTCACATAAACCCTTCTTTCCACTTTCCTGAAAACCACAAGAACTGTGGACATCAGGCCACGTGAGCACAGAGAAGCAGTCCACTGGAGCTGAGTAACAGTCCTGTGCCATCATCAGAGTCCCCACCCTACCTCAGTTGTCTGTTGACAACATGCTCTAGATATATGGAATCGAAATAGCCTCACATGGTTGACCAGGCCTGCATGGAACATTACATAAGAAGAGTAGAATAATTCAGTGTGGCCCAAGGACAGCTGGGAGATGGGGAAGTTCTGTAGGTCCGCCCGCTGAGGACCCCGTGCCAACAGCACACTATCCGTGTTTCCCTTGCTCCACATCTTCATCAACACTTGGTATTGTCAGTCTTTTGTGAGATGTCTCTTAGCGTTTAGTGGAATTATATTTTATTTTGGAGAATTTAGGACAGATTTTGAAATTCCCTCTGAATGAATTTCCGATTAGTCCACAAACTCATCCCTTAATACGTAGGAGCCTCTGAAGGGTAGAGTCTTGATTATTAGCCTCTGGTACATGCAGCACTCATGGCTGAGAGCCTGGCCCCCGGAGGCCACAGCACAAATGCGGGGATTGGGTAGCAGGATACCCCATGCTGCTCCATCTGAGAGGAAGCTTTGAACTCAAGTCCAACTACGGCTTTTTGCAGCTACAGTTCTCTTTTATTACAGCAGAATAAAATAAGAAATAATTTTGCCCCTATGGAGTCCTGTCCTAATTCTAAGGTTTCTTAGTAACTCTAGTCTACCAGCTTCTAAAAAGTGACAGAGGGTGATTATCACTTTCATTTGCTTAAAATGAAAGGCCCGCATCTGATTTTTAGGAATGTCTGTATCCTGCATGTGGCATCAGGTGGCTGCTACACAGATGCTCCATCACTAAAACCCACAATGCCTTGCTAAGGAGGAGGCAGCTAGAGTTCAGTTGTAGACCATGACACAGTAATAAGTACTAAGCAGCATCACTCGGTGTCACCGGGGTCTGCTTGTTAGACTTTGTTTTTCCCTAGACTGAGAACTCCCTGTGGGCCAGAGCTGGGTCGTTCATAACCGAACCCGTTGCCTGATACCTGGTAGCGTTGACTAAACAGTTGGCGAAGGAATGAATGAAGCAGGCGCCCACACTGAAATCTAACCAGCTCGAGTTCTGAATGGAAGTCCGTGTGCTTTTTCAATTTAACGCCAGAAGAGCTCGCACGTTAGAACGCATGCTGGGGAGCAGGACATTTTTCTCTCAGATGCTTTATTTGTCCCTACATCTTTCAGACAGGCGAGGAAATGTGCTCCAGGAAGGAGCGCGGGATGCTGGGTGTCAAGTCTCCGGGGTTTAATTCCCAGCTCTGAGTCTCACAGGCTTCAAGGCCTTGGGCAAGTCACTTAACCTCTGTTCCAAACAGGACCACCACCCCCTCCCTCCCAGGAACACACCAAGGCACGTTTGATTGATGGTAAGCTCTTGGAGCCTTTGATGAAATGTGCTGAACGCCTGCCAAGTATTACTACTGCTAATAATAATAATGTTTTTCTAACACAGTCCCAAAGAGCCATATAAATCGGTAACAAGGGACAGATTGCTCCAACAAAGCAAATTGTGACCGATTCTTTTTGAAAGGATGATGGGCTTAATTTCACAATGTATCATTTTCTGTACTCTATTCTCTCCTTACTCATAAGAACAAGCTGTCATATGCCTATAGGAGGCTTCTTTCAAGAGGAGAAGTGAAGGGGAAAGATAGGAACCAAGCACAGACACAGTCCTATTATGGAAATACCATGGTCCTTGGGTAGTTTGATCATCTGTATGAGAAAATTTAAATAGGGGTGGTTAGTAAGGCAGAAATGTTGTCATTTGTTACTTCATCAGTTTCATGGTTTTATTGTATCCCAGAAGAAACTTAAAGAAAACTCTAATCCATCCACTTAGTTTTAGAACATCTATTTCTTGAAATAGAAATCTTATTCAGCTCTAATTAGGAGCTTTTCTTTTCCCTTACAATATTTAATACCATTTCAAAATAGGATTTATTAGATAACTTTCCTGATTATAAAATAATGTGTGTACTCTAGAATATTTGGACAAATTTATAAAACATACATGGATGAAAATTGGGATGCTTTTATAGCAAAGTAATAAAAAATGTGTTCTTCGCATAGACTGTCTGCTGTTGTATTTTGACCAAACCTCTTAATTTCTGTGTACTTTAGCATATTTTCTAAGAGGTACAATAATGCCTATCCTCCTGGTTGTTGTGAGAATTAAATTCAATAAAATAAGGCAGGTGAAGCACTTAGAAGACTGCCTGGGACAGAGAACATGGTTCAATAAATCATTATTGTTAGCTTACAATTACTCATAATCTCTAAACTTAAAGACAATTTTTTTCTGAAGACTTTTCTTAAAATTGTATGAATATAAAATTGCATGAATATGAAATTGCATGACTATAAAATTTTATATTCAGTATATAGCTTCTTTTGCAAAATTGAAATATGTTTGTGTCCCCCCAAAATTCACATGTTGATAGCTGATTTCCAGTGTGATTGCATTTGGAGATGGGCCTTTTGGAAGGGATTAGGTCATGAGGATGGAGTCCTGGGAAAGAAATTAGTGCCCTTATACAAGAGATTCCAGAGAGTGCTCTCATCCTTCAGACAGGTGAGGGGTCAGGGAGAAGACAGCCCTCTAGGACAGGGGTCCACATCAAACAGGCGTCCCCCTACCTCAATCTTGGGCTTCCCAGATTCCACAATGTGGGAAATAGGTGTTTGTTGTTTTAGCCACCACATCTGGGTTACTTTGTTGGAGCAGCCCAAACAGACTCAGATAAGATCATACTGAACAAACAGTCTTTAACCTGCTTCTCATCACTCAGCACATTGCAATGATTTTCTCATGTCGTTAAATATTCTTCGACATTTACGGCACAACCATTACGTCTGCAAATTATTCTATTGACGGATTGGCCGTGATCTAAAGAACGAACTCCCCTTATTGTTGTCCGTTTACATTGTACCTGATTTCTGTTTTTATAAAGAATGTCACGATGGCCTAAACTGGTTTGGCTCAGTGGATAGAGTGTCAGCCTGTGGACTGAAAGGTCCCGGGTTCAATTCCGGTCAAGGGCATGTACCTTGGTTGTGGACACATCCCCATTAGGGGATGTGCAAGAAGCAGCTGATCAATGATTCTCCCTCATTGATGTTTCTAACTCTCTATCCCTCTCTCTTTCTCTCTGTAAAAAAAATCAATTAAAAAAAAAAAAAGAATGTCATGATGACCAATGTCTTCTGCGCCTCAGCTTTGGGATAGGTCTCTAGAAAAGATTCTGGGAGCAAAGGGCATACATACTTTCACAGCTTTTTGACATTAAATTGTCCTCCAGAAAGCCAGTGATATATTTATCATACTAATGTAATGCCGCTCTATTAACTCTTCATAAACATACACTGTTTATCCCTGCTTGCGATAGGCCCAGCATCCTCTTGTATTGGAATCCACAGGGCAGAGGGATCATGAAGAGAGAGGAACTGGTTAAGAGTGTGGATGGCACTGACTGGTTTGGTTCAATGGATAGAATGTCAGCCTGTGGACTCAAGGGTCCCAGGTTCGATTCTGGTCAAGGACATGTTCCTTGGTTGCAGGCACATCCCCAGTGGGAAATGTGAAGGAGGCAGCTGATCGATGTTTCTCTCTCATCGATGTTTCTTACTCTCTATCCCTCTCCCTTCATCTCTGTAAAAATTAATAAAATATATATTTTTTAAAAAGAGTGTGGATGATGTTAGCATTTTTCCAAGATCACTTTCTACTGAAACAATTGTGGATGGGAATCTCATATTTAGAAACCTGATAAGCATAGATACTAACTTTGTTTAAAAGAATTTCTTTACAAACCTCTATTACTTTTTTTTTTTCCTATTTTCTTGCAATACCTGATATCAAGGCCATTTTGAAAGACCCATATGCTGTTATAATTTATACTAAAGGCCTGATACCTGATGATTCGTGAAAGAATAGGCCTTCCTTCCCCTGGCTGCAGCACCGCCTTCGCTCCAGCTGGAGCTGCCTCTCCTACTTCGCTCCAGAGCTGCCTTCCGCCTCTCGCCTTGTCATGTCAATTTGCATATTCCATCTTTATTAGGTAGGATTACATTCTTATAATTTTCTCGTCTTAAAATAGCAGTTAGTAGAAAGCTAAGTTCTCCTTGGACATTTTTCCCAACCTGGTGAGATGTCAATATTTACAAAAATACTTATGCAAATCAAAGGAAGGTTCCAGCACATCCTGGAGCCTGAGGTCAGTTTTTAGTTTTCTATTCCCTAACTCATATTTGCCCAACAGTTGGCCTCTTTACCTTTCAACCTTGCTTTTCATTTTCTGAACTGCCCTGCAAAAGGAGAACAATCATTTTAACACTATGGTGACACCAGTGATCCCACTTCTAGGAATATATCAATATATCCTAAGAAACCTGAAGCATCGATCAGAAAGAATGTATGTTCATAACAGCACAATCTACAATAGCTAATATCTGGAAACAGCCCAAGGGCCCATCAGCAGATGAGTGGATAAAAAAACTGGTACATTTATACCATGGAATACTATGCAGCAATAAAAAAGAAGAATCTCTTACCCTTTGAGACAGCATGGAGGGACCTGGAGAGTATCATGCTGAGTGAAATAAGTTAAAAAAAAAAAAAAGTATCAAATGATCACACTCAGATGTGGAATCTGAGTAACAAAATAAATTGAAGAACAGAGTTGATCCAGAGACTCCAAGCATGGAACAGAATGCAGAATCTTGAGGGAAGGTGGGGGAGGGTGAATGGGTGAGAGGTAATCAACCAAAGACCTTGGTGCATGTATGCATGGCCCCTGGACACTGACACTAGGGTGCTGAAGGTCTGGGGCAGGGGCAGAGGCAGGCTGTAGGGGTTAGTGAGGATGGGGGGGGGGAGGAAGGGGAACATTTGTAATACTTTCAACAATATTTAAAATATTTGTATATACAAAAAGAGAACTACAAATATATTCCTTGAATGTAAAAAAATAAGTAAGATATGAGTTCAGGTAGGCAGAAGGAGAAAAGAGAACAGAGGCTCAGTTGTTCAAATCAAGACCTTCCCCGTGATGTCACCATCTCTAGTACCTACATTTAATAGAGACGTTCTTTGTGAATCACAGCAAGTAGCGTACATCTAAAGTCTGCATGTAAAGCTGTAATTTCATTGAAGGATTCCAGTGACATTGATAAATGATGTCACCGGTAAGCTGCGTTTGAATTACAACTTTAATTATTTACTCCTGCTCCACGTACTTCCTATATTACACCTGTCAGCGCGCTGCCTTGTCCTGGGCTTGCCAACAGATCGTGATGATCATTTATTCCAACTGTGGCTCAGGTAGGACACAGCAGTACCAGTCACTCAGGGCGCATAAAGGTGAGAACCATGCAGGGCCTGGTTAGGTTATGAGGTGTAGGTAGAATTTACACAGAAGCTGTTTTCCAAACTCTCCTATCTAGAGAAAAGGGGGCTTTTTGGGGGCTCAAAAGTAGCACCTCTAACTTGATGTTTTCTATCTATCTACCTCTATCTCTATCTCTTGTTAAGGTACCTCTGAGATTATTTTCCTAACAACAGGGAATCTAAAGGTGTTTTATTTAGCTGTTTTCATTTGGAATGTCTATGTACATGTGAGCAGATCCCGGGTCCTTTTAATCACCATTTTTGTGATTAAAGTCAGTCATATTTGTGAATTAATTTATTTTTAATTGATTTAAGAGAGAGAGGTGAGAGAGAAGTGTTGACCATTGCCTCCCACATGGCCAGGGATCAAATCCATAACCTGGGCATGCGCATATGGGGAATCGAACCAGCAACCTTTTGGTGCCTGGGAGGACGAAAAACCAACTGAGCCACACTGGCCAGGGCTGGAAAAACTTCCTTTATATTAAAGGCTCAATGAAACAAGTAACCCTTCTGGGCACATGAAGGTAATTAAGAGATTTCACCCATTTCCTTTACCCAGCATTTCACTTAAAGGAAATCTTCAGGTTAAAGGGATTTTTATTTATGAAAGGCTAATTAAGAGTAATTATACAGCACAAAGGAAATTACACGTGAGGTTTTGACATGTGTTTATGAATTGTAAAGCTCAGTGCCAGACAACGCATTGTTGGGAATGAGCCCTCCTTGGTAGGAATGTTTATGGACATTCTCACATTCTCCCATGAAGAAGAAGGAGACAGCGTGGGAAGGGCTTTAGCTGGACATTAATCACAACTAGCATCTGAGGTCCCCAAGGAGCCCATGTAATTCCTGTGGCAGACTGAGTGAAGAGGAGTTTCTCCAGCAAAACAAGGAGACGCTAGTCATAGGAGATCCTACCCATCGCATGTAAGTAAACCCACCAGACATGGAAAAGTGGAAATATTTTGATATTTTGGAATCAGTTTGTGTACAGTTCTAATGGTTGCAGATTATATATATATAAATTGTTCGGTCAACAATTCCCCACCCAGCCTCTTAACATATATACCTATAATTTTTTTTTTAGAAAGAACATAGTAGAGGTAGAGTCTAGAAGTGAAAGTAGAAAAGTAATAATTGAGTTGGGAATATGGATGCTTCTTGTTAAAAAAAAGGGGGGGGGGTTTCCATTTGCATTTAACACTAAAGAAGGAGCATATCCCCTTTACCTAATCCAGTTCAATCTCCCACCAGGACAGTGAAGATTAGAAGGTCGCACACTCCCAATGCCCTATGCGCCCATTCCTCTACCCTTGGAAATACAGATTTATTAGGGGGAAAAGCCACTGTGTAAACTCTAAACTTACAAAAAACAATGTCATACTTCTCTGTAAGGTATCTTATAATTTCCAAAGCTCTTTTCCAGAAAACATTTCAAAAATGTTCCGTGTGAACTGAATTCTTACTAGAAAATACTTGGAACAGCTATTCTTGATCCCATGAATCTATTTTCCAACCTAGATGTAAAACTCTGAAGTTTAGGAAGTGAGCTCAGTCTTACAGATGAGCAGGAAGAAAAACCAACATTCGCTAAATCCTTGGGTTTGAGGAACAATCCCCTACCCAGCCTCTTAGTCCTTTCATACTAAGGAGCTCCTTTAAAAGCCAAGTCTAAAGTGTTGACCTGGCCTCGTGTTCCCAAGAGGGAACTTCTCATATCCTCATGCCAGTGGCCTCTCCCACCCCCTCACTGACTTGTACCTTCTCATGGGATTTTCCGACTGGCAAGCTGGAAGAACAGGAGGTAACTCCAGATTCTCCTATTGGAGGTGCCTTCACATGGACAGTTGATGTTCTGGTCTGTTCCCTTTGTGATCTGAGCTACTTGGGTCAGGATGCTCCCTCAGGAGTGACTTGTGGTTGCCCTGCTCAGTATGACATGTGACAAGATACAGAAACAGAGTGAAGAATTAGGTAATGCACACCTAAGCCATATCCTCCATCTCAGCTTTTACCAGTAAGAAGGATAATATTTTGCCCAGCCAGTGTGGCTCAGTAGTTGAGCATCCACCTCAGGAGTCAGGTACCATTCCCATCAGGGCACTTGCCTTGGTTGAGGGCTCGATTCCCAATGGGGAGTGCAGGAGGCAGCCGATCAAGGATTCTCTCTCATCATTGATGTTTCTATCTCTCCCTCTCCCTTCCTCTCTGAAATCAATTTAAAAAAAAAATTTTAAAGAATAATAGTTTGATTTTCATCAGCTTCTTATGCCTACAGAGTGTTATTTGTTGTTTCAATGGCACACAGTCTCTTCACCTTGAAAGATAGGTAAAGGACTGATCTTTAGAGCACAAAAATAACACATGGTTCTCCTAGCTGGTTTGGCTCAGTGGATAGAGAGTCGGCAGGTCCAGGTTCAGCACTTTGGTTGCGGGCTTGACCCCTAGCCCAGGTTGGGGCATGTGTGGGAGGCCACCAATTATGTATCCCTAATCTAGTAAAAATTCAATTCACATGGAACATTTTTTACCGTATTTTTCGGACCATAAGACGCTCCGGACCATAAGACGCACCAGTTTTTAGAGAAGGGAAATGAAGAAAAAAAGATTCTGAAACAAATAGTGTCCTAAAATATTTTATGTGCATTAAAACCCAACATCACAGTCATAAACACATGTAATCAACCCTGTAAAGTAAACAGCAGCATTTAGAACCATTTAAGAGCCGGGCAAGCACACAGAGACCACACAGAGCCGGGCAAGTAAAAAAACTTTTTTTTTAAAGTATATGTGTAGGCTATATTTGGACCATAAGACGCAGGGACTTCCCCCCCCCCACACACACTTCTGGGGGGAAAAAAGTGCGTCTTATGGTCCGAAAAATACGGTAAATGTTTTCTCCTGAAGGAGTCAAACAATGATGTGATCTTTTTCTCCTCTTCACTGTCCATGTTTCTCTCTCTCCCCCTCCCTTCCATTCTCACTAAAAATCAATAGAAAAATATCTTCCAGGTGAGGATTAACAAAAAACAAACAAACAAACAAAAAAACACAAACAACAACAACAACAAGCAGATAAAAAAACACGTGTGGTGATCTCTGCTTCTGATGGGATAGCTGGGAGGCGTGACTTACCGCTTTGTCATCAGACCTCCTGAGGTTCTGATGCCACACATGTGTGGCTGTTTTTCCAGGGGAGCAGCTAGTGATTCGCCGAAACAGCCCCCAGCCAGCTGAGTGTGAACTGCACGGGCAGCTCAGCCTGGGATTGTGGTGCCGCCCAGAAAAGAATTTTAGAAGAGAGGTCACATGGGGGGAGGGGGGGAGGAGGAAGGAGGAGAGAGAAGGAGACATGTAATACTTTCAACAATCAAGAATTTAAATTAAAAAAAAAAGAAGATGATGGAACAAAGGGCTCCCTTTGTCAGATATCACAGCGCAGGCTTGTTAGGTGTTGGCGGTGTGTGGTGATTTCAGCTCCCTTGTGATTTGGTTTTGTTTAAGCTCCACTCTACTTCAGAAGCAGGTAGGGCCTGCGCCAGTCTCCTGAGGTGCGTTCACCATCAAGGGGGTGAAGTGGGGAAGGCTCACGCCCTGTATTCGCTTGGTTTGGGTCCAGAGAGCTCCGCCCACCCCTTGTCTTCTGACTGGATTCAGAGGAGGGGTGGTGCTTGCGCCAGTGAACGCCCCCCCATTTCCCCCCCTCCCCGGAAAAGAGGAGCCTATTAAATAAGAGATAGAACACCTTCCTTAGAAGCAACCTAAGGCAATTCATTCAAACGTCAAAGCAAGGAAGGCACATTAACAAGGTCTGTTCCAGGAATACCGGCTCCCCAGAAACCAAGTGTGTCAGATTACAGGGAGAAACTGGATGGTGTAACAGCCATCACCACATGATGACTGGGGGAAGAAAGAGATTTTCTTAGGAGCAAGGTTAAGCTCTTCCAGAAGGCAGGCCAACATGGTCTGGAAAAAGGGGCCTTGCCTGGGTCAGTAAAGGAGGAGGGAGAGGATTGGCCCAGCAGAGCTATCCTCAGACCAGGAGAAGCATGCCTGCCATCCCGCTGAAGAAAACTGATGGGGCTGTGAGAATCCACGCCCCTCAGGGCCTAGTCGGGCCCAATACTTCTTCCATGTGTCCTTCCCCCGGTGTCCAGGATGTCCCTCATCACTCCGTCTTGTCAGGTCTTGAGTAACTCAGGAACCCAATGACAGCAGCCATATTTCCTTCTGCCATAGCCATTTCTGGAGCACCGGAGTATGTCTCTTCTGTTTTCCTCACCCCTGGCCCCATTCCTGGGAGACTCAGTTATGTTTTTATAATTAACTTAAACTTGTGTCTTTCCTTCTCTACTACCTGCAAAGCTCATTCTGTCAGATGGGTGTTGGATCTTCCACTTTTCTTGTCAGACATTTGTTTTTGGAACATGCTCCCCTAATTCGTCTTGCTCCACCAGCTAGCCTGACCTGTACGAGGCATACATTCAATCAACTGCTGGCCTGCCACAGGGGTATCCTTTTCACAAACGTGTCTGCTTCCTCCCCCTGGTCCTCGCATTGAATAATCCCACCCAGGCCGCGTTCTCCCGTCAGGTGACCAGCTACCCAGCGCTGAGCTGAGATGCAGTCACTCTCCGTGCCCAGGAGTCCAGATTCCAGAGCTACACCACATGATCAAATTCCAGCTACTTTACTTTCCAGCTCTATATCCTTGGGCAGATCATTTAAATCACCGTGCCTCAGTTTCCTTATATGTAGAATGGGATTATTACAACTCCCTTATGTGATTATTACAAATGTTAAATAAACTCATATATATATTTCTGAGATTAGTACATCATACACGGCAATAGGTATTTTCTTCCTTGTACCTTTTCTTTTTCATCTGCTGCCAGGTGTTGTGTTTCAGGAGCGAGAGAACGCCACCTGTAGGCACCGGAGCGCCTTCACACACATGTGCTGATGGATGCCTTAGACATGATGCCGTAGTCTTCCAATGCAAATCCAACACTTAGAAAACCTTGAGTTTTCAAGCCGTAAAAAGGTGAAGCAAATGAAATGAGGGCACAGTTCCCCAAACCCCAACATCAGTTTGTGTTTTGCTTTGCTTCTTGGTTATTTTTTGCTACAAAAAGCGATACTGCCGAAAGCGGTTTGGCTCAGTGGATAGAGCGTCGGTCTGCGGACTGCGGGCACATCCCCAGTGGGGGGGGTGCAGGAGGCAGCTGATCGACGATTCTCTCTCATTGATGTTTCTAGCTCTCTATCCCTCTCTCTTCCTCTCTGTAAAAAATCAATAAAAAATATATATGTTAAAAAAAAAAAAGGCTTTACTGTTTCCATTGGTCCAATGCATAGGAGAGGGCCCCAGGGTGGCTAACAGAATGGCTGGAGGTTTTGGGGAGAGGCTTGGGCAAGAGCCAGACACAACGGGATGCAGGGGGCCCTCCAAGGCCTCTCTGGGCTCCTGTTGTGCTTGAGCATCAGCCTTTTGAAGAGCTGCTCGCTCAGCCCGGCCTGGGGCTGACCGGCCTGCGGAGGGGAGCAGGTGTCGCCCATCTTCTTGATGCGTGTCACCTGCTCACCCCGGAAGTGGCTCTGCAGGAAGTCACGGAGATAAAGAGTCTGCGCAGACAGAACTCAGGCCTGCAGCTCCATGGAGCCCGGGCCAGGGCCCCCTCCCAGGCCATGGCGCCCTGAGTGCTGCCCCTCCCCATGGGGAGGCCTCTGCATGTCCTGGAGAGAAGGCGCCTCCCGCTGGAGCCCTCCTGCTCCTGCACCGAAGAACCGGTCCGCCCTCCAGGCCACACGATCTGGTGGAAACAGAGGCCAGAGAGGTAGGTGCGGGGCCGCAGAGGCGGGTGGCCAGGTGGCAGGCGGCAGCCTCGGCCTCGGGGGAATGATTCTGATGAATTTGGGGCTCCTGGTTGTTGGCAATAGGAGTTAAGGTCAAAAACACAAAATGGCGCTGGCTGGTCTGGGGGTGAGGTGGTGAGGCGGTGCTGAGAGGGGGAGAGGGGGGCTGGGTGAGACCTGGGGGCAGTCGGAGGCCGGAGGAAGGGGCCAAAAGACAGAGCCGGGCCGCCGAGTGCAAGGCCTCCGGTGTGTTTTGTTCTGCAATTACTAGGGGTGATGCTCCAAGTCCGTGGTCGGCAAACTGCAGCTCGCGAGCCACATGCGGCTCTTGGCCCCATGAGTGTGGTTCTTCCACAAAATGCCAGGGCCTGGGCGAGTCTATTTTGAAGAAGTGGCGTTAGTTTAAGTTTAAAAAAATGTGGCTCTCCAAAGAAATTTCAATGGTTGTCCTGTTGCTATTTGGCTCTGTTGACTAATGAGTTTGCCGACCCCTGCTCCAGGTGAAGCTAATGAAATGTGGGCGGCAGAGTCCGTGGGTTTCAGTCCCATTGTCAGCAGCAGTAAGAAATGCCAGTTCGTTAGGAAACAGAATGGCTAGAGCAGTGGCAATACCCTCTGACAGGGATTGTCATCCTTTTCACCTCCTGGCGCATATACTAATTACTAAAATGCTGCAGCACCAACAAATATATTTGTGGCCGATCTGACCAAAAAATAGGCATAATTTTGATTCATTGGCTATTGTTGTATTGGCTGTTGTCATTTTTATTTTTATTTTATTTGAAAACCTGAGGGAAAAGTGGTCAGTGCCCCTGACTAAACGGTCTGGTATTGCATGTTTTACACATTCTGTGGCACACTGGCTGAAGACCGCTGCTCTGTGCTGTTGTAAGAATGGACATCTGGCCGAAGCCGGTTTGGCTCAGTGGTAGAGCGTCGGCCTGCGGACTGAAGGGTCCCAGGTTCGATTCCGGTCAAGGGCATGTACATTGGTTGCGGGCACATCCCCGATGGGGAGTTGCAGGAGGCGGCTGGTTGATGTTTCTCTCTCATCGACGTTTCTAGCTCTCTATCCCTCTCTCCTCCTCTCTGTAAAAAATCAATAAAAATATATATTAAAAAAAAAAAAAAGAATGGACATCTGTCCCAATACTTTTGTCCAAAGCCCTGGGGTGAAGAGTGAACCCCAAAGGGAACTGTGACTTCCAGTGACTGATGTGTGTCGGGGTTGTGTCGGTTCATCCTTGGTAAGAAATGTGTCGCTGTGGTGAGTGATGTTGATCCGGGGAGGCTGTGCCTGTGTGGGGGTAAGGGGGGAAAATGGGAACTCTCTGAGCTTTCCTCTCACGTTTGCTGCGCACCTACAACTGCTCTTTGTAAAGGTAAGTTTTGCCTGGCCAGCATAGCTTGGTGGTTGAGCGTTGACCCATGAACCAAGAGGTCACAGTCCATTCCCGGTCAGGGCATGTACCAGGGTTGCAGGCTCGATCCCCAGCAGGACTCAGCCAATCCACTGATTCTCTCTCATTGATGTTTCTCTCTCCCTCTCCCTGAAATCAATAAAAATGTATTTAAGAGAGAGAGAGAGAGAGAGAGAGAGAGAGAGAGATAACTCTTAACAAATAGAATGGAGACTCTGTGATTGGACAGAAGCCACTGTTTAAGGGGTACATTGCCATTTGTCCTCTCTGCACAGCCTCTGGTGAGCTAATTGTACACAGGAACTGTGCATCTGAGAGATAGGGAATGGTTTAGGGCCTGCGAGTTAATTTAATTGATATTCTAACCTAATTCAGAGGATTCGTGTACAAAATGTCATTGCCCGTGACCGTTCCAGAAGGGAGCACAGAGAGCACTTCCTCTGTGGTGCGGTAGTTTCTTAAGGTGGGGGCAGGGCCACCCGATAAGCTACGGTTTTCTTCCCCTGACAGCTTTGCTGCACCCCAGCTGACCACGCACCTCCCCAGCCAGACGAACAGAGAGGTCTCAGATGCTCCACTCTGGGGGAAGAGATGTGCAGAGACTAACTCCTAGCCTTCATGCTTCCATGCCTTTGTGTTTCCACGAGGGGTGTTCTCAGACTAACATTCTAGATGTCTATTCCTCATCGCCCACCCTGGACTAGAGCCTCTCCAGCACACTTCTCTCTTATCCTCCCTGTAGGGAGGCAGTGCTCACACCTGCTCCACCTTCTGCCAGACCAGAGGGGCTGGAGGGATCCCAGCAGGGGAAGAGCAATCCCTTCCCCCAGTTGTCAAACAGCCCCCCACCCCCTGGACCTTCCTTCCCCCTCCACCCCTGCTCGCTCTGGCCTTCCCAAACAGCTTTTCCCCTGGGGTTGAAACAGACCAAGACCTCTCTACCCCAGGCCACCCCAGGTTCGGAGAGGGCCTGTATTTTTTTTTAACAACACTCCTACTTGCAACCTGTTCCTCCCCCCCCACCCCCCCACCACTTTCCCATGCTGCCAACTCCTAACCCCAACAGTGACTCTGTGCTTGTCTGTGTAGTTCTGTGTATAAATGGAATGCTGGGAAGATAACCCCTTCCCATGCTGCTTGGTTCCCCTCGGTTTTCCACCTGGTCTCAGCCACTCATGGAAGCAGGACCAGTAAGGGGCCCTTAATTTTAAAAAATAAATAAATAAAATAAAAAGGAACCTTACTGGTGAGTTTGGAAGAAGAAATACTACTGAGTTCTTTCTTTTTGGGTCCCCTGATCCAGAACATGTGTCACAGAGTAGGCCGTTGGTGTAGTGCAGACCTCAGTGAGATCTGTGGGCAGCTAGCTCTGCATGTAAGGGGTGGCAGGTTCCCCTAACACTTCCGGTGTGGAGTATTCGGAAACCGATTGTGATCACCCGTCTAAGCTGGGTCTCCATACAGTTTTGTCAGTAACATGACTGTTTTTTTTCCCCTCCATGATTAATTGTGAATTCAGCAAATAAAGTGTGGTCACAGCAGGAGGTAATTCCCTTCCATAGGAGAACCGGTTGCAAGCATTGGTCTTTTCTGTAATCCTACTGAGACCCACCTGTTCGCTTTATGGGTGCTGACTAGATGCACGGTTCTCCAAACTCCTATTGTCTACAAGTCACAGTAAGAAATGCATTTTAACCTTGTGACTTGTATACACACAGAAAACGAAAATTTTCATAAACTTATTTTCTGTTTGGCTTACAGTCTCTGATACTTTTATTCTATTCCTTCTTTTTAAAATGACAGTCGTGGCCCCTAAATAAACTTTGAGACTTAGTAATAAGTCACAAGCTGTAGTTGAAAATGCTAGACAAGAGCATAAGATGCTCATGTGCTAAGAAGGAGCACTGTGAGAACAAGTTCTAGACAGAGACGTTATATTAAAGAAAATGTACATTTCATTTTTCTCCCAACATTTGTAGTAATATATTTTGTCCTACAAACAGTAAACATCCTAGGAATAAACTCAGATGTGAGCCTCCTTAGGGAGCTGTTGGCCATCCTGAAGGAGGTGTTTTTATTCACCTGTTGGGTTCATGGACTGTTCAGAGCAATTTAATTTGCTTCTAATTACAAGGGAAAATGTTGCTCAGTGATTACAGAGAAGCATCTCTCTTCACCTGGATTGCATGGTGCTTGAGGACAGGGACCATCCCTTTTTCCCCCCTGGTATCTGGTATCCATATTTAATAGTGGCATTTATTGTGTTACCTGCCTTCCACGACTATACTGTCTATTTGAAGACAGATACTAAGCTGCCATTACAGCATAACCTTGTTTCTTGAACTTCATTTGTTCTGGGAAGGCCATTAGAAAACTGAATCATTTTTTCCCCATTACAAATAATATAAATTGAATTAATCCACTCCAGACCCCTAAATGATTCCCTGTTTTAACCTTTCTTTTTTTTTTTTTTTTAATATATTTTATTGGTTTTTTACAGAGAGGAAGAGAGAGAGAGAGAGAGCTAGAAACGTCGATGAGAGAGAAACATCGACCAGCTGCCTCTTGCACACCCCCTACTGGGGATGTGCCCACAACCAACGTACATGCCTCTGACCGGAATCGAACCTAGGACCTTTCAGTCCGCAGACTGATGCTCTACCACTGAGCCAAACTGGTTTCGGCGATTCCCTGTTTTAACCTTTCTTAATTATACTGCATGTCCATTGTACTGTTTAATCTATAAATATATACTTTAAAAACAAAAGGAATATGAAATGTAAATTAAAAGGTAATAAGGAAAGAAAATGTACAGTAGAAAATGAAAATTTAACAACTATAGGCAGCAACAAAATTAAAAATATATATATTCACAGCACAATATCCTGAGATTTAACAGTGGCATACTGACTCACATTCATGCATTCTCTCCTTTACTTGTCACCTGAGAGATGTGTGACTGACCACACAGGTATCAGTATGAAAGGGTTGTCAGGTTGAGAAGTGAATTATTTGAGATGGGAGATGTTCGAGAAATAAGGATCTACTGTATGGAGGACCTTTGTCATCTAACTGTGGACTCACAACTGAAATTCTGGGAGTGATGTGGAAGTAGTTGAAAATAAGGGCCAATTTCTGGAATGGGAAAGTTGTGAATTGACTTTTGAAAGATTGACAGGTGATTGGGGGCGGGTTCTCTGAAGAGGCTGTCTTTTCTGGTTCTCAGCACATCACCTGTTTAAGAAAAGCAATTTCAAAGTGAAGGACTCAGATAATCTTTCCTGTAGATGTGTGCTTTGAACCAATTATAATTCAATGCCAGAGAGAACTAGAGTTGAAGCTTATCTCATACTAGAGGCTGGGTGCATGAAAATTCATGCACTGTAAGGGGTGAAGGGTTCCTCAGCCTGGCCTGCCCCCTCTCATAGTTCAGGAGCCCTCAGGGGCAGCAAGCGACCCAGTGATCAGGGGAAGGTGATGACCCCATCACACCTCTGCTGCTGCCACTGCCGGCAGCACAAGCCTTGGCTCTCCCTGGTTACCTGAGCCTCAGGCGGCCCTGTGTGGCTGGGCAGCCACCATCTGAGTCTTGCCTGTGTCTCAGGACAGCTCTGGGTGACTGGATGGCTGAGGGGACTGGGGGACTCAAGGACTCCAGGCAGGTGCATGAAGTGGCCGGGCTCACCCCCAGGTGCTGCTCCAGTGGGGCTAGGGGACTGAGTGCCACCATCTTGTGGCTGTGGGCACTGCCATCTTTATGAGGGTGTGATGGTCAATTAGCATATTCCCTCTTTATTAGATAGGGTACTGATATAGCACCACTAATCTGTACATATTAAGAGAAAATAAAGAGTTGTGCAGGAATGACATAAAGCAGTGGCACAAGATGGCCTTTAAAAACTACTTCAGTGATTGGTTAGTTTGGATTAGAGAACAGGAACCCAGAACCCAAAAGCATTGTGTTCCAAAGAGGTCTGATTCTGAGAATCATGAGGGATGAGGGATGAGAGTCAACATTCTAAGGTTTCTTTCCAGAAATGATGACTAATTGGTCTAAAGTGGGGCCCAAGCTTGGCCATCACTGTTCAAAAGAAAAGTGAAACTAATATAAGTGTATTCCGATGATTGTCATTCTAAGAAACAAGCAGTCATTAGTAAATACTGATGATGTATTGGACATTGCTTCTCTGTTATAGAACTTAATCCTGACAAAAACTGTGCGAAGGAACTATGGCCTCCATTCACAGAAGAGGCTCAGAGCCTGATCAATTCACACAGCTGGCAAGTGGAAGAACCCTGATCTGTCCCACTTCAACCCCTGTGCCCTGGTCCAGATGTTCTACCTCTAAAGAGGCAGAATTCTGGAGTCTGATAGGCCAGATGTCCAATCTCAGTTTCACAACTACCAGCCATAGGTTCTCTTAGGGTCACAGTAAATGGCAGTCTGCTGCTCTGTGAAACAGGGATAGTAACAGGATCTATTCCTAGCATTGTGTGGGGCAATGGCGTGGATATAGAAAAAGAATAGCGTCTTCGCTGGGAGAATTGAGTCTTTTTCAGCCTTTAGTAAATGTGCATTCAGTGTGCGTGGAAATGGCATCACGTGTTGTTGTTGTTGTTTTTGTTTTAAATATATTTTTATTGATTTCAGAGAGGCAGGGAGAGGGAGAGAGAGAGATAGAAACATCAATGATGAGAGATAATCATCGATTGGCTGCCTCCTGCATGCCCCCCACTGGGGATCAAGCCTGCAACCTGGGCGTATGGCCTGACTGGGAATCAAACCAGGATCTCCTGGTCCATAGGTTGACTCGTACCATTTGGCCACGTGTTGTTGTTTTTAAAAATATTTTCTTAAAAACCTGGAAGACTTGAAAAAGTTTCTTTCCCCTTAGGTGTACTCCCTGCATCTTTCTTTGATGAGGAATTGCCACTTTCTCTTGAGAAAGCAAGATATTCATCCCAAAAGACAAATGTTGCCTCAGTGCAGCTTTTCAAAACGTTAAGAATGTGTACTAAATTACCCTTCCTCTTACCATCTGCCAGGAGGTTTTCTCTTACCCTCCCAACTCAAAGTAATGTATCCTTAAGTCCTCACAGATTCACGGGCTTAACTCGTATGACTAATATTGGGCAGGCTCACCAGGATTTATTAGGGATCTATGTGGCCAATGAGTTTGGCAGCTGCTAGTTGTCCTCCTTTCTTCTAATGCTGCAAAAATAACATCGCTGCCATTATTACATCATTGCAGTGTCTCCAAAGATGTTCATCAGTCTGACCACTGCTAAATGTTGTTTAAAAAAAAATCCTCTTTCTGCTTGTTCCAAGGTTAGTTGACATCTATGTGCTGGCAAGTTACCAAAACACAAATCTTCATCTCCTTTCTCACCTCCCACCGCTCAGCTGATGGACCAAATTGGAGTCAAAATATTTGGGGAGAATGGTGTTGCCCACAGGAACTCCGAGCTTCTCCCAGTGATTAATTCACACTGCCCCAAATTAGCAATGCAACACTGTCCCCCAGAGCTAGGATTGCCAGTAATGGTCTCACTTTTGTCTTAAAGACACAACGTCTAAAGCTTAATGGCAGCCCTAATCCTGATTTATGCCCCTACATGCCAAATCGGGAAGCAAGGGTTAGAATGGACAGAGAGAGGGTCCCCCTGATGGTGAGCTCTAAAGCAAAACAAGAGTGAATGCGGTCAGAAGAGGCCGGTGCAGAATGGCTTAATCTTGCCCCTGCTCACCCCGACAGTCCACTTATGGCTCATCTGTCACCCAGGATCAGGGGGAGCCCTCCTGGGTGGCTGCTGCCTTCGTTCCTGACATATTTTGGCCATTGTTTCCCGCTGGAGCCAAGTCTCCCTTTAAAAAGAATTGCTCCGCTCACGTTCTGAAGACCTGGAGCTCGCCTCCCCCCTTTCACCGTGCCAATGAGGAGGGGCCTCGGCTGTCTCAGCGTCCTTCTTTCTCAAAAGTTTTCTCTCTCGTTAATCTTTTACATTCAAAACATCTCTGGCACACTGGATCTGCATTTAATTAGCACAGACGCTTGGAAGACTAAGTGTCCTGGCCTTACAAGGAGAGGAAGGAAGGAAGACATGCTTCAGGCTTAAAGATCTGGCAACTCTTGAAACCTAGCAGCTTAGCCCCATCATCTCTCAACTCTTGAGGTTAGAGGGTGAGAGCAACACCAAGTTTATAAATTATCTGGAAGCCACCCCTTGTAGGATTAGTGCTCTACCTTATGCGATAGGGTAGTTACCAGACTCCACGAGACAAAGCTCATCCAGCCTTCGATATCTGAGCCACTAGGAGGGACTTGTACATCCTACCAATGGAACAACCCTGCCCACTGTGACTGTCTTGTGTCCATCATCTGCTGACCTCACTGCTCACCAGCAGCTTCTCTGTGGGATGTTCTCGCTTGTGGTTTCATGCCTCCGCTGTACACTCAACCCACTCACCACCCCCCAGGAATCACCAGGGTAGGACTCTGGCTCTGTGCACTGTCCCAGGAGGGCCAAGGGCAGGTCAACATCAGTTGTTCAGTACAACTTCATTATTCTTACAGAACATGTATGACTGTTTCCCTTGGAAATAAGAGTAGATCTTTGTGATTCACGGTCACATTTCAGTTCTGCAATATTCAAGGGCATCTCAGGGATTCAGTAAAATAGGATGGCCCTGCTCTCTTTCCCCTATTTAGATTAGGTCCTCTCCACTTATCTCCCGTATTTTAATAGGAGGAAGAGAAAAGGCCATAGATATTACTTTGTAGAAGGAATGTGCCAAAGATAATACTTTCAACATTCAAGCCCATCTCGGCATTAGTTTGTTTCCTTTAGGTTTAATATCTCTTAGTAATCCACTCAGGCTGTAGTATTCTCCCCCTTCCAAGACTTACAGCTATTAGCGAGGACCGTCTGTAATTGAGTGGTAACCCAGAAGCACCCGCACCATTTAGAACCAGATACATAGACAATTTCTGCTATGCCTCCCCTTAAACCTGCTTGCTGCTGAGTCATCTCTTGCAAATATTGCATTTAACATTTGCTCTTTCTTTTCCTCTGGGGGAAGTGAGCTTCCATTCTCCTTAGCCATCTCTTCTGTGGCTAATTAGTGGCCATCAGAGCCCAAGATTATTCACGTGAGCCGCCTTGTACAAGGTCTACCGTGTTCAGATACATTTTTAATTCCCTCTCTTTTTCAATTTCTTTCTGTTGCCTTTTAGAATTCTACCTTTCAGTGCATTCCACGAGAAATATACTGTAAATAGATAGAAAAGATATATTTTGTATTAAATTCATCTAAACAGCCTGACTATAATTTTCATACAACCACATGGCTTTATTTCCATCCCTTGGCCAAATCCCATGGACCTTCTCTGTCTTCCTTTACTCGTTATCATATATCCTGTTGTTCTCTGACATGATGCTGGGTGACCTGGGTACAAAGTCTTGAGCCTGCCTAGGAAGGATCAGAATGAAAACCATGGTCTAGGCTCTAGATGTGTGTGTGTGTGTGTGTGTGTGTGTGTGTGTGTGTGTACGTACTGCACATGAGTACAGTGTGCATACATGGGGGATGAAAACCCAGATGAGTGAAGCAGCCCCTGGAAAGGAAGGTCATGGTCATGGCCAGACAGGATCTGGAGCCTTGGCCTGTGGGACTCCTGAGGCAGAGGGAAAGGAGGAGACTAAGCAGGACTTACTCACTGGCCTCTCTGCCTCCAGTCTTCTTCCTCCTCCATTTCTCCTCCACACTGTAGCTGCCAGAAAACAGAAATCTGATCATGATAATCCCTTACTTAAAAGTATTTACTAGCTCTCTGCTAGCCCACAAGATAAAGTCCAGACTCCTTAGCATGATATATAAAGCCCTTCCTTATCTGGTTCCGGCCTTATGGCCAGCTTTATCTCCCTCTCCTCCCCACGCAGCCGGAGCTCTCACAGCTTTCCTATGTTCCCAGCACACGCTGTGGGAGCAAGTCTTTCCCCCGCGGAGTGAGGACCAGTGCGGTGAGAACTCCGTGGCCCCCAAGAAGCATCAGGAACTTGGCACCTCTAAGTATTTTGTCCCTTTTCCCAAGCACTTCAGTGTGAGCCAACCACCTTGATTATTTCTTACAGAAGATCACGTCAGAATTATGTTGATGTAGGGTGCTGCTTTTAGATCCACCCGTTTTACCTACTAAGGCTGCGTGGTCCCATAAAATCCTCTCTCAAGGTCTAAAATGCACAGAATTCTCTGGTGTTATCACTTATTTTCAGTTTGTTGGGCTCTGCTCGCTCCCATTAAAGTAAATCACCTAAGCATTCTACCTCTTTGACCCTTTTGAGTGTGTGTTGATATGTTTGGAAAAATTCTGCTCAGCAACGCATCCAGACTATTGTAAGGTTAGAAATTGTGCTGAGATATTGCACTTATCTTTGAGGTCCTTTGGTGGGCATAGCCATCTGAAAGTCTGAGATTTGGACCCAGGACAGAGGAATCTGGCTCCTGTCCTGACCTGAAGCAGCTACATGACTTGGTTTCTGCTCTGCCCACCTTGAACTCCAACTCTGTTAATCCCCTAAACTTCTCAAGTGGGGAGGACCTACTCTGTTTCTATTATACCTGATCCAATATACAGCAATGTCCAGTCCATGTAAATATCTCCTTCTTACCAATTACTTTACTGGTAAGATTATCACCAGGCACTTCTAACCACCAAACTCAAAAAAATTCATTCCTCATTCTGTGGGATTATGTATGGAATCTAAAGAACAATGTAAATGAATAAACAAAACAGAAACAGACTTATAGAACACAAACTGATGATTGGCAGAGCGGAGGAGGTTGAGGGACTGGATAGAAAAGGTGAAGGGTTTGAGAAATACAGATTGGTAGTTATAAAACAGTCATGGGGATGTGAGGTACAACATAGAGAATATAGTTGATAATATTATAATAGCCATGTATGGTGCCAGGTGGGTACTGGAAATATCAGGGGGAGCATTTTGTAAAGTATGTGATTGTCTAACCACTATATTGAACACCTGAAACTAATACATAATAATATTGAATGTAAATTGTAATATATAAATAGACAAACAAGATTGACCCCTCTCCCCTGAATTCCTTGCCTTCCTTTAGCTTCTTATTCTCATTACTAGAGGCCCAATGCACAAAATTCATGCAAGGGACTCGGATGTCCCCTCCTCCCTTATACCTACCTCTCCCTCAGATTCGCCCAGAAGGTCTTGTGGAAGGACGTTTGGCTAATTAGCATATCACGCTTTTATTATTACAGATATGTACATTTGGCAGTTCCTTCCCTGTCATTTTCATGGGATCCTTGATTCTCCCTCATCACAGACTGGCCTTTCCCTGGCGAAGGTCCTAGCCCACTCTTCACCTGGGTCTTATAGTTTGTGAACCGTCTTCTCTGTGGCTTCATCTTTTATCCAACTTTTTTTTTTTTTTTTTTTTTTTTTTGGTTAACCTTATTTTTATTGTTGACACTAACACAGATGTCCTCATTTTCTCCCCCTTTGCCCACCTCCCCTCAGCTTCCCCTCACTCCCTTTCTTCTGGCCATCACCACACTATCGTCTGTGTCTGTGTGTCATGCATATATGTTCTTTGGGTAATCCCTTCACCTTCTTTCATCAAACTTTTATGATTCACAAATTTTCATCTCAAGCATGGAACTGACTTTAAAACCATTATCCAAACTCCTGCTGGTTGTGTCTACCTGGATTTCCCATTGGCAGCTCTACCTTCCAAAGTCCAAAATAACCCTCTTCATCTTCCTCTTCAGATTGATCCTTTCCCAATCATCTCTGCCTCCGTTGATAGGACCAGGTGCACAAAGCAGAAATCTGTACGCTGTCCATCACTCCTTCTTCCTAATGGCCCGTATTTAACAGGTGTTTATATTCTTGCCAATTTTGCTTCTAGCATATTTTAAATCTGTCTTTTCCCCTCATCCCCATTATATTGCCCAGGTCTGGGTCAGAGCCTTTACAGGCTCCTAACTAATTTAATTATAACTTGTGTTTCTGCTTTCAGGCTTGTCTTCTCACATTCAGACACCACAATACCCAGAGTTCAAATCTACTTACGTTTTGTTAATGGCTCTATGTCTCCTATAGGAGAAAATCCAAGAGCCTTAACATCCTTCATGGGCCTCCTTGATGCGAGCCATGTGAAACAATAAGTTCTGTCTTTTAAGCCACTTGTGGGTGTGTATTGTATCCTGCAGTTGAAAGCATCTTAACTGATACATGTGTTAAATGAAGGAATAAACAGACGAATGAGGTATTGTTTCTTTATGCTCCATAATTCTCTACTTCATGTTCCTCCTTTATGAATGAGGAAGTTGAAAATGTTTTATAACACTGCCATTCTTTGTTTCTATAGCTCATCAATCAATCTGCCCTTAGTTAACAAATACAGAATATTAGTCCTCCAACCATGAACCTATAACCAGAAGCTGGACTTAAAGAACGGATAATTGAGAAAATTTATAAGCAATGTGCATTTTATCCCCCTCCAAATGCTATCCTGGGATCAAGTTAAAAAACAAAAACAAAAAATTATAACATATCATCAGGTTAGTCACCAAAAATAAATTGCCTACATAAAGATTCACTTTAATATGATGCTAGTTTCTTTAAATAAATGGAACTTTTGGCTAAATGCAATAGCAAATCATACATATTGTCAATGACATTGTATCATACACTGATTATTGAACCCCATGTTTGATTCTCACGTGTGATTTTTCCTCTAATATATAGTCATAGGAAAAACATATTTCTTCTAAGGATGTTTCTTTCTGTAAACAAAGAGAGAAGAAAACCTTAGAGACAGATTTGAGGCAGAAACACAGCTATTATTTGGTTGTTATGATTGGCAGATTGGCAGACTTGTGGCCTCTTTTTCAGTTGTTTTTATTTTACTATCTTATTATTTTTTATTGAAAATACCATAAGTAAACAGTTGGAGGAAAAGACAATCTTTATTACACAAATAAAAATTTAATACTTAAAATAATATCCTCAGGTTCTATTAATGTAATTTTATGTGGCTGCATGGCTAAAGCAAACATGAGACAGAGTGCATATAGTTTGGAAGAGCTAGGCCAGAAAGTTGCCAGTTTAATCCCCAAAAAACTTTAATTCAGACTTAAAAAAAAGACATATTTTGAATGCAAAAGTTATATTTATTCAACAAACTTTAAATACAAATCACACATACTGTGTCAGGCAATAATTTTTATAATTTTAGTGTCTACCCAATTTTGTTTATGCATATAACACACACACACACACACACACACATATATATATATATATATGTTAATGAAGAAAGTCACATGGATGTGCATAACTATTTTAACCAATTCCTTGATATTGTACTGAATAAGAATTAGATGGATTTAGGAGATTACATTGTAAAGGGATAATATATTGCCAATCCTTAAGCAGAGAAAATAATCTACAGAAGGAAGAGACATAAGTTCTAACTGGATCATCTAGAAATAAAGCCAGAAGAATTAATACCTACTATGGCAGTGAAATTGCAACAAATAACTTCTGTGTAGGAAATGATTAAGTCTTACTCTAAAATATTATTTTTTCAAAGAGGAAGACTGTGGGGCTGTAAATAAATATCTTTTCAACATTTTAAGACCTCCATACGCATTTTATCTCATTAAAATGAATGAAGGCTCTACTTAAAATACATTACCATACTTTCCAACCATACTTAAAGATGAGATGAAGGATCAAACAAACCTTTTTCAAAGTGCTCTTCCATTTAAGGAATCTCCTACTGGGAACTAATCTTCAAACCAGGCATATTTGATAAATCTGGAAGGTACATCCTCCATTAGAGGCGGGTACAGAGTTCTTTCCTAAACTTTAGTTATGGCCAGAATAGCTGGGGCTCAGTGGGTAGAATAAATATTTAGCTTCATGGCCCATTACTCTACATAGTGATGTTTCCACATCCTTTACTGCCTCTGATAACCTTTCCAGAAGAATTTTTGGATATGTGCTTTGGATGGAACGGGAACTCTGAAAATAATCTCCAGAAACCCTAGCCTTCACTGAGTGTGTGTGTGTGTGTGTGTGTGTGTGTGTGTGTGTCCCCAGAAGCAGCAACAAATGAATTTTATTAGAACCCCACCTTCTCAAAGTTTATTTCCTTTGGGGACTAAAAAAATAAATAAAAAAATAAAGGGCAAGAAAGAATGTTCAACTGGGAACGTATCACAAATCATGACCCTACCCTGCCACACGCAAGCCCTCGCTGTAATCATCCTTCACATCGCTGATCAGAGCAAAGTCAGTTGTAAAAGGCTTTACCTGCAGGACAGAGGTGTAGAGCAGATTTTCTGTTCAGACTCATAGCCTCTGATTTTGGATCTGGAATAGTAATGGTGATGTCATCTCGAAGTTGGCGATGTGGCACGGAGGATTCAGGGGCTCTCAGACAATTGCACTGTTTACCTTCACATTTCTGGGGATTTTGTCAGTTTGTTATTTTAGAAAAGGTGGTAGCAGATATTTTAGCAGAAAGTTTATAGCTGGAAAAACAGAGGTTTTTAGAGGTAGGATTTTTTAAAATTTTTTATTAAGGTATTGTATGTGTACATATCTTACCATTGCCCCCCCTCCACTCCCATACATGGCCTCACCCCCAGAGTTTTGTGTCCATTGGTTATGCTTATATGCATGCATACAAGTCCTTTGGTTGACCTTTTATCTCCCCCATATCTCCCTAACCTCCCCACTATAATTTGACAGTCTGTTTATTGCCTTACTGTCTCTATATCTATCTTTTTGTTCAACAGTTTATAATGTTCTTTATTATCCACAAAAGAGTGAGATCATGTGGTGTTTTTCTTTCAATGACTGGTTTATTTCACTTAGCATGATGTTCTCCAATTCCATTCAGGTTGCTGCAAATGGTAAGAATTCCTTCTTTTTTTATGGCAGCATAATATGCCAATGTGTAGATGTACCATAGTTTTCTGATCCAGTCATCTGCTGATGGGCACCTAGGCTGTTTCTAAATCTTAGCTATTATAAATTGTTCTGCTATGAACATAGGGTGAATATATCCTTTCTGATTGGTGTTTTCAGTTTCTTAGGATATATTGTTGGAGTGGAATTACTGGTTCAAATGGGAGTTCCATTTTTAGTTTTTTGAGAAATCTCCATACTGTTCTCCACAGTGGCTGCACATGTCTGCATTCCCACCAGCAGTGCACGAGTGTTCCTTTTTATCTGCATCTTCGCCAACACTTGTCATTTGTTGATTTGTAGATGATAGCCATTCTGACAGGTGTGAGATGGTACCACATTATCATTTTTATTTGCATCTCTTGGATAATTAGTGTTTGTTTGTTTTTTTTTAGCATGTTTTCATGTGTCTCTTGGCCTTCCTTCTGTCTTCTTTTGAAAAGATTCTATTTAGGTCTGTTGCCCATTTTTAAAATATGTATATATTTTATTGATATTTTATAGAGAGGAGTAAGGGAGAGAGATAGAGAGCTAGAAACTTTGATGAGAGAGAAACCGACTAGCTGCCTCTTGCACACCCCCTACCGGGAATGTGCCCGGAACCAATGTACATGCCCTTGACCGGAATCAAACCTGGGACCTTTCAGTCCACAGACCGATGCTCTACCACTGAGCCAAACCAGTTTCAGCTGTTGCCCATTTTTTTTATTGGATCATTTATCTTCCTTTTATTAAGTTGGATAAGCTGTCTGTAGATGATGTAGATTAAACCTTTATCAGTGATAACATTTGCAAATATGTTCTCTCCTACAGTTGGCTTTCTGTTGTTTTGTTGATAGTTTCTTTTGCTGTAAAAAAACTTTTTATTTTGATGTAGTCCCATTTGTTCATTTTTTCTTTAGCTTTCATTACCCTAGGGGCAATATCAGTGAAGAATTTTTTTGGCATATGTCTGAGATTTTGCTGCCTGTGAATTCCTCTAGTATTTTTATGATTTCTCATCTTATGTTTAAGTCCTATATCCATTTTGAGTTTATTTTTGTGTATGGTGTAAGTTGGTGATCTAGTTTCATTTTTTTTCTTGCATATACCTGTCCAGTTTTCCCAAAACCATTTATAAAAGAGACTGTCTTGATTCCATTGTATGTTCATGCCTCCTTTGTCAAATATTAATTGAGCATAGTGGTTTGGGTCAATATCTGGATTCTCTATTATATTCCATTGATCTATATGTCTGTTCTTATGTCAGTACCATGATGTTTTGAGAACAGTGGCTTTGTAATGCAGCTTGAAATCTGGTATTGAGATCCCTCCTACTTTATTATTCTTTCTCAGGATTGCTATGGCTATTTGTGGTCTTTTTTATTTATTTATTTATTCCAGATGAATTTTTAGAGAGTTCTTTCTAGGCCTGTGAAATATGCCATTGGTATTTTAATGGGGAGTGCATTGAATCTATATATTGCTTTGGGTAGTATGGACATTTTAATAATGTTGATTCTACCAATCCATGAACGTGGCATTTTCTTTCTTTCTTTCTTTCTTTCTTTCTTTCTTTCTTTCTTTCTTTCTTTCTTTCTTTCTTTCTTTCTTTCTGTCTTTCTTTCTTTCTTTTTTTCTTACTTTCTTTCTTTTTTTTTTTCAGCAGACCCTTTAGCATTTCTTGCATTTCTGGTTTAATGGTGATAAATTCCTTTAGTCGTTTTTTGTCTGTGAAGCTCCTGATTTCAACCATCAATACCAACTGCTTTGCCACGGAGAAAGGGCGAAGGAGATTCCCTGGCCACTGTGAAAGTTACTTTTTATAAAAAGGTTTGAAGACTGTTATGTTCAATTAACTGTACATGGGACTTTAAGGCAAACATGGCAATATTAAGTGATATAAAGGAACTCTGTTGTCTGTCAATAACCAATGAACTATGTCAAAGAAGTGACCTGGACTTTTCCTGTGGCCTTTTTTTTATAAGCAAACTGGTGGAAATTAATTCTCCCCATTACTGTGAGTAGTTAGTTATATTTCACAAAGAAGAGTGACTCCAAGAGGAATGGAGTAAAAATCTCCCTTTTTATGGTGAGAATTATTAAACTTACCAGGATGCTCAGCCATAACAGCTCTGTCAGTCTGCATGCCTCACGTGCTTCCTCTTCCTCACTATTTACATTTCCAAATCTTATCCACATAAATGAATGCTTTCTGTGTGTCTGTATCAGTGTGGAAGAGAGGCTGTAAAGACTTTTACCAACTTTAGAGAGTATTTATTGTGAGCTGATGTGACTCTTATGCCATATGCAAGGAAACTTAACTCTGGGGAGTGGGGTTCTGAAAGGGATTTCAAAGACCAAGCCAGTCACTGTCACAGTATCAAGAGACCCTAGAGGTAATTTTAATGTGGATCCTCACACAGAAGCCACATGGGCGATTTTCATGCCGCGGTGAAAAAAAAGGGATTCATTTCTTTCATTTATTTTTATTTTTGTTCTCTTTTCTAAGGCGGTATAAAAGAGTTTTTGTTTGTTTATTTGTTTGTTTGTTTTTACAGAGGATAAAAAAATGAATTAATTAACCAGTCATTTTTAACTAGTCCCCCCAAATCCAAATCCAGCTATGGTAATAATGAAGCAGATGAAATACATTTTAGCTTAAGCTTCAAATTCTTCAAACCCATGAAGCCAGTCGTTCACACCTTGTATTGTTCTCCCTTTTGGCCAACAACTACCTGTCCATCTTACCTGGAGCACCAGACAAAGGACTGGTCTCTCTGTAACATGCACTCACTTTTCTTTCATTCACTCATGCACTTACCATGTCACACATACTTGGGTGCCGTTTCTGACTCTACTACTTCATAGCTGTATGATCTTGGACATGTTTCTTACCTTCTCTGGGCACAGTGAGTACCTTACAGGGCTGTTGTGAGGACTCCGTGAGAAGTTTCATGTAAAGCATGAAAGCTTTCCTTAGAACACAGGGAGCTGCACTTTAGATATATTACTATGTTCATAAATCTTACTGCATGCTAAGCTTTGTGGATCCTGAGATTTTTAAGACAGTGTCCCCCTTTGAAGGAGAGCAGACAGCTGAGTAGCTAATTATAAGATTATGAGAAGGAATTTAAGGTCATGACTAGATCATTGGCCATGAGATTGTTGGTCTGTCCAGGTCACTCTTAATACCCAGAATTTTGAGGAGTGATTGGCCATAATTACACAGAAAATATTCAATAAGCACTCTTTAAAAAACACACACAGATGCATGAATGAATCAATGCCAGAATTATGGGACAACTGAATAGTAGAGAAATGCACATACTACTGTGCATACACCATTAAGGGATTTATTCATTCTTTGGGCAAGTGAGGCTAAGGCAGTGGTCGGCAAACTGTGGCTTGCAAGCCACAGTTTGCTGTTCTGTTGACTAATGAGTTTGATGACCACTGCTTAAGGCATTAACCTTACTCAGAAGTTTTGACTTCAGGTTAAAGACATTAGCACATTATTAAAAAAAAAAATTAAGTGTTTTTCCCTAAGGCAGTGGTCAGCAAACTCAATAGTCAATAGAGCTGAAGTTTGCAGACCTCTGGGCTAAGGCATGGCTTTTGGTTTGGTAAAGCCTCTTGTTCATTGGTTAAGGGTGTGGGCTAGGGAAAAGTCTGCATAGGTAGACCTGTAAAGATGAATAGAAATTTAGAGCAACTAGGGCAATTATTTGAATTGGAAGTTACGACAGGTCTGAAAGTTCCAGGTAAGAATGTAAAAGGCATTTTTTCAGAGCTAGATGGTACAGGGGCGGGAGAGGGACAGGGGAAGAGAAGAGGCAGCGGAGATGGGTTGGAAGCATACCACAATGTGCTCGATGAACTCCAAGGACTCCGTGCTAAAGCACTGGCGAGCCATTAACAGTTTCTAAGGAAGGGAGCCACATCTTAGGTGCTGACAGTGCTTTTGTGTGGAACCATTTGTGGCATCTGCCATGGTGCTTTGCCGCCCGCCCCCCCCCCCCCCCCAACAATTCTGTATCACAAATGAAAAGGCTGTCATGTCTACTGTGTGTGTCAGTCCTGCCCCGGGGTTTGTACAAGAGGCGTTTTCCATTCTATCTTGTAACATCTAATGCCATCTGCTTTGAAGGAAGCGTGCTTTCTTTCAAATTGCTTGGTAGGCTTAATTCTGTGGTTACCTGATAAAGTACCCAGTGTTGCAAAGTTTAGAGCTTATTTCTTAACATTATACCTCAATCAAAAGAGGAGAATTCATAGTTTTGGATTGGAATTCATCAAGGAAAGGGTCAAAGTTTAGATACTGAATATATTTTATATATTTTTAAATGAAAAAAAAAAAGTGTATTTGAGAAAAAAAAAATCCAATTTGAAGACTCCAGAGATCTGATATCTCCCTAAATAGTGCTGGTTACAATACATGCTCTAGTGGAAGAAATCTTTTCATGAATCTTGGTCCTATGAGGGAAAGAGGCAGTTGTTGAAATATAATTTTAGGGCTGCAGAAAAGACGACTTGATGAAAAAAAAGTTGAGAGTTGGATGCTTTAGGATCTTAAGGGAAGGAATACAAAGGACAACATCAGATGCCTAGAGTTTTAGGCCCATTGCTCATGTTGGAAAATGGGAGGACGAAACCATCCTTCAGAATCTTACAAGTAGAACTTGATCTTGTGTTTAACACTCAAACCCGTCCTTGGCCCTAACACATCTTTCCTATATCCCCATTTACAGGACAAGAGAGTTCAAGCTGTTTATGGCAGGAATGTCTACCTTTGGGCTTTTTAAACCAGGTTCAAACCAATCCCAATCTCTTTCTGAGGTCTTAAAATAAGATCAAACAGTGCAGAATTCCCTGACTGGTGCTTAAGCCCAGTTGCCTCTGTCCAGATGACTCCTATAATCCAGCCGGGCAGAACACCTCACCCTGCTGTTCTGCTGCTTTTCTACAAGTCCTTTGATTGTAAGTAATTATCTCCAGCTGTTCTGGCACCCTGGTCGCTTTTAACTCCTCCATGTCCGGCCTCAGCGATGGCTGTGCTGGAGGAAGCGGGCTCCTGCGTGCTCCTGCGTGAAGTTCCTGAGCACTCTGTATATTAAAAATAAAGACTGCCTGCATTTTGGCATCTGCATGGTGCTGTGTCCCGAGACCCTCTTCCGAGGTGCTGAAGTCCTTGGAAGGTGCGTGGTTGAGAGCGAGAACAAAGCCTCTCAAAGGAGCCTTCCCAAATGCTAGAGCAGTTCCTCTTCCCCAGCTTAGGACCCACCAAGGCCATCCACCTTTATGAGAATGGGGGAAAATACACCTGGAGGAAGCTCACTTTTCCTTGATTTTTTTTTATTCTCTTAAAAACAAGCACCTGCAGTGGAGGTTATACTGCCTCTCGTTTCAGATTGATCTTTTTTGCATTGGAAGTCAAAAAGAGATACAAGGTTTTCCCAGGAACAAATGGATAGTTCTGCACTCATGTATGTATATAGGAGCAAACTGAAAACACAAGTTTCCCTCGATTTGTCCACTTGAAATGATCTATTCTAGTCAAGAGGTATTTTATTTCTCAGCTTCTATATAGAAACTTGTGGAGATTCCTGATTTGCAAGGGCGTTAATTTGTGATGATAATATTTTCCGTAAAGTGAAGCTGTCATATGGATCTCTCATTGCAGCACACTCTCTAATGAGAGCTTTGAGTTGGGTTGATGGTGAATGTCCTGGGATGCTGACTGTGCCTTTGCTTCTTCTGGATAGGGGCTGATGGCAGGAGGGTGGGGGTGAGGGGATTATTTTCTTTAACAATAAATCCAGATTACTTAATATGGAGAAGTTTTCTATTATAACTGACTATACAAAAGTTTGCATTTTACCCTTTTCAATTCAAACCCATGCATCAGAAATTGGGCTTAAGAATTAGTTTCCCTTTGGCATCAGGTGCTGAGAGAGTTTCCATCTGAATCTCCCAATAGATAGAAAATTCCATTCCTCTAGGTTCCCAGAAGTAATTATGTATGTGCTCCTAATGGAGATTAGCACTTGAATAAAAAAGGCATCACTCAGGAGGAGGCTTTGAGAGGGTTGGACTCAGACTGGTCCTCTGGCACCATGCGGCAGGAATAAACAGAACGTATCACAGAGTCGGTTCGACCTCAGTAAAATCAGAGGCCGGGACTCGGAGCATGCTCCTCCACCAGCGTCACAAGAGATGACTGCTACCATATTTTTCAAACAAAAAATACCCTCAAAAATTATCCAGCAATTCCACTTTAGGAATTTGTCCCATGAAAACACAGTCATGTTCACAACAATGTATAGACAAAAGTATTCCTTGAGTTATCACAACAGCTAAGCATCCAACAATGTAGAATTGGCTGCATAAATAGTGCACTTTTCCAATTGTAATATTCTGTTGCCATAGACATCACCATGTAGAAACAGATTGAATGACATGAAGAGATGTTAAACATAAGTTTTAGTGAAAAGTCACCTTATAAAGAAGTGGTGGCATGATTCCAATGTAAAAAAAAAAAAAAAAAGTCTGTATTAGGGTTAGCAGCAGAGTGGCTAAGGCCCAGGTTTAGCTGGCTCTGATTGTAAGTCAGCTGGCCCAGGTTTGAGTCACCTCTGCCACTGAGGCTGGTGACCTGGGGAGAGCTGGGTAATGGTTCGAGCCTCAGGTTTCTCACTGGTAAATGAAGGTGAGAATGGTGTTAACCTGCTACAATATTTGTCAGCGCCAAGTAATTTTTCCCCCATGGGAAGTATTTAGAGGAAATGCGGGTTCATAAAAGGACTCAATACACTTTAGCTACTATTATTATTAATACTACTACCTATATGTATATGTAATTTATATTTAAGAAATACAAGGGTAATAGGTAATAATTTGTGTGTTTTAAAGATTTTCCACAATGAGCTTGTATTTATTTTGAAGTCTCTCTCTCTCTCTCTCTCTCTCTCTCTCTCTCTCTCTCTTTCTCTCTCTCTCTCTCTCACACACACACACACACACACGCGCACACACACACACACCAACAATTCATGATAGATGGTATTTGTTAGTAAGATGATTATGATGCATTTCTTTGAGGTCAGTTTTTCTGTATAGACTACTTTACGGGATTGTTGTGAAGTCAGATGACTATATCCTTTTTAGTTACTATTTCTTAAGGAGTCTCAATGTCCTAGGCTTGAGCTATGTGTTTAACATATTTTCCTATGTAAATCTCATCAAAAATGGGAGGGGAGATACACACAAAATAGCGATTATCTTTCCTTTCCATTGAGGTTTGAAATGTTGCATAAACATTCCCAACAAAGCAATTTGCCCAAGTATGCACTGAGTGAAATTAGAGATAGGCCTAGACATAAACCCTTTTATTTATAAAGACTTTTTATTTTAAATGATTTTGGTCTATCTTAGGCACTGGAAAATTTCTAGGTAATAGAATATAGTTTCTGGATACAAAACAATAATTTTTCTGTAATGTGCTTTTCTCTGCCATGTAAGTTACAGAAGTACATTCCTACCCTGAATCAAAGGGATTTGCTCAAGTTTCCAGACTTTATGAGTCCATCATATAGCCATAGGTCTCCATTTGCCCTCACTGGTCAATAGGATTTCCCTGTGAAAGTCAGCTTGTTATCTGAGGAATGAAGGTGAATGCGTATAGATGATGGATGTATTCATCTCCTGGAACAGCCATTTTTTCTTTGGCTCTGCCTTTCCTGCAGGTAATGCATCTGCCAAAACTACCACCCATGGGTTTACTGAATGCCTTACCCACCATCATGGTGTCCCACACAGCATTGCTTCTGCTCAAGGAACTCACTTCACAGCAGAAGTGTGGCAATGGGCCCATGTTCAGGAATTCACTGGTGTCATTCTGGGTCCTGTTGTTTTGGAGCAGCTGGCTTGATAAAACAGTGGACTGGCCCTTTAAAGACCCAGTCCCAGCAGCAGCTGGTGGTGATACTTTACCAGACCCAGGCAGTGTTGTGCAGGAAGCTGAATAGGCTCTCGATCGTGTCCAATAGGGTGCTGTGTCTCCCATGGCCAGTGCTCGCGGGCCACAAATGAGAGGTGGGCATGGACATGCTACCACTCACTACCAGCCTAGTTTTGCTTCTTCATAATTTTTTGCTTTATTGGTCGAGAGCAGTTGTCTGCAAACTCATTAGTCAACAAAGCCAAATATCAACAGTACAACGATTAAAATTTCTTTTGAGAGCCAAATTTTTTAAACTTAAACTGTAGAGGTAGGTACATTGTTATTAACTTAATTAGGGTACTCCTAAGCTGGCCTTTGCAAAAAACTCAAGGGGCCAAAGAACCACATGTGGCTCTCGAACTGCAGTTTGCCAACCACTGGTCTAGAGACCTTAGTTGGAATGTTCTCACTGGGAGATACAGCAGTGATCCCAAGGACTGCTAACTGGCTGGTTTGGGGTCCTCATGGCCCACTTTCTCAAATAAGTGTCCATGTCTGTATATTCAGATGATAGATGATAGATAAATATGTTGATAGGTAGGTAGGTAGATATTTATATATGCACATATCTTTACCTAGCTAGGTAGATATTTATATATGCACATATCTTTACCTAGCTATCACCTATCTAAAATCTTCTGCTGTTGCTGTTTCTCTGCCTGATTCCATGGGACACCTCATTTCACATATTTGATACATACAAGTATAATAGGCATCCTGACACTTGATCCTTTTTTTAAAATTTATTGATGCCTCTGGAGGTAGCATTCATACTCAGAACAGAATCTCCTTTTATTCTTGGAAGGGCCACTTTTTAAATGCCTTTGGTCATACATTGCAGGACGAGTTACCCACCTATTCTTCCTCCTTGGAACTCTTAGGATTTCCTAGAAAAGGTTCCTAACCAAAGTCACTTCATTCTCAGGCGTTCATTATTCTGCTTCCGTGATGTACGCTATTGTTTTCTCTTTGGTCAGGCGTGTCTTTGCAGATAACATTAGAATGGAAACTAACATTCGGCTTCTTCTCTTGGCTCCAAGTCAAAGCGGGCCTCTGCAGCCTGGGTGCTGAGGGGGGAGACAGGGAAGACTGAGCTGTGATGCAAAGGCATGGCCATTGTCCTTAAGGAACAGCGATGTGTGGGGTTGTGTGTAACACAGGTGGTAGAGCTGAGAGGGGAGGACCTCCAGCACACCGTGGCTCAGGCTGAGGAGATGTACCGGTTCCTCTGGGCTGTGGAAGAACACGGTGAGGCCAATGACGGAGTCTCCAGCAGCGCCGAGAGACTCTCGGGAGCAGATGCTTGTGATGTGGAGCGTCTTATGAAATAGAGCTGCCCCTCTGTCTGAATCTAGTTAATAAATAGATATCCAACCGATTCCATGGATATAGTGTGAAACATGTCAGTTGGGGGAAAGGCATATCTAACATTGGGAATAAGAATCATCTTTTCTGACTTGCACTTCACTAAGAAACCTTTGGAGTCCATATCATATTCCACATATTGCTCCCATCATGGCAAAACTATAGCCAGTAGTCTCAACATATTTGTGTGTCAGTCCGGTCCCCAATCACAGGGGTAATAAGCTAGGCCATGTGATAACCTGTATCAGTTACGAGGGGGCAGATGGAAGTCATTACTCTAAGTCACTGGGTTTCCCAGATCTGCGGGTAAGGTAGATTCTCTCTGGTCTTTATTAGGAGTGGATTTCTTTAATTTACATTGCCTGCGAAATTGTATTAAAGGAGGTTATATTTATGTATCTGGCAGAGGCCTTATAAAACATGAAAATTAACTGCAGGGTTAATGAGGAACCTTCCAGAGGCTCATAAAGGCCATGCAGTATCACAGAGAAAAGTCTCAAAGGGAAGTCCAGGTTTATTCCCAAGGCCCACATCTGATTTATTGTGTCTCCTTGGACAAGTCACTTAACTTGCCATCATCTCTTTCTCCAGCTGTACTAATATTCCTACCTCATATCTCAGAGGATTATTGCAAAGACTCTTACTACACACAGGCTAGAATTGTATTACTGCTTGGGAATAAGCTTTTAGCACCTCAGAAGATAGGGTTGGGAAAAAACCATTAACTATAGATATGCTTGTGATGAAGGCATTATATATATCACATCTCATCTCCCTTCTATTATGGAAGAACTTTAAGTAAAAATTGGATCGTGCTGCTCTCTCTGAGACCACTCACGCTTAATTCAACTTCAAGATTTTCTCGGGGGGAAAAAAACACACAAAACACACATACACCAACACACACACACACACACACACACACACACACACACACACAGTAAATGCCTATATGGGTGTTTGCCAATCTCTAGTCACAGAAGCGTTTTTACAGAAATACTAGAGGTTTTATTAACTTATATTTAGGATGTGTGATAGTAACAACTAAAAGAAATAGTGGTGCTATTTATACTTTTCCTACTGCCTTCCAGAACTAGAGCACAGCATATAATTCCTGCAGTAGGTGCTACCTTTGGCATTAGTGTAAAAACGTGTTGAAATTCTGAAGTGTTGTGGAAGTGTTGATTATTAGTAGCAGTCCACCGTGAGAGAACATTTAAAAGGCAGCATTGGAGGTATTTTTTACTTTCCTTTTTGCTCTCCCCGTCAGAGTTGTTTTCCTTTCCTTACAACTAAAACACCGGTGGCTGTCCCCGCATCATGAACATAGTTTTATGAAGAACAATATACATGTTTTTAATGATGACACAAATCAAACATTAGAAATCACAATCATGAGTGAGCCTGGAAGGTTAGGCCAGTTGTATGAATCCATTTGCATAAAATGTAAAATTGACCAGAACAGATAAATCTATAGAAACAGGAAGTAGAGAGAGGTTGTTAGCAGTTGAGAAGGAGAGGGAAGGGGATGTCACAGTGACCCTCTGTGGGTACAGGGTTTCCTTTTATGGTGATAAAAATGACCTGGAATTAGTGCCAATAGTAGCATACTTTATGAATATATTAACTCCACTAAATTATACATGTCAGAACAGTTAATTTCATGGTAGGTGAATTATATCAATAAAAAGTTACAGAGAAATGGATAATTTTAGGTCCTGCTACCTCTGACAGTGTCAAGAATATGTATTTTTGGTCTTTTAAACATAAGGATGTATTTTATGTTTAATATTGTATTCATTGTTTTATCACCCTACATACCTATGGCGAGGAAACATTATCTTTTGGACATCACATGATTGTGGCACTTAATTTCCCACTGAAAAGTTCACTGTCACATCCCATATGACTTCCTATTCCTCATGGTGACTTTGAGCCAGAAGCCTGGGTTTCCATTCTTCTCTCCATAAAATATGCCTCCTGCTATAGAACTTGACAAATACTTACCGGAGCTCCTGTGTGACCCGGGCTAGGACGGAAATGCTCTGTTCTCACCAGGCCTGTGTTTGTGACATTGTGGGTCAAATTAGAAGGCAAAACCACACAATAATTGGAACAGGGGGAGTTGATGGCAAACAATGATGAAAGGAGGATAGAGAAGTAATGATAAAGATGTAAAGGGAACTTCACCTCACTGACATCCTGTGTCCAGGGACCATGGACGTGGCACTCCGCCTGAGTTTCAGAGCTCCTCAGAGAAGTGTGGTTGTAGTCCATTGGATGGTGGAGAAGTTTGCTGGCTCGCCCAGGTCAGAACTAGTCCACAGTCCCAGGCAAATGGAACACAGAACCTGCAGGTTGCAGATGATCAGAGGCCATGGGGTGGTGTTCAGAGGAGGGTGAAACAAGGATCAGAAAGCAGAGATATAAGGCATGTTTGAAAATTAGATACAGGAAAGAACTGAGTATGACCGGGCAAATAAACTGACCAGAAGCAAATGCATCTGAAAACTATCATTGAAAAGGCTGAGAAATCTCTCATTCACTGAAAAGAATGCTTACCTCAACATCCCCTTTAGCTATGGGCATAGGAAATGATGGCCTTAAGGCGGAGGCTCTTTGAGGATAGTCTGAGGCCACGAATGCAATGCACAAGGAGGTTTCTCCCAGAGAACAATAAGTGTCTGTAGAAGGACCGTCCCTTCCACCAGGGCGGAAGCTCTTCCTACTGTCCGACAGGATTTCAGAACTGCTATGGACCAATGACTGCTGCATTTCCTATCCTTTTCCCCAACCAGATGGGTTATTGGGGCCAGCCTACCCATGCTTCCTGTGGCATAGTGGATATTGTGGAAGTATAGATGGCTATCTTTTTGTTTCTGGACTACTGAGTCACAGGGAGCCACATTTGAGCCTGATAGAAAGGACTATCCATTCCTTGGAACTCCTGGACTCTGAACTGAAGGGGGGAACTGTGCGTGGCTTTCTCTTCCATCTTTTCTGTGTGAGAAAGAATGAAATGGGTGTTTTATTGCCAGAAGGACTGGTCTTAGCTGACTTTCGAACCAAACTCTCTTTCCTTTTCTTCTTGTGCATAAAACTAAACTGGTGATATGTAATCTTTCTGAATGTTGGGCAATAGCTTGTGGGTGAAAGGGCTACTCACTGCTCCCAGGCCTGTCCACCAAGCTCTCCTTGCCCTCTCCTAGCCACTGGAATCAGAGGACTCTGGCCTCAGGGACAGTGAAGCCATAGACACAAGATGTCTTCAAGTCATTCTTTGGTAACCAGCGGACTAAGAATGCTCGCGTGGACTTGGTGCACTAGTGATCAGCACGCTGTTATTTCTGTGTCACCCACAGCAGCCCTGTGGTTGTTTTGCGGTTAGCCTGGCCAGACAGGTGTGCAGAAGCAGCTTGAATTAGGCCATGGCACCAGGACACGGATCTGGGTGGGGGGTTTTTTGTTTGTTTTGTTTTGTTTTTATATATATTTTATTGATTTTTCACAGACAGGAAGAGAGAGGTATAGTCAGAAACATTGATGAGAGAGAATCAATCAGCTGCCTCTTGCACACCCCCTACCTGGGATGTGCCTGCAATCAAGGTACATGCCCTTGACCGGAATCGAACCTGGGACCTTTCAGTCCATAGGTCGACGCTCTATCCACTGAGCCAAACCGGTTTCGGCTGGATCTGTTTTTAACAGAGGTGATGTGTTGGGTGAAGGGCTGGACTGATGCCGAGCAGAACACCGAAGTCTGGTGCTCCATGGAGCGGAGAAGCAGCGGGGCATTGGGTGTCAGGGGAAGATGGAACCAAGGGAACCAGGCAAGAGATGGGGATGATGCATTTCCAGGACTTGTGAGGGCTCAAGCCCTCCGTAGCTTGACAGAGTGCCATCGGCACCTGGGTGAATGCCCGTCACCCTGGATGGCCATCACACTTACTGTTCAGACTAGAATCCTATTGGAGAGCATCAGCGATGCTTTCAGGAATCCCCCTGAGCAACAGACAGAAACCACGGTGCCCTGGGGAGACCGGACCGATGGTCTTGTTTCCTCTCACTATGGTTCCATGCTGTGTTCAGGTGAAATAAGTAAAATCAAATACGTCAGAACTCCTTCCGAATGGGAGCATGACCAGATTCTGGTGCTTGCTATGGTGGCGGTGAATATCTTCAAATCAATGAATGAAGGAAACCCCTTCTCTGTGGCAGTTTCTACATATCTAGTTTTTAGAAAGAGCATCGGTGTATCTGTAGCAACTTTGCAAAACAGGCCATTTCTTACAATCTGGTTTAGGGTGAACTAGTAAATAGGACAGAAGACCCGATCTCCTCCACCACCTGAGGGTGACCTTTCCCACTCCCCTGCCCTGCATACATCTGCACACAGAGCACACATCCCCACACGGAGCACATGTCTCCACATGGAGCACACGTCTCCACACAAAGCACACATCTCCACACGGAGCACACATCTCCACACGGAGCACACATCTCCACACAGAGCACATAGAGCACACATCCCCACACGGAGCACACATCCCCACATGGAGCACACATCTCCACACGGAGCACACGTCTCTACACGGAGCACACGTCCCCACACGGAGCACACATCCCCACACGGAGCACACGTTTCCACACGGAGCACACGTCTCCACACGGAGCACACGTCACACGGAGCACACGTCCCCACAAGGAGCACACATCCCCACACGGAGCACACGTCCCCACACGGAGCACACATCCCCACATGGAGCACACATCCCCACACGGAGCACACATCCCCACACGGAGCACACATCCCCACACGGAGCACACGTCTCCACACGGAGCACACGTCTCCACACGGAGCACACATCTCCACACGGAGAACACGTCTCCACACGGAGAACACGTCTCCACACGGAGCACACGTCTCCACACGGAGCACACGTCTCCACACGGAGCACACGTCTCCACACGGAGCACATGTCTCCACACGGAGCACACGTCTCCACACGGAGCACACGTCACACGGAGCACACGTCCCCACACGGAGCACACGTCTCCGCACGGAGCACACGTCTCCGCACGGAGCACACGTCTCCACACGGAGCACACGTCTCCACACGGAGCACACAGAGCACACATCTCCACATGGAGCACACATCTCCACATGGAGCACACATCCCCACATGGAGCACACAGAGCACACATCCCCACACGGAGCACACGTCTCCACATGGAGCACATGAAGCACACATCTCCACACGGAGCACACAGAGCACACATCTCCACACGGAGCACACAGAGCACACATCTCCACACGGAGCACACAGAGCACACATCTCCATACAGAGCACACAGAGCACACATCTCCACACAGAGCACACATCTCCACATGGAGCACACAGAGCACACATCTCCACACGGAGCACTGAGGTCGCTGTAGCAGGGAGCAATTCACTTCCATGTCCACCCGTGAAGGGATGCCTGCAGGGTGCCCGGGGCTGAGAGCAAAGTGAGGATTAGGAAGCGGGGAGCCCTGGCCCCCGAGGCATCTGGACAACAGCCTCCATTAAGTTGCCCCACCAGGGGTGATGCTGGGTCCACAGCCTGCCTGCTCCCAGGGTTCTGGCTTTCTGGGGCCGTTTTCGGAGGGCGCGGCCATCACAACTCCATGGGCAGTTTCTTCCCACGTGTGTCTGACATTTTGCTGCCCGAGTTCCCTTTCCCTCCCGCCAACCCAGCTGCCATTTGGGAAACTGAATGCTGAAATGATTGCACAGACATTTTTAGCATAATTTCTTAGTTGTGCATTAGGTACATTGTTATTAAAAAGGCTACACATAAAGCAAAATGTCCATTTATGAGTGTGAGCGGTGGAGGGCACAGCAGGAGCTGTGTGAGCCGGTCCCTCTCTCGTGAGGAGGACGGCTATGACCTCCAGGAGGCGGGGGATGTGGCTGTTCTGTCAAACACAGGGCCGCTGCCCCCTCGGTGCAGAGAGCGTGGTAATAGGTGCCTCGAAGTATTTCATGAAAACCGATCAATAGACATAAAAATGTTTAGAAGAATAGGCATATGCTCACTTTTGCTATTATTTTATAGTGGTAGGCATATTAGTAATCCATAGTAGTTGCTTTTATCAAAATTAATATGTATTAGTATATATATATATTTTTTTCTACTATTTTAATATTAAGATATCAATAAAACATATTAAATTGTTGTTTAAGGATTGAAGGATTGGTAAATTTTATGCCAAACACGAGAGTCAGAAATACAGAGATAGAGAGACAGAAGGACAGGGCCAGAGAAGGGAACCTCCCGGCGTGCGTCGGGCTGGGGTGGTTTGAGGACGAGCACGGGGCCTGCGGTAACTGGTTCAGTGACTCAGGTTTGGAGCCTTCTCGCCCTTGGGTAGAAATGGTACCGTTTCCTCTATATGAGCCCACGTTACCCAAGGACCTGTAGATGGAAATTATATCAAGACTAAATGAGTTTCCTGTTCCTCATGGAACAGGCTGACGTATCTCACAGGGAAGGGATGGTGGATCAGCTAAAGAACATATATGGGTACCAGAGGCCTGGTGTATGGGCTTCGTGCACTGGTGAGGGGGCATGACCTGCGGGGATCGGACCGCTCACCCCAGTCAGCCCAGCAGCCGTGGACCCGTCCTCTGAGCGGCTGCCCCCCGGTCCGGCATCTTCCGTGGAGCCGGAGCATGCGCCTCTCCAGGGGACCCAGCCGGGGCTGGGCCCGGGGACAATTGCACTGAGAGGGAGCGGAGTAGGCCTCAGTCCCGTGGTGGCCACGAACTCACCTCTCAGCCTTGGGGGTCAGCTCTGCGAGCCCGGCAGTGGTGCTGTGCGGCCTGCGGGCGCTCAGAGGAGGTGGCAGGGAGTGAGGAGGAGGAGACTGGGGATAGGAAGTGATGATCACAGCCTGGGTTCCTGCCTGTTGGCCCAGGGTTCGCCGTGGGAGCTACCGCACATCCCTGTCAGCTGAGCGGCACTCCCCCTGTGGTAGTGCACTGACCACTAGGGGACAGCTCCTGCTTTGAGTGTCTGCCCCCTGATGGTCAGTGCGCATCATAGTGACTGGTCTACCAGTTGTTCCACTGTGTGGGCCCTGGGCTTTTATTATATAGGATACGCATAACCCAAGGGCAGACAGTAGTGAGGTGCAGGCTGGGGGTGGAAGCAGGGTAGATGGGGCCAGTGGGAGGAAAAAAGGGGACATCTGTAATACTTTCAATAATCAGGATAAATTAAAAAATAAAAAGTATGCATCACCCTAAGGAAAAAATGCAAACAAGAAAAAATAACCAACCAACCAATAAAAATGCAAAAGAATGAGTTTTCTGCTTCCAGAAGTGGGAGGGAATCATGGCGCCGAGAAGGGCTCTGAGTGTGTGTGCATGTGCGTCTGTATGTGTGTGTGTGTGTGCGTGTGTGCATGTGCACCTGTGTGTGCATTTTAACTTTTATAAATGATAAAGGGGAAATTTAAAGTAATAAAAGTTGTTTCTAAAAGTGGACTAGGGTCGCCAGGAAGGTGGTAGTTCTCCTCACCCAGAGGCTCCCATACCCACATTTTTTAATCTTTATTGTTGGAAGTATTACATATGTCCCCTTTCCCCCCACTGAGCTCTTCCAGCCTGCCCCCCCTAACCTTCCCCTCCCCGTTGTCTGTGTCCAGGGGCTGTGCATATATGCACACAAGTTCTTTGGTTGGTCTCTACCCACCCACCCTCCCCCATCTTCCCTCTGAGGTCTTGACAGTCTGTCAAAGTATGTCTCCAGATCTATTTTTTTTTTCCATCAGTTTATTTTATTCATTAGCACACACAGTCCTGACGGGCTGGAGATACAATATGTGTGGCTGGATAAAGAATTTAAAATAGCCAATTATTTCCTTCCAGCATCTCCCTCTCCCCTCCTCTCCCCTCCCCACCCTGACTTCATCACCTCTCCTCCATGGGGCACCTTGGCGGTGGGCGGTTCTTTACTCCAGCGGGTGCCGAGAGCAGGGCAGGGCCAGGAGGGGACCTCCCCTGGCTCCTGCCGCACCTGGCCCGAGGGCAGTGGCCGGGCCGCTTCAGGCGGAGAGATGGGGGTTGGTCCTGTGTTTCCTCCCATGCCTCGTTCCGAATGGGGGCGATCCTCTTGGATAGACTGGGCCGTCTGAGAGCCGGGATGTGCTCAGGTCGGAGGCTGACTCAGCGCTCCTCCCATGGGCCCTGCAGCCGCGGCAGCAGGAGAAGGGCTCGGGGGTGAGAACGAGGCAGCGGCTTGGACTACGGATGGCAGGACAGGAGGACAGGCTGGCTCAGCACAGACGGCAGGCGCCAAGGACTAGAGACCTCCTGCCCTCGACGTGTCCTAGGTGAGCCCCAGGATTTAGACATTCACGGAGATGAAAGGAATTTGGAATGGACAGTAGGGCAGGCCTCCTGGGGGTGTGTGCACACCGTCTCACAGGTCTCTATGCAGAATGGGCTGGCTCCAGTGTGGTCGGTCATCTTGCAATTCTTTAAAAAAAATTTTTTTTTAATTCAGTAAATCTTTATTGTTCAGCTTATTACAGTTGTTCCTTCCCCCCTCCACCCCCTGCCATAGCTCCCCTCCACCTAGTTCCCACCCCACCCTCTTCCCTTACCCACACCATTGTCCTCATCCATAGGTGTATAATTTTTGTCCAGTCTCTTCCCATACCCCCCACATCCCTTTTCCCCATCTTGCAATTCTTAAGTTTTGACCATGGGGCTTGCATTTTTCATCATGCACAGGAACTTGCAAATTACGTAGTCACTCCTGCTTGGCTTCTTCTAACTCCCCTCATTGCCACCAGAAAGAGGGGTCCACAGAGAAAAGCAGTGGATTTGAGAAAGCTATGTTTCTGCACAGCAGGGCTTGTGGTGGGGTCCCGTTCCATCCCAGCCAAGGCCAGGCGGGAAAGGTGAGGCGTGTTCCGATCACAGGAACGCGGTGAGTAGGCTGGGGACAGGAAGGCTGGAGCCCATGTCCGCAGGCCTGGGCCTGCGCCCTCCGGCACGCCCTCCGGGGGGGGAGGGGGGGAGCAGAGTTCAGTCACATTGGGAATCACGTACAATTCCTATTTATGGGGGCCTGGGATATACAGCCACACTCAAAACCTCCATCTATAATATGCAAAGTAGCATCTTAACAAGAGAAGACAGCTCGGGCAGTACTTTAGATTGTGGTAAATCGGGCCGTAAATCCTAAATCTGCTGCGGCCCCCGGGAAGGCCAGGCTTCCCCTCACCTACTT